>NC_135668.1:35251237-35560561 GCF_964188315.1 Podarcis muralis
GTAAACAAATGTTTCTTGATTGGTATTTCAAAGCAACAATGACGGTGCCAGGCACATTTCGCTTGGGAGAGCATTTGACAAATGTTGAGTCACAACTCAGAATACCCACTTTCGAGCTGAAATGTTCCCATAACAAAGGAATAATCTACTTATCTACATTCTGATCCAAGCACTGGCCTGAGAGGTGTGAATCAGCTAAGAGGCTGTGCCAAAATGTACAGTGAATTAAATTCTGCCAGAATATGGGCTGTGACAGCATCTCAAGAAAGGAAATTTGGATACCAGATGTTCCCTGATGCAGCCTGCCACACAGCTGACAGGTGTGCAACAATCCCAGAATTGCCAGTGTCAAAACCACTGAACAAAAGAGAGAGGGTGTATGTGTGTGTCACGGCACAGCATTAACCGGGCGATACCACAGCTGCAAGGAAGATACCTATACTTAACCGTTGTTCTGGGAAATGACTGAGCAAATTTTAGTTATGTCTTCAAATGTCATTCAAAAAAGAAAAAGAAGTCTTTGGGGAAACACTTCCCCAAGTGATCTGCTGTTTTGTCACAAAATGTAGTCTCGGCCAGGAGGTGGGGGTACTACCCAAAGCAGAGGCATAATTTCAGAAACACAAGGTTGTGTACCACTAGTCCAAATCCATGTTCCAGAAAGCAAAGTCAAGTCAAATTTCAGCAACGCAAGATCAGACAAAGCAGAGGGAAGGTCAGGATAAGTGAAGTCAGGCAAAGTGGAGCTTAATGCAAGCAAGCAAGGCAGGTAGCACCCTAGATAGGGCCAAGTGGACATACTGCAAGGCAGGCTTGAATTTTGTTCCAACAACCAGCCGACCCTGACTGAACCTTAAATATGACTGCATCTTCCTCATAGCAGCATTGTTTAGGGAGGAGAGATGGTGCACATAAAAATCCCCAACAAGGTCAAGTTCTATACCTTTAGATTGTAAACTCAAGACTCCTGCACTGTGATTTGCCCAATTGTTGCAGGTAAAAAAAAGGACATTGAATTGGTCTCCTTGTTCCCCAGCAGCCTGGCATAGCTTGATTCTTCATTCTGCACAACAACTGTGTGCAGAAGACAACTGCTGTGTGTTTAATATACTGGTAATACTGCTGCCTCCTCCACAAATGGAAGCAGCATCTCAGTGCTACAATAAGGCAACAACTGTGGTCAGCTTCCATCCTGATCTACATTAGGAGATGCATGTTCTCAAACTCTGCAATCAAATTAACTTAACTGTTTCTGCACTCCCACCCTTGTGCCCAATGGCAACTCTGAAGTACCTCTAATTATTCAGTAGTGTATATACTTCATTTCTCTGCAAACTACATTCAGAATCCCCAAAGCAACTGGGTTTTATTTACAGTGACAATTGTCACCAGGCCACTCCACTGCATTACTGCTCTCATTAAAGAAGAAGAAAGGGCAGTGAAGAAAGAGGGGAGGGCATGAGAGAGACAGAAAGAGAGAAATTGAAAGTACTTGTCACATAGGTACTCCAGCCCGACCACAAAGAATTGACTCCACTTCAGCCTGCTCCCACTTCAGTGGCAGAGTGGACCAGAAAGCTATTGAAAAACAAGTGGAGATGCATGTCTTACAAATCTAAGTGCTTCCCGCTAAATCCAGCTAAGTGGCAACTGAGGCTTGTGTTTATCTCTGCAAAACAAAAGCTGTTTGTTTAAGGGAAAATGAATTATTCTCATATCCCACAGAAAGCAGTTAGCAACGCCTGGTCAAGTCACCTGTGTATGTCAGGAAAGGGCAAGGAATATATTCTTTTACATGCCAGCTCTAACTCTGTCTTTACCTTACGTTCCCACTCAGAATCCAAAAGCTGACACTTTAAAATATTACTTGTGGAAGCAAATAACACCATATTGGCTAGGCCCAACCACACTGTGTCCAGTTCAGCTGAGTTCTACTCAGTGTAGACTCACATGGTCAGAGGCAGCGATGCTTCTGAATACCAGTTGTTGGAAACCATGAGGCAGGGAGAGTGCTCAGTTCCTGCTTGTACATTTCCTACAGGCATCTGGGTGACCAATGGGAGAACAGGATGTTGGGCTAGTGGACTGATCCATCAGGGCTCTTCTTATGATCTTATGCAGTGAAATTAATGGACCTAAGTTAGCCATGCCCATTACTTCCAATGGGCAACAACTAGGGATGGTGAAAAATGTCAGTTTTAGCTCCTTCCTTCCATTTCTTGAGATCTCAAGTTTCTCAAGTTCTCCAGATTTCTACAGCAAGTTGCATTAAAGAAGTCCTCATGAAAAGTAGACAGCACTTTAGAGGGAATTTCTCCAAATATACACGTGCTTCTATGCAATTGTACACAATATACAATTTGCAGAACAATTTCCCTTAATACAGCACATTTGTGAATGCTGTGTTTACTAATATATGCATTTGTATGCATTCTGTACCCAAGTTTTTGATTTGTGTACACACTCCTTGGCTGGAGAACTGAATTGCAAGATTCGTAGAAGTGTGAATTTTGAGGGATAGCTGTGCTTTGGTTTGCATATTGTTTAAGGATATAAAAAGAACCTGCTGGATCAGGCCAATGGCCTATCTAGTCCAGCATCCTGTTCTCACAGTGGCCAGGCTAGATGCCTGTGGGAAACCTGAAAGCAAAACCAGAGTACAAGAACACTCTCTCCTCCTGTGGTTTTCAGCAACTGGCATCCAGAGGCATTACTGTCTGTGACCGTGGAGGCAGAGAACAGCCATTATAGTGAGTAGCCATTGATAACCCTGCCCTACATTAGTTTGCCAAATCATCTTTTAAAACCATCCAAGTTGGAACTACCTCCTGTGGGAGCGAGTTCCATAGTTTAATTACTAGACACTGCACAAAGAAGTACTTTTAAATTTGTCTTGAATCTTCCAACATTCAGCTTCACTGTATGTCCATGAGTTCTAGTATGATGAGAGAGGAAGAAGAACATTTCTCTATCCACTTACTCCATGCTACACACAATTGTACAGTAGGCTGACTACATGCTACACAAAAGGAAATGGTTCCCATGCATTTCTTCATACCTCTCCATTCAGGCAACCAAGAGGCATTACTAAGTTCAAGACACCCCAGTCAGCCAAAGCATCTAGGGCAGCCACAGAGCAGGCCAGTAAGAGGTGTGACTTAATGAGAGGACTGTGACCTGGATAGATAAGTTTGGAGAGCAACATTTAGCCTCTGAGTATGAGATTCCCCAGGGACGCGGATGGCACTGTGGGTTAAACCACAGAGCCTAGGACTTGCCGATCAGAAGGTTGGTGGTTCAAATCCCCATGACGGGGTGAGCTCCCATTGCTCGGTCCCTGCTCCTGCCAACCTAGCAGTTCAAAAGCACGTCAAAGTGCAAGTAGATAAATAGGTACCTCTCCGGCGGGAAGGTAAAAGGCGTTTCCGTGCGCTGCTCTGGTTTGCCAGAAGCGGCTTAGTCCTGCTGGCCACATGACCCGGAAGCTGTACACTGGCTCCCTTGGCCAGTAAAGAGAGATGAGTGCCACAACCCCAGAGTCAGTCATGACTGGACCTAATGGTCAGGGGTCCCTTTACCTATGAGATTCCCCACATCTGCAACTATGAGAGATATCCCAGTGGAACACCTCGGATACTCCGGCTGAATTCATCTGCCAGTATCATAAAAGTGTCATAGAATCATAGAATCATAGAATCATAGAGTTGGAAGAGACCACAAGGGCCATCGAGTCCAACCCCCTGCCAAGCAGGAAACACCATCAGAGCACTCCTGACATATGGTTGTCAAGCCTCTGCTTAAAGACCTCCAAAGAAGGAGACTCCACCACACTCCTTGGCAGCAAATTCCACTGTCGAACAGCTCTTACTGTCAGGAAGTGTCATTAAAGAGAGAGAATGGGGTTAAAGATTCAGGTCCAAGAGGCTCACCTTGTCTATTTATTATTATTATTATTATTATTATTATTATTATTATTATTATTATTCCATGTGAAATTAAGTTCTTATCCTTGTATACACTTTTGCAACACTGCTACTATAATTACTATCATGCTGAAGCTTTTCAAAAATATGTTTGCTTTGGAGCATCAAGAGTGCTTATTCTCCAAATGCAAACATTTCCTGTTTAATCCCTTGGAATTGTCACGGCTGTGTATTACAAAACTGCCCTGATGAATGCCTTTATGATACAATTTTCGTCCTCATTATTGCTTATTGTTTGTCATATAACCTGACCGTGAATTACTCACCTCTGTATCTTCAGGTTGAGCTTTGTCTGCCCTGCCAGGTCAAACAGATGATATGAAACCATCCATTTTGGACTCAGACTTGTTTAGTGTCTAATGTTGCTCATAATAAACACACAGAGATTGCTTTATTGGATCAGACTGAGGTCCACTGAGCCCAGAAGCAGCAGCCAGCCAGATGACCCTGGAAGGTGACAAGCAAGTGATGATGGTGATGTCCACCCTTCGTTCTGGGCCCCATCATTACTCTGAGATGTATTACCTTTGTACATGGAGGGGGATGCAGGTTCCATCTAACTGTTGGGGCTAATAGCAATGGGGGCCAAGAAGATCCAAGAGTATATGATCCCAAGGTTAAAGCATTTACCCTACAAATCAGTGCCATTAATGGGCTGCAAGATGAAAGTGATTTTCACTGTTTTGGTCCTAAGGCCTATTTTGAAAAATTCTACATAGGAACAAAAGTTGGCAATCTGGGAAGTCCCTGATTGATAGGGCTAAACTTGCCATTGCTGCTGATATTTAGAATGGCAGGCTCTGCATGTGTGTGTGTGTGTGTGTGTGTGTGTGTGTGTGTGTTGAACAAGTTGGCTTTGTATCTACACTTTTCCTTGTTGTGTCCTCTTTAACTCCCAATACATAAGAAAAGCATAATATTCTGCCTTATGACAAGTTACACAGTTTGTCAGAGAATAATCTTGGGCTCTTTTGCTTGCACAGCATGTGTTCTAATACCAAGCTAAAATGTAACCCCCACTTCTACTACTGAATAAAAATAAAAAGTTACATCTTGTCATCTGCTGGCATTCAAAGACAAAGGTGAGCAAAGCCAAATAAGTTCACACAGATACTTTCATGTCTGCCCTGTCCATGCTATCCTTTCCCTTATGTTTTATTTTAACTTCATATGATTTTTGCAGTGCAGAGCACTCTATCTTGTGATGAGGGACACTCACCAGAGTGGTACATGCTCTGGTTATCTCCTGTTTGGACTACTACAATGGGGCTACGTTTGAAGGTGACTCAGAAACCACAAATAATCCAGAATGCAGCTCCGAGGCAGGTGATTGGGGGTAGCAGCTAGGACCATATAACGCCTAAAAGATTTACATTGGCTCTCAGTCCATTTCTGAGCACAATTCAAAGTGTTTGTGTTTACTTTTAAAGCCCTAAATGGCTTCAGCCCTGTATTCCTGAAGGAGCATCTCCACCCCCATCGTTCAGCCCAGGCACTGAGGTCAATTTCTGAAGGCCCTCACTGCAAGAAGTGAATTTACAGGCAACCAGGCAGAGGGCCTTCTCAGTAGTGGTACCCACATTGCTGTCAGGTGTCAAATAAATAAACAATTATACAACTTTCCATAGTGTCTGAAGGCAGCCATATATCAGGAAGTTTTTAATGTCTGATGTTTTGTTGTGTTTTTTAAATATACTGTTGGAAGCCATTCAGAGTGGCTATGGCAGCCTAGTCAGATGGGCAGCATACAAGTCATTATTTATTTATTTATTTATTTATTTATTTATTTATATCATTATACTTATCGTTGTTATCATTGTTATCATCATCAATGTGAGGTGGTGAAGGCAATTGCCTAATTATATATCTGCTTTGGGTCAGCATGGAATTATCTATGCTGGCAATCTGATTTTAGCTGGATCTGAGATGAATAAAACCTAGTGAAAACCTTCATTTCTGAGTTTTTCACACAACTCAAAATAAATGCCTGTAGCCAGTAAGTGGTATGCATTCATCAAACCACAGGAAGGGCTTTTTATTCAGAAATTCACACTGCCCAGTACCCTACCTCTATCTCTACTATCTTCAAGATAAAGAAGGCTAAGACCACACCCAGAGGTATGACAAAAAAACACACACCAAAACATATATTGGACAGGAAATTCTGCATTTGTGATTTTTGTCAAACCTATTTTACTTTCCCTCCTGCTTAATCCAAAACTAGAAGATACAGTGGGGGGAAATTGATCCACGATATAACAATATTTTGGAACAGAAGGCAACTTGTGTTGACCAGACCTTTCAATATAGCAAGCCTAGCAGTTTTGTTTCCTGCATTGTGGAGAAGTTTAGGTTAAGCCCTGACATTTGAAATATGAACATGTGAATCAATAACAACCCTACACGTGACTTGAAGGGGAGAGTAAACCGACTTGTTACGTTTCCTCCTGACTCTTAAGGGGTCCTAATGAAGACAACCGATACAATCTGTGTAATTAATCTGTGTCATCTGAAGGTATTCTCGTTCTCCCAAATAAATTGGTCATGATGATAAGAAGATAAATTGATTTCCTTACTCCTCCCAGTTTTCAAGGAAGCCCATCGGAGAGGATTATTGGTTTACTATTGCTCAAGCCGAACTTGAGGTTAACTAGTTGTTAAACGATCATTTCAGGATAATAATAGAAATCTGCACATTCACACAAATCAAAACATAGCAGATCTCTGAAAGTACATGGTAGTCAGGAAAATGTTTTCTTAATAAATATTTAACTACCCACCCACAGGCCTATCGATCGCTCATATCTGATTGCCACCATGTGATTGTGTTATAACATTTTAGAATGGTTTACGGATCCTGCAAGGATCCTTTACTATTTAATACAGCTACCAATGATAACTATGGTTACTACTACCCATAGCACCATAGGTATTAAAACTTATACCCCATCTTTTTTCACCAAGTGAACTCAGGGTAGCACACAAAACACAACTGAATCATATAAAAACCATCAAATCATGAGCAGCGTATCGTAAACCAACCATAAAGTCAACAAAAGGGGGCCATAAAGGAAACTCTATTAAAACTTCCTGTCAGCCAAATGCCTTCTTGGACATCCATGTTTTAAACATATGCTAAAAGGAACAAAATGTTATGTGGCCTGGTGGATCTGGTCTAGGGAAAGGATTCTACAAGATGGGAGCCACCACAGAGGGGACTCTCTGACTCTCATTGTTACCTTGCAAAATCAGTGAACCTGGAGCAAGCCCTCACTGTAGAAGGAGGGATATGAGGAAGAAAACCTAGATGTTTTTAGAATAGGATTAGACAAATTAATGCAGGAGAGGGCTCTTGATGGCTACTAGCCATGATGGCTGTTGCTCCGCCTCCACAGTCAAGAGGCAGCAATGCTTCTGAATACTACCTACTGGAAACCACGGGAGGGGAGAGTGTTCTTGTGTTTGTGGGCTTCCCATGGGCATCTGTTTGGCCAGTGTGAGAACAGGACGCTGGACTAGAAAGGTCTTTGGCCTGATCTAGCAGTTTCTTCTTATGTTCTAAGGAGTCCTCACTCCCCGCCCCCTTCTATATACACATTCCTATTTTCTTCATCAGCTTGCTCCTTCTATCGGGGAAATTCAGAGTAAGAAGCAGTTGCTTAATTTTTTTCCTGCCAACCGTTTTCTCCACATTCTGAATCTCCAAGTCACCACCGTCCTCAAGCATCTGAAACCACACCTTAGACCTTCAGCCTCAACACCTGGTCGGCACTGGGTCAGAGTGCAGGGACATGATTGAGAGGACGGGGCCAGCATGTTGGGTCCAGTCTCCATCCCCACCAGGGGCGAATCTATTATGAAACTAATGAAGCTTAAGCTTCTGGGTCCCTAATCCTGGAGGGCCCCCAGAAGCATCTTTAGTCTGCATGGCTTAAAAGGGGGGGGGGGTGTCTAGTAGATACAATTGGAGACACATGACTCAAACTTGTTGTTGGGTATCCCAAAGTTTGAGAGTCAGTAGTAAAGACTTAAAGGTGTGGTGATCTGTCATGGAGCAGCCCCACTGAAGAAGATAACAGTGTTTGCCCAGACCTTGCTTTTGGTTGTGAAGGGGCACCCATAATAGTTCAAGCTTCAGGGCCCCCCCAAATGTAGGTCTGCCACTGCTCCCCACCCCATGCAATTGTGATCATCTGAGGGCTTTTGATGCTCCAAAAGGGCTCATCTTTTGGTTCAACATAATAAAATAGGTTTGGCTGGAAGGACTGAGAAAACCAACTGCAAATTGTTTCATCTGTACCCCAATAAAACTAAATACATTTTTTTAAAAAAAAATATATGGGAATCATATTGGCTCGAAAAGCTAGCACAGGAAATGATACGTTAAATCCAGATTTCTGGGAGGCCTCCCCTAGAAGAGAAAGGGGGGAAGTGCATAGAAAGACAGACAGACAGACAACATTGCTAAGCACTAGGAAATTGCAACCTGAATTAATTTTTCACGTTTGTATGTGTAATGTTGTGGCAGTATATTATACATGCTTGAGAGTAGTCATGTCGGTGAGCAAATTTTTCTTTGCCTTTTAAGCACTTCAGAAATGCCTGGTTATGTAATAGCATGGTTTTTACACAATCATTAATATTTCAGGGGAGATATAAAGTGGGTCCTAGGAGTGCCTCTTGCTCTGTCTGTTAAAAAGGAAAAGAAAGAACAAGAAAAATAAAGAAATAAAAGTGACAAGCAAAAAAACTTTCATCTGTGAAATGTCATGCCGGAAGAAGGTCAAAAGTGAAAAGAGTCACACATTTATTCATTCATCTGTTTGACTAATTAAGTTATTATCATTATTAGACACAGAAGCTCATTCCTAGGTATGGTTACTCTGAACTGAGACCCAGTTGAGCCCAATGGGGTGTGTAGAGAATTGCAACATTGGGCAGAAATTAGTGGGAACAACCACTGGCGGAAGAAGAGGAGTGCGGGGGGAGCGCACCGCCCCTGGCAGCACAATCCTGGCAGGGTGCCATCATGGCTGCCCCCCGCCCGTGCTGGGCACCCTGCCCCCACAGGCTGTGCGCCACGCCCCCAGGACATGCACCCTGCCTCCAGGACGCATGCCAGCTCCGCCACTGGGAACAACTCTCTCTCTCTCTCTCTCTCTCTCTCTCTCTCTCTCTCTCTCTCTGTGTGTGTGTGTGTGTGTGTGTTTTGTGTGTACAAACACACCCACACATCCACGCATCCACCCACCCACGCACGTGTCAAGGAGCAGAGGGACAGAATCTGCTATGTCCAATAAAATGAAAGATGCCACCACATGCAAATAGGCATTTTTTGCTTTGGGTGTTAACACAAGTATACAGCAAAACTCCAGGGTACAAGGGGGAATAAGGTCCCTAAATATTACAAAATACTATTTTGTGAGATTTTTGGCTTTTAAAATCATCATCATCATCATCATCATCACCACCACCACCACCAGGTATTGTCCATAAGCGAATGGGCAAGATGTAGATGTAGATGCTTGCATGTTTTAAACTTATCCTACAACTTCTGGACAGGATTTCACATTTAAAGTTCCTTATTACTTCTGTTAATTAATTATTTAGTCAAGCAGCTGAGTGCAGATTCTTTGTCCTCTACTGCCATCTTCTGGATATTTAAGCACAATAAAAAAGCACAAGGAATGACATTAATTGCTCAATTATAGCCTTTGCAAAGCCAGATAATGTTAGATTGCAATCCTATCCACACTTACCTGGGAGTAAATCCAGCTGACCTCAGCAAGACTTACTTCCAAATAAAAAATTATACTGTCAACCATTATATAATTAATATGGATTATGGAATCATTAAAATAATAACAAGTTGAAAGAGTTTTCTAAATAAAAAAAGACAAGTCTAAAATAATTTTAAAATGTACAACTTCCTATATCTTGATTCTAAAAACAAAACAAAACACCATTTAAATTTGAAATACAAGCACAGCCTTGCAGTGCAAATTTAAATAAGATAAATGCATGATCAACACACACAATTTAAATTTCACACAAAGCTAACTCCATCCATTCTCTAGCAATCCCTCTGAAGGGGGATGAATGACCAAGTGGCATAATCAATAAATCAGCCTTTAACAGGTCATATTCAGATACTGGCTCTGTCAACCAGGGGGGAAAGGGAGGGGGGAATCAAGGGACAATAAAGGGGGGAGGTCTTTGATCTTCCTACATTTGTAAAAAGCGTTGTCTCTAATATTGGCATGAATTATTACTACTATTACTATTCCACCTTTCCTCCCAAAATGGAACTCACAGAAGCTCACAAAAATTAAAACAAACACAGATTTTTAAAAAACACACAGCTAAAAACATTTAAAAGATAAGCGTTAACAAGTCACTAAACTGTAATGGAATTAAAACAATGCAAAAACAAATTAAAACACAGATAGTAAAAACAGCACAGCACCACTAAAATCCCTTTTCTTAAAAGCAGTCCAGTCCCCAAAGCCTGCAGGAACAAAAAAACCACCACCTGCAGATTGAAGGACAACAAAGAGGGATCCAATCTCATGCATGTTTATCATGAAGTAATTCCAACTGACTGCAGTAGGGGTTACCTTCACGCAAGTGTGTATAGGATTGCAGCCCTCAAAGGGGTGTTGTTCATTTAAAGTTTAAAAATGAAATTGGGGAATATACACTGTTTACTTCACAGTAATATCTCTCTCTGAAGTAAGATAACTAGAGAAGCCAGACATTGAACCCAAGACCTGTTGCATGCAGAGCAGATACCCCACCACTGAGCTACAAACCTTCACCTCAGAGAAAACAGAGAAACCCCACTGTACATTGCTGGACTTGAGTCTTCATCATCCCTGGCTATAGGCTGTGGCTCCAGAGATCTTCACTGGTTGCCTATTTGCTGCCAGGCCAGGTTCAAGGTGTTACTATGGGTATATAAGGGACGCGGGTGGTGCTGTGGGTTAAACCACGAAACCTAGGGCTTGCCGATCAGAAGGTCGGCGGTTCGAATCCCCACAACGCAGTGAGCTACTGTTGCTCAGTCCCTGCTCCTGCCAACCTAGCAGTTCGAAAGCGCATCAAAAGTGCAAGTAGATAAATAGGTACCACTCCAGCGGGAAGGTAAACGGCGTTACCATGCGCTGCTCTGGTTCGCCAGAAGCGGCTTAGTCATGCTGGCCACATGACCCAGAAGCTGTATGCTGGCTCCCTCGGCTAATAAAGCGAGATGAGCGCCGCAACCCCAGAATCGTCCGCGGCTGGACCTAATGGCCAGGGGTCCCTTTACCTTTACTTATGGGTATATAAAGCCCTTAACAACTTGCAACCCCCAATTTACCTACAAGATTGCCTTACCCCACTTGCGTCCCCTCAACTACTTTGATGGGCAGAATGGGCACTACTACAGGTAGTAATAACAAAACCCATTCTGCATTTGTAAGAACTCGGGGTTTTTTTGTGTGGCGGCGATTACACTTTGGAACTCCCTGCCTATTGCGAACAAGCAGGCGCCTTCACTGTACTCTTCCTGGTGCCCACCAAAAAACATCCTTGTTTAGACAAGCCTACCCAGATGCTCAGAAAGTTGAGGTTATTTTTACCTGTTTTAGTATTTTAACTTTTGAACGTTTTAAAGTTGGGTGGTAATTTTTTTCTTGATTCTCTTGCTTCATCTTTTCGTCAACTACTTTGAGGTGTGTGTTTTTTTTATTAAAAAAAATACATTTTATGAAATAAAAATAAATAAATAAATCCAAGACTTCTCCCCCCCTTAGTTGTTTTTTAAATTATTATTATTATTATTATTATTATTATTATTATTATTATTATTATTATTATTATTATTGGAACAAGCTCTTAAAAGTGTTTACTTTTCTATCTCACACCTTCTGGACTGCTGTCTTTGGCTCATTAAGATCTAACATTCCCCTGAAAACGTTTGGCTTACCAAAGAGTAATTTCAGCTATTAAAAAAAAAAAGGTGCTTGTTCAAAGGGCACCTTGGAGATTATTAAATGTAAAAAGTTTCCTCTGATGCAAAGAACACATGAGATGGTATTGGTTTCTAGCCATATTCATTAGACGAGAGAAAGAAAGTAAACCTGAAGAGAAAAGGCTTTTGAAAGTGGAGGGAGGGAGAGGGGGACTCTTTTCTGTTGTTATTTTTTCAAAAAAAGTTTCTAAAGTTAATTATTTTCCCAAATTACTGAGGCCGGGAATCACTGTGTAGTGCGGCAAAATAATCTCTTCTATTTAGTATAGAAGCACCTGTCAACATAGGAACTTGCTTCCACTTTTTTAAAAAATACAAACCTTGACAAATTTCCTCCTTAACCACCCTTGCATCCAAAATTTACACAACTTATCATTGCTCTTGAAGATAAGCTAACTGACCCCAACACCCTTGCAAAAAGAAAGTAAAAGCCCACCACAATTCAAATAACTTAGAATAAAGTAATACAACTTTTATGCAGTTGGAACTCATTCTATAATCAAAGATATGCTTTTAATGAGATTGTGTCTTTGATGGAAACTAAGGCTGTAATGAACAGATGGGTCATTACTCTGCTTGCAGGCATGCTACTTAATTTTTATTTAATTTCAGTACCCTGATGTTTTTGATAAAGTGCCCATAATTTAGGTTACTCCCCCCAACACACACTTCATCTTTTGATGTAGGTACATTTTCTACTTCATTCATATATAATAAACTGTGAACTACATTTACTCGCATTTTGCGAAATGATGTGTGAAAATACACACACATTTTACAAACACACACACACACACACACACACACACTTATAAAGGCATCAAACAGCACTTAATGCAAGCTTGCTCTAGATCTTTTTTTTAAGGATTTGGATAATCACTAAAACAATATCTATGTTGCTGTGATTAACGAAACACAGTTTGTTTGTTTTTAATGTGGTGAAATATTTCAGCTTTCCTTTTCATCAGCTGCTCTTATGCTGTTTCCAAGCTGGAAGTCATAGAGCTTTGAGCATGGAATGCTCTGAAAGGCTTAATTCACTGAAAACTAAGCTAAGCAGTGTTGGTGCTCTCTTCCGAATCAGCCCAGGCTTTGTTAACATGTCCAGTATGTGCTCCCAGAAGTTCTCTCAACAAATGTTTCAGATGCCAATTAAGAAAGTTCTGACCTTTAACTACAACACCGTCTTCTTTTCTTCATCCCGGAGTGTAATGCGTTTCAAGAGCATTTGTTGCAGTTACTTTATCTATCCTGGCAACTATCTGAAATCCCCTGGAAAACTGCTAGAAGCTAATGTTGACCAACCTTTCCAAAACTTTCAGACTACAATTCCCATGGGACCCAGGCAGCACCACTCACTCTATGACACCGGGGCTGATGGGAATTGTAGTCAAAAACAGCTGGAGGACATCAGGTAGGAAGGGCTGGTATACACAACCATGTGCTAGATAGACCAAATTCTCCAATTAGACTGAAACATGTCATGGATAGTGGTAGTGACACTGACTTCTCTATGATATCTAGCTATGTTCTGCCTATGCTGTTAGAGACAGTATCCCTCTGAATACTAGTGGGGGGAATGTGGTCCTGCTCAGGTCCAGCTTGTGGAATCTCCCATAGCAATCTGGTTGCCCATTGTAAGAACAGGATACTGGAATAGGTGGGCCTTTGGCTAGACTCAGAAGACAGGATCTTCTTACACTCAGCTGGATTTGAAACTGGAGGTTCATCTGTTCTTCCAAAATGTTGCCTGTAAACATTGTCTGTTAGAAGGTAACATTACTAATTCCTGCCTTTTCCCCACTCCCTACTATGGCAACACAACACAGGAAGGAAGACTTAGATAGAGAATGGAAATGCACAGTGATTAACCCTTGTTTCCAAGTGCCCAGTCAACCAAGCATTCAAGCTGCAACCTAATGCTTGTTTATAAGGGAGTTAAGACCTGCCTCCTGCTGCCCATTCTTGGCATAATAACAGAAGGGAAAAGATGTCTTGGAGTTTGTGCAGAGTGCCTTTCCCTCACTAAGTCACTGTCAGCTGAGGCTGTTATGGATTCCTGTTTCAGTTTTATTTTATTGGGTGCCACCTTACAAAAACAACACTGAGCAGGGCCATGAATGGCTTATAATTTTAAAAAAGTATTTTCAAAGCTATACTGTTTAAATTTTAATCCTAAAAAATGATAGGCAAAACCACTAAATGACACAACACCACAAGTTTTTTACCACGTACAAGAGAACCCCCACTTGCACACGAATGTCATGCATGTTCCCGCTTACATGCATGCTGAAAACGGCACCTAAACAGGGCAGGGGCGGAACCGGGGAATCCCCACTTTTGCGTATTCCAGTGATGTGTGTGGTGGCCTGGAATGGAACTCCTACGTAAGTGAGGATTCCCCTATATCCCACAGGGGACCCACAGAAATAATGTGGTTGGTCAAGGGAGCCGTGGACTCAAAAAGGTTGAAAGCCTCTGGCCTACTAAGCTGTCAGTCATAAAAAATAGCATGTGTTGACAAAACTCACTCCAACTATCAAGATTCAAATGTCAGCATTCACCAAAATCTAGGGAAACTATTGGAATATGCATTACATGTACACAGTCTCAATAGATAAACAGTCTCTCTCTTATATAGAGAAGCCTAGGAAGCTGCCTTGTACTGTGTCAGACCACTGATCCACCTAGTTCAGCACTGTCTACACTGATTGGCAGGAGCTGTTCAGGCTTTAAGATAGGAAGCTTTCCCCAGCCCTAACTGGTGATGCCAAGGAATGAACCTGGGATCTATTTCATGCAAGGCAGCTGCTCTATGACTGAGCTGTGGCCCTTCCACAGGACATGGGGTACGTATGTACAACTGGAAGCTTTTTACAATGAGTTAGACCCTTAGTCCATCTAGCTCAGTATTGTCCAGGGTTTCAGGCAGGAGCCTTTACCCCAGTCCTGCCTGGAGATATCATTGGAGATTGAACCTGAGACCTTCTGCATGCAAAACAAATGTTCCACGACTGTGCTATTTATGACCCTCCCCCACCTCCCTCTCCCCACATACACTTATGCCAGCCTCCTGCTAAACCACTGTCATGAAACCACAGATTCCCCCACCCCAATCTATCCTTACAATATTGAATCAAGGCTCAATATTTCAGAATTCAAGCAGCTGAGATAAATGGCACAATCACAGGGTCTTCTGACCTTGATCAACAAGAAGAACATTCCAGTGAAACTGAGCAAAAACTGCTGAGATAACATAAATCATATCTGCACGGCACATGCCTTATATATAAAAGCATGAAGACTTCCTATCGCCCATCAATCTGGAAGACAATAAAACAGGCTAGCTATGCTCCCACCCCAAAGAGAGAGGAAGACAAAGAAAGGGGGAAGTCAAGTCCCCCCCCCCCTCTTGAGTGCATTCATGCAGTTTATTACATATGCAGATAAAACCTTGTCAGGAAGCTTAAAACATTTTTAGTTCTTAGATAGTTACAGCATCACATTTCACTGTAAAAAAAACCCTGATTCTTAGTCACTCACATCTATTATAGATTAATAGATCAGATATACACGCTTTTGCAGAGAAGTAGGAATGCTTCCTAAGTTATCTTCATTAGAATATATCCATGATTTATTTATTTTTTAGTTCTGATCACCTAGTCTTTTTGACTGATATATTAAGAATTTAACATTGATTCATTTTTATTGTTTTGTTCTGAATTTCAAATTTCAATTTCAAAACAGTGCACGGTTTTGCCACAGTTCTCCACAACTTCCCAGCCCTGCCATACCTAAGAATACCCATGGGAAATCACACATTTCCCAAAGAAGCCTGAAAAATGCAGTGAGGTTGGGAATCAAGGGAAAAGGGTGGGTAGTGAAGGAGAAACTTGTGGCTATAACATCCCTGTACTTATTTCAGTGCAGAAAGAAGGGTGGAATTTGTGGTTCAATGGTAGACTAACTTCTGCTGTTTATGCTCTGGTAACCTCTAAGCTGGATTACTGCAACACATTATACATAGGGCTGCCTCTGAAGCTGGTGCAGAATGCGGCGGCTAGGTTACTCAGTGGGGCAAGATGGTTTGAGCTTATTACAGCAATCCTGGCCCAATTGCACTGATTGCCAATTAGCTTCCATTCAAAGTGCCGGCTCAGGACTACAATATCTCTAGGACGGCCTCTCCCAATATAAACCAACTCAGACTTCACATTTATCAGCTGAGGCCCTTCTTCCATGTGCCTCCTCCATGTGAGATCTGGAGGGTGGCAACACAAGAACTGGAGTAGCTCTCCATTAGTGGAAATCTCTCCCCAGGGAGGCTCGCCTAGCACATTCATTATACACCCTTAGGTGCCAGGCAAAAACACTCTTGTTCAACCTTTGTCTGATTAATATTCTACATTCTTTTTAAATGTGTTTGTGGGAGAGGGAGGTTATTGTTTTATTGATTTTGTTTTAACTATTTATTTGTGCTTTTACGTTGTATCTTGTGAACCACCCTGAGATCTTGTGACAAAGGGTGGTATATAAATCTAATCATCAACATTATCGTCATCATCACAACCTGCTTCTCCTGACCGAGGAAGACATCTTCATCCCAACTCTCTTCAGGATTTTCCTCATTATTCAAATGGTTCCCACCCATCACTCATTAGTTAGCTTTCCAAATAATATCCTCAGCTCCTTGAACACTGATGGTGCTTGTCTGAATGGGAGAGAAAGGTGTGCATTTCTGAGTGTGTGTAGAAGCTAGTACATTGGCAAAAAAATAAAAAAAATCACATTTGTTGCTCCACCCAATTTAGTCCTTGGTCCCACCCACCACAGGCAAGTGCCTCTCAGAAGGTTGTGGCCCTCAGACTCCACAACCCATTATGAAACCTGATAATGGATTTGCAAAGTAACCTGCTGCTGCTAGGAAGGCATTTCATTCTCATAAACTCCATCCACTAGCATCTGAGTTAGTATAAGGCCTAGAAAAATGGTGTGGAAGTCATTTCCTCAAACCCTATGTTTGAGATTGGGGCGGGGGGGATAGAAGCTGGACCCAGGTGCTGTGTCTATGTGTCACTCGATACCTGTCATTTGCAAGGCTGCATGCCCTTGGTCACCCCATTCTGTCCTCTGCCTGCTTTCGTTTGTCCATTGGTATCTTGGCTTTTATAGAGATGGCATTTGTCTCTTCTTTCGCAGGTGCTTTTTTAATTAATCTCTGGAAAGTGCTGCAAGACCTTTTCACAGAAGGTGTTATTAAAAAAATCCTTATCCGTAGGCAAAGGAGCCACAAGTTTAACGGCGCACATTGTATCCCCAAGAAGATCATGCAGAGTTATAAAACATTACAGAACAAAAGGAGGGGGGGGCGATTCTCTAACTTTGCTGACCTATCACATTATCAGCTCCAGGGCAAAGCATAAAGCCTTTTGATCTTGCAGGCCCCAAGGTGGCTCTTGCATGTAAAAAGTGGTGATTTTATCTGTCAAGATGCACCTCAAAAGGATTCCCTTGGCAAACCAACCCTCCCCCTGTTCTGGAGAAACAGGCAAATGGAGTGCGGTGCTGCGAATGACCTTGAACTACAAAGCTAATGCCACTCGGCTGCTCGTTAGCGGTCAGCCGCGTGGTTGCCTCCAGGGAAGGCTGCCGAGAATGTCAATGCAGATGCCAGCGAGGTTGACTTGACAAAGGAGAAGTGGGCCTAATCAAAGGGCAGGGAAGCAAAGCAATCCTCAGACAAGGGATGGGGGAGGAATTTGGAGGGTTCGATTTTCAAAGCATGATCTCCACATCCTGGACGAATGTGCAGATTGGACGTGGGTCTCCTTCACAGTCCTAATTTGCCCTAGATTCTACAATGAGGTGATCTAGGGGCTGGCATCTTTTAAAAACTTTTTAAAACATCTACTAATCACATTGAGCAGCTAACATGTGCACTCACGTCAAAAATGTGGCTGCAATTACCCAGAGAAAGGGAATGATATTATAAGGATGTGTTGTCATTCTCAGGGAGATTGTATGAATGGGGTGGGGGGTGGGGAGCCAGGAACTGTACTTTGCTAAAGGTTGCTGAGATTTGTTAGGAGACCCCTCTGTTTCCCCCACCCAGAGCTACAATTCCCAGAGCGGTTTAACAATCAATCTCTCTTCCCAGGGAACTCTGGGAATTGCAGCTCCGGGAGGTGACTAGAGGTCTACATCTCTCCCACTGAAATTAAGCGGATTTAAGAAGTGCTGAGTCCCAACTGGATTATGCCCCATGATTTTGAGGCCTTTAATCTGTGTGAACTCTGGGGCACCTTTGCTCCCATAAAGCACAACAAAACCTAATCGAAATTTCAATCAAGTATACAGCTGAAAGTATCAAAAGCAATTTCAGAAACAATTTTGGAAAAGAGTCAGTAGAATACTTTGGCACACTGTGAACCCTCTAAACGTAAACCGAGCCTGTTTGTGTGCGTGCACCAGTGCCGTAATGTAAGGCTGCTTATTTAACTTGTCACCCCTAGAATCTTATGTCACTTTAGCTGCAAAAGTACCCCCTTGTCCACAAGCACCATTGCTTGTTTATCACACATATGGCTGGGCTTTAGAATGGCAGGTGACAGTTCCACAAGAAATTGTGCCTATTGAATCCAGCTCAGAAAACCATTTTGGTGGTTTTCATTTGAAAGCAATCTCCTTCTGCTTACTAATGTTCCTCAACTCTCTTCATATTTTCAGCAAAAAAAACTCCCCCCTAAAAAACTGAATTGTCTTACCTTACTCCGTTGACTTGAGAGAAAAAGGGGTAGTGAGTTTGAGATACCATCAATTGTTGTTGGGAAGGGCAGAGAGTTTCTACACATTTTAGAAAAGGTTTGTGAGAGAGGCAGTGTGCAGAATAATCATATCCTCTTCTGCTCCCCTGCCCCGCATCACCCCAAAAGAATTGGATGTGGTATTTTCAAAAGCCTAATTGTTTTCAAATATGACTACATTCTCCACAGCAGGTTTTTCTTCCTTTTAGTGCTGCAAAACCCGGGGGGGGGGGGGGGACTCTCTGGCTGAAGACCAAAGTTATTAGCATTGAAAATAAGGCCACTTTTCCCTCACACAAACACACACAACTTTCTGGGTCCAATTGTAGTGTTTGCTATTGGTATTTTCAACCTGGGTGGATCTGCACTCATGGGTTTTAACATTAAGGAATGGGTTTTGATAACCATGTGGACACATAATGTTCTGCTTTTAACGTTCATAGTGTGTTATTAGAATGTGACACCAGAGGGGGCTGCAGAGCAAACAGGAACCAGCCTTAGGGAAACAGTGTTTTGACAAGAGAAAACAGAGGTAAGAAGCACTTTATTTTATATGTCCTGTGACATTTTAGAACAATGTATCTAATATTGTTCTAACAACCTTAAACAAGTCAGTGTAGATCTAGCCCTGGACTCTCAGATGAAACTTGGTGAGAAGGCCAATTTTAGTTAAAATCAGACATTTGCACTCTATCTGCATTTTTATCTTCAGTTACCACAACTGAGCAATTGCTAAACAATTAAAAAAAAGGGGGGGGGGGAGTGTAGCTCTTCATTTTCTCTAAAGCTGCCTGTAGAGGCTCACATTTATGATCAAGGAGAAAACCAGAGGGTTAGGGTACCCACTCTGGTCCACTCCCACTGGAAACCAGCCAGTTCATCTCAAATTGAGGCCTTAACCACAGGGCATAATCTGGGTGACATTCTTTCTGCTCTGAAAATGAGAAAGACTTTCCCCTTTTAACTCCCATACACCCATCCCACCTCAAAGCGTCATTCAACAGCAAGCAGGGATGCGGGGCTTTCTAAATTGCTCAAAATATATTGCTGTTATTGGGACTTGATTGACAAAGTTAGGAAATCATTAAAACAGAAAGTGCTTTCTTCATATCCTTTCCTTACGGCAGTGGCATAGTGTGGGTTGTCAGCACCTGGGGCAAGGCAAGTAATTTGCGCCCCCTAACCCGTGGATTTGCGCCCCCTAACCTGTGGATTTGCCCTAATCCCAGATGTTGCACCCGGTGCGGCCCCCCCCTGCACCCCCCACGCTACGCCACTGCCTTACGGTGCCATTCAAAACCATATTCTTTCGGCTACAAACATTTCAGATGAGCAATATGAGTTTGAAGCGTGCCAAGGTGGCATCTCATTCAAATCCACTGAATATATTTTAGATGTTCAGCAGCTTCGAGTACTACTAAGTATAAGCCCAACAGTTATGCAAAGCAAGAAACACCCTGAAGCAATTTAAATATTGGAACAACAACATACATACGTGTGTGTGTGTAAAAAATAAAGTTTAGGTGGTGATGCATGGAAGCTACTTTTAGTGACAACAGTTTTGCTACTTTCAAAGCACAAATTTGATACTCAAGGATCAGTCAGGGAAATCAAATAATGTTTTAGAAATGTTTTTTCACAGATACTAAAACATATGCCTATTGTAACATACTGGTGCAGTTCGTGATTTGTGTTCACTGCATCACTTCCTTGGACAGCAGTGCAGGAACAGGGAGTTGGGGAAGGCTACCCCTGATGTTAACTCTACAATTATACCAGTCTATGCTTCCCTTCCCACCACCACTCCAGTAGCCAGCATTCAGAATCAGAACTGAAGAGCTCCATGTAAATTCTTCAGAATACCTTGTGGTGTTGTTACATCAAGGTTACTGAAGGGCACTGCTGGAAATATTAATGCTGTCACCTTCCACTTATCCATTTGGAGGAATGCTGCTGTTTTCATAATTACCACTAGTGCCCACCAAGTAAGACCCATCGGAGGCCAATTGGTTGAGGATACCTTCAGATGTGGAGCTGGGGCAGCTCAAATGTAGTGGTCCATGGTTTCTAACCAGGGTTAGCAGATAGGAGGGACCCACAGGTGAGCACACTCACTCTTTTTCACTCCTGTGGCACACCCAACCTGTTTCCCTTCACACTATCTCTCCACCTCCCTTTCGTTCTCCAGATTTCACCACAGCAGCACTGTACCCCACCCACCCCACTCAAGGCCTGCTGGAGTTCACAAGCAAAGCCAGAAGCAGGTTTGAAACCAATCATGGTTAACATTATCATCAATGTGTATGCAACATTGCACTATAGTTAGCTCTGAAAATGGAAGAGAGCAGGGCAATCCACATGTGGAAAGGGTAATGGGAAGAAGGGAAGATCTGAGAGACTGCTACTCATCTCCTAACCATGGTAAAAAGATTGCGAGCACTATGTTTGCTTTCAATGCAGTGACTTTATGTCATAAGCATTTCAAAAGAAGCAAGGTTCAAAACACAATGAAAAACCTCTCTCTCTCTCTCTCCACAATCACATTGTAGTGTGAAACTTCCCTTTGAATTATATCCAATGCACATAATTATGTCCATATTAGAATTGCCATCTATAGCCAGTAAGCTGTGACAAAAAATATATACCAGAGAAAGGACAATATATCAAAAGGAAGGACTTACTTTTCTGTCCTCCGTTTCTACACAAGAGCTGCACTCCACTTTAGTATCCTGAAAAAGTTAAGAAACAACTAGTAAGGGTGGGGGGAGCTCTCTCTCCGAAACAACAATGCCTGAAAACCTAAAAATAAAATGATGGTTTAATCTGAAGTTCAGAGTTCTTCTTTTCTCCACTTTCTCTCTCCCCCCCCCAAAAAAAACCACATTAACTTATCATATTAAATATTTTATAGATACAAAAATATCAGACTTTCACATATTCATTTGAAATGACCTCAAGTGAACTTGACTGTAATGAGATGTGCAGGATGCAGTAACCAAGCTTAACCCAACAGAACAAGAAAGGCCAAACCACAGTTTAGTGTTACATCAGAATAATGTCAATGTGTTTCTTGCTCTACCTGATCATGCAAGCATTACCATAATTGCTTGACCTGCTGTGGGCTTTGAACTTATCCCATGTGGATTGGGGAAGGTATGAAGGGGACTTTTGCTCACTTGAACCAAAGTAGAAGACCTCACATATTGTTGATTGCCCTGCTTTATCAGGGTCTGTGACTGAGCAGAGATTGAACTCACAAACTTGAACAATAAGTCCCCTGGTCAATATGGGGAAGTCTGAGGACTAAGCACACATTATTGTCTCATTAACCATGCTTGAACCATGCAACAGGAATGAACAACCCTCAACAGAAAAGCACATTCAGATATAACATTAAACATTATTTGTTTGATACACGAAGGACCCTACCCCAGCCTTGTGAGCCTTCCAGCAGATGGTCAAGGAATATATGGGAAGCCTTTGCTTCTATTTTAAGTTTTCACTCATTACATCCAACCCAACATAAAACTGTGGTTTAGCTAAGCTATGGTTTAAAGTGGAGTTGGAAAACGTGGCCCTCCATGCCTTAGTATCTGGCCCTCGAGAGTCTGCATAGGCCGTGCCTCCTCCCAAGGCTACAACCTTCACTGGCACTGATCCATAGCCTGCCCTATTTTTATTTTGTGCCTGGTGGGAATAGAATTGGCACAGATGTGTACTTGGACTTTGATAATGGCTCTTGCATTCATGTATGTAGAAGCCACCCACTTTTTTTGTGTGGCTGGATTGTAGTCTACTTTACCAAGAGTCACACCCTTTCCCCCACTCAAAACTGGCTGTGGGCCTCAGAAAGCTGTAGGCCCCACTAATAAATGTGACCATTGGACTGTGAGGAGGTTCCTCACTCTGACTTAAAGAAACAAATGGTTTACAACCCAGGCTTGTTTCACTAAACCAAGGTTATGTTAAACCAACACCTTTGAGTTCAGAGGCAAAAATAAACCACTGTCAGTTCAAAAAAGAAGCAAAAAAATTGAAACCTCCTCCTCAAAGGGGTATTAATTTGTTCAAAACTGGAGGATGAGGGCTTATGGGGATGCAGAACTCTATGAGTTAATTAGACCCTGTAAACCAGGGATGGGGAACCTGTGGCCTGGCAGGGGGGGCTACATCACCCATGAGCCCCAACCAGCATTGCCAACTGTCAGGGATGATAGGAGCTGTAGTCAAACACCAGGTTTCCCATCCCTGCCCTAAGCCATGGTCATTACAGAGTTAGAAAAGTTTCTGATAGCAGAGCTCTATGAGTTAATTAGACCCTGTAAACCAGGGATGGAGAATCTGTGGCCCGGCAGGTGTTGTGGGGCTCCATCACCCATGAGCCCCAGCCAGCATCGCCAACTGTCAGGGATGATAGGAGCTGTAGCCTAACATCAGGTTCCCCATCCCTGCCCTAAGCCATGGTCATTACAGAGTTAGAAAAGTTTCTGATAGCTCACAAAATGCAGCCATTATCTATGATCTCCTTTAAAAATGAAAGTGGTGAGATCCCTTAATGTAAGGGGAAAGGATGGGCAGCACATCAATGAACAGCAATATTCTATTCCCCTCTGCCAACTGTACCACCAAACAAAAAGAAAGCCATCTGCTTTATGAAAAACACCTGCCATCATTCTAAGCTAATTCAATATGCTCATGTCACAGTTAATTTACTGAACATTCGTTGCTATTCTGCTCCCAAACAATACACAAGGCCAACTTTGCAGGTGCCTGACGGAAAACAACTGTGTTTGTCAACACTATAGGGGTGGTCTAAGAGCACATAGCCACCCTTCATAGGGAGGCTTTCACATATTATCTACTATGGGGAGATGTGCAAACATTATCTGCACATGGGGAAAGCATGCCTCTCCCCACATGGGGGAAGAGACATGTCCAATACCCCATGATCCACTGGAGATAAGCCCAAACTTAGACCCCAGTTGACCACAAGACCAGCAAGATGGCTGCCACTCCAACTTTATTGAGACTCTTGGTTGGGCCTCACACATTCTTCTGCAGGTAACAAATCCCCATCATCCTACAAAATGCCAAAACAGTGAGTCTTTTTTCCGTTACTTCTGGCTTAACGTGTTCTGTACTGGATTCATCCCCCATGGCAGCTGCTGTAGACCACAAGAGGTCCACCAATACCAGTTCATTTGGTGGGTTGGTGACAGAGTTTCTCCAGCTTTTGAGCCCCATGGCAACCCAGTGGCCCCTTTCTCCAGGCTATGGGAGTGGCAAGCCCCTGCTTAGAATCACCTAGTTTCACACACAGTGATGCAATCCAACAGCAGCTGTTATGAGGGCAGGGAGCAATGGAGAAATGTTAGAGAACAGAGCTGTGTGTGCCGCACGTCCTGTCCTAAACTGTCCAAGCTAGCCTGCTGCTCTCAGATGCACTGAAGTATGCAGCTCTGTTGCCAAGGTGGAAATGAAACTCAACTGACATTTGCAGCTGGAATGGGAAGGAAGGTGGCCTCTTATATTTTGCCCCAAGAGGCAAAATGTCTTGGGGTGGGGTCCAGGTGTAAAACCCTGGTCTTACCACCACCACGACCACCCTAGATAGTTGTGGTTGCTGCAGTCAGTTTACCTGGCTCACATCTGCTGAGTGCCACCAACCATCTTCACTGTCACTTCCCCAACGCCTTGCAAGCTTACCAGGCCAGGCAGGGATGGGAAATGAGATTAAGGAGAAAACTGCTGAGTGAAGCAGCTGCAGCTGTTATCATCTTCACTGATCTAGGAAGCCCCTGGGCTCCACTGGGGGTCAGAGGTAATCTTAGGAAGAAGAAGAGTTTGGATTTGATATCCTGCTTTATAAGGAGTCTCAAAGCGGCTAACATTCTCCTTTCCCTTCCTCCCCCACAACAAACACTCTGTGAGGTGAGTGGGGCTGAGAGACTTCAGAGAAATGTGACTAGCCCAAGGTCACCCAGCAGCTGCATGTGGAGGAGCGGAGACGCGAACCCGGTTCACCAGATTACGAGTCTACCACTCTTAACCACTACACCACACTTCCTCCTTGAGGAAATAATAGTTCTGGAGGTTGGGGGGGGGGTATGGCATGAGGTGAAAAGGTCAATCTCTTTTCCCATCATGGTTCTGATCCAAAAGAGCACTACACCACACTGGCTTTCTCTCGTAAAGACGATGGGTGCTTCTCTTCAGAGAGAAAAAGTTTGGTGTTTTGTTTTGTTTTTTAAGGGGGGGGAGTGATGATGGTGTCAGCTCTGATGGGCCTTACAAGGTTTTTAGGACCCACTATTGGCCCCATGGGATGCGGGTGGCGCTGTGGGTAAAACCTCAGCACCTAGGATTTGCCGATCGTCAGGTCGGCGGTTCGAATCCCCGCGGCGGGGTGCGCTCCTGTTGCTCGGTCCCAGCGCCTGCCAACCTAGCAGTTCGAAAGCACCCCCGGGTGCAAGTAGATAAATAGGGACCGCTTACTAGCGGGAAGGTAAACGGCATTTCCGTGTGCTGCGCTGGCTCACCAGAAGCAGCTTGTCATGCTGGCCACGTGACCCGGAAGTGTCTGCGGACAGCGCTGGCCCCCGGCCTCTTGAGTGAGATGGGCGCACAACCCTAGAGTCGGACACGACTGGCCCGTACGGGCAGGGGTACCTTTACCTTTACCTTATTAGCCCCACATCTCTCTGCATGAACGCCAAGGGTTGTTGGCAGTCACTAGTTTTATACAGGCCTGCACATGTTGTTGAGAGCCAGTGCTGTGTAATGGCCAGAGTGTTGAGACTAAGGCCTGGGAGACCGAGGTTCAAATCCCCACTCAGCCCTAAAGCTCACTGGGTGACCTTGGGCCAGTCACTGCCTCTCAGCCTAACGTACCTTGCAGGGCTGCTGTGGGAATTAAATGATGAGGGGAAGAACCATGCACGCCCCATTGTTGTTCATTGGAAGAAAGAGTGGGTTAAAAATGCAATAAATAAATAACAACAGTTTTGGAATAACAACAGCAGCAACAACAACAACAACAAAAAGTATACTGCATTTCCCTCTCCCTAAGCATTCTTCATCAGTGAATGATGTGGAGTGGGGCAGAATGCATTTGAACATTATTAAAGAGGAGAGGGGACAATGGTGTCATTTTTCTTTCCTCCTGCAAATCATCTCTTCTGCGGTCTGAACTCTGCAGCCTTCCCAGTTGTCCACACTTCAGGCAATGCCTAGTGGGACACATGGGGAGGAGGCTCCCCACCCCATTCAGGAAGTGGAGGCAGTCAGGGGAGCCTGCAGACTTCTGGGTAAATGTTGACTGGAAAGAATGAACAACGATATAGCAAGCTCAAAACCCTGCAACCAGAAAAAATTATAAAGAAATTCTCAGGAAGATGGAAGCCTCTTCCAAAGGGGAATGTGGTTGTGTGTGTGTGTGTGTGTGTGTGTGTGTGTGTGTGTGTGGTTGTTGGTGTTGGTGTTGTTGTTGTTGTTTTAAAATACATTTGAGGGCAAATTTCAGCAGAGGACTAATAGCCACCCTATGAATCTTAACGTCAGCAGGGTACAGAACTTGATGGGTAGGAGGAAGTAATGAGACTATGGTGCAGAGATGCTGTACAGTCATGCCCAAGCTGGTTCTCCAATTAGTCTATCTGCCCTTGGAAACACTAGCAGTGGCTGAGAGACCCTCATAATGCCCTCATTATTCTCTTTGGTCCAGGCAAAATTTTGGCAGCCTGCAGTTTGTGTGGGCTACAATATCAAAAATGACCAGCAGATGGAGGCAAACAACCACACAATCAAGCTGGATTTCTTCATATTTAGGGACCAGGTTGCAAAAAAACCCCAGCTCCCTTTTCGGCATCAAACAATTGGGTTCATTAGATCAAACATCATAATTGCACAAGTTTCTGCAATGACAAAATCTTATCCCTATTCTGATTTTCTTTAGGATATATGTATATATATAAATAACCAGAAAGTATCGCTACAAACATAGCCTGCTAGGAAGATCACAGATGAAATAAATGGGAAGATGCATGATTATATGAATGTTCTTGGTGAATTACACCCTAAAGCCTAGAAACCTTATTCCCTGTCTTTCTGAATACTCATGCCTGAAATATGAAAAAAAGCTCAATGTTCTTTGTAAAAATGTGCACACCAATGACAATTGCTGGAGGTAGTTTACCAAGATATAAAAAGCACCAAGATTGCAATGCTATATCCATGTGCCAGGACGCGGGTGGCGCTGTGGGTAAAAGCCTCAGCGCCTAGGGCTTGCCGATCGAAAGGTCGGCGGTTCGAATCCCCGCGGCGGGGTGCGCTCCTGCTGTTCGGTCCCAGCGCCTGCCAACCTAGCAGTTCGAAAGCACCCCCGGGTGCAAGTAGATAAATAGGGACCGCTTACTAGCGGGAAGGTAAACGGCGTTTCCGTGTGCAGCTCTGGCTCGCCAGAGCAGCGATGTCACGCTGGCCACGTGACCCGGAAGTGTCTCCGGACAGCGCTGGCCCCCGGCCTCTTGAGTGAGATGGGCGCACAACCCTAGAGTCTGTCAAGACTGGCCCGTACGGGCAGGGGTACCTTTATCCATGTGCCAGGGATTGAGCACCATTGAAGTGAATCCGAATTACGTCTGAGTAAACCTGTGCAAGACTGCCCTGTTAAATGAAAAGGGGAGGGGGGAATAAGAAAAATATGGTAGGCCACTCTTTGACATTGCTGTCGCCCGCATGCTTCCTGGAATGACCATTAGCAAATGTTACATTGTTAGGTTTCTTTCCCTGGCATTACATGAAGCAAAGGATGGAGAGCAAAGCATTTTGCAAATACAACTAGCTGTGTGTTCAAAGCACTCCCTCTCCCTGCTGCGAAGGGTGTTAGCCCTGCCTTCCTCAGCAGGGAGAACCTTTGGAATAATGGATTGCCCTGGCTGTCATGGTGTGATATTTAAGTCCCCTCCCCAGATATATATTGTCATGGGGACAGTAGTGTAGTGGTCTAGGGTCATGGGGAGGGGGCTATAGACCCATTACTGCTTCTGCAGCAGAGACCCTGTCTCCAGTGCCCCAGAACTGCCCAGTCAGCATGAAAAGGGCTAATTTTTTTAGCCACTGTATGCTCCGAAGCTATGCACTTGAGAACACTGAAAATACAAGGGATTACATCAGCCACCCCCAAACTCGGCCCTCCAGATGTTTTGGGACTACAACTCCCATCATCCCTAGCTAACAGGACCAGTGGTCAGGGATGATGGGAATTGTAGTCCCAAAACATCTGGAGGGCCAAGTTTGGGGATGTCTGGACTACATTTTCAAGAGAATTGTGTGCAAGATCTGTTACATGCAATGGGACTTCACAAAAAACACACTGAAGTCATTTCAAAATAAGATATTGGAGCACTCCAAATCATTTGCCCAATAAATAGCAGAACAACCAAAAGACAGAACATGGATGTATTAATTGTTGCAGGACACCCCTAATTCTTATTGTTGTACAGTTGTAGGGTGTTGTATAATCTTAGAAGGGTGTGTGGCTGTGACTATCACAAAGGGAATCTGCACCCCTGAATTTGTTGCTACACTACTGCAAGGGGAAGGGCAATAGTTCAGTGAGAGGGCATCTGTTTGGTATGCAGACGGTACCCGATCCGCTTCAGTTCCCAGCAACCCTTGATTGTGGTTCGAGGACCCGACCCCCGCGAAGTGAAATGAGGACACAAGGACTCGCGACGGGACGACGACGAGGAATGAGGCCAGGAAGAGGCTGGCGCTGCAGCAAAAGGCTGCTGAACACGCCCCCTCCGCGGCACCTGGTTGGGTGGCCACCGGGGGGGGGGGGGGCGTGAGCGCCAGCCAGGTGAGCTGGAGGCAGGGGGCAACGCCCCCTGCTGGGCGGAGCTCGGGCTCCCGCCCACAACCACTCCCCTCTCTTTCAGGGAGGAGAGTCTTTACAGCCATGGAGATCCACTGTTAGTCAGTGCAGACAATATTGAGCTAGGTGAACCAAGGGTCTGACTTGCTATAAGGCAGCTTCCTATCTATAGATATAACTATATTCTTTCCAATTTGCAGGACATTTTGTGTCAGAAGAGAAAAGCATCTTGGTCTGTTAAGACACCTCTCCCCTGCTTCCAAACCTTAGAGGGCACTGTAAACCCCGTACTTCCATAGTTGTACCTCTGAACTAATAAATAATACTCAAAATAATTTCATTATTTTTGTTAACATTAAATTGTTAAACTTGGTTAAGGAAATTTCTTTATTAAAAAGCAAACAAATCAAACTATGGCTTATCTGGGCTTTATTTTAAACCAGGCTTCCTCAACCTTGGCCCTCCAGATGTTTTTGGCCTACAGCTCCCATGATCCCTAGCTAGCAGGACCAGTGGTCAGGGATGATGGGAATTGTAGTCTCAAAACAACTGGAGGGCCAAGGTTGAGGAAGCCTGTTTTAAACCAGTTAATCGGATTCAAAATGTACATTTTGAAAATGTAAGTGACTTAGGGTCATCAGAAAGTTACTGTTGATTACCACTGGGAAATAACTATATTCAATTAAAATGGATTAATTTTATCTTTTTTCATTTTCATTTTTTATTTTGTTGAAGAATAACATGGCTGAAAGATGAACACTCCCTGTTTTGTATACATTTGGGCAATGCCCAACAGGTGCTGCAATTGAAGCAAGCTGTGAGTAGCTGGATGTATTTTATTTTATTTTATTACTTTTCCTTTACAAAGTTTGCATTAACTGGGTTGCATGACAGATAACCCGTCAGTAAGAGAGAGCAGCTGAGGTCAACAAATCCAAACTTTATTGACCCAAGCAGGAATAAGCTATCAGAGTTGCTTCTTATCTTGCAGAACTTCTGCAATACTCCTATTTATTCACAGCTAAAGGGTGCGAGGTCACCTGTCAAACTGAGAGTTGGAGAACTTACCAAGGTATAACAGGTCAAAAGCACCAAAGGAATTATTTGCGGATGGGAGGGGGAGAAGAGGTAAAACTCGGCAGCAGAAGCAATTAAAAGAGATTTTTAAATATTTCTTTCTGTGTCTCCAGTTGTAGCACCTTAATTCACCATGTTTGTGAATAGTGTTTGTGCAAATGTACATATTTAGGTGTGTGCAATCGCTGATTTGTTAAAAAAAATATTTCACCATTTTATCCACAATTAGCCTTAAAGGTAAAGGGACCCCTGACCATTAGGTCCAGTCGTGACCCATTCTGGGGTTGCGGTGCTCATCTCGCTTTATTGGCCGAGGGAGCCGGCGTACATCATGACTAAGCCGCTTCTGGCAAACCAGAGCAGCGTACGGAAACACCATTTACCTTCCCACCGGAGCGGTACCTATTTATCTACTTGCACTTTGACGTGCTTTCGAACTGCTAGGTGGGCAGGAGCTGGAACTGAGCAACGGGGGCTCACCCCATTGCGGGGATTCGAACCGCCGACCTTCTGATCGGCAAGTCCCAGGCCCTGTGGTTTAACCCACAGTGCCACCCGCGTCCCTCCCTTGGAGGCTCCTAATTCTTTCCCACTTTAAATGCATGAATGTAAAGATTAACAGCATAGAAGTCATGCCCCCACTCTCTCACACACACATCATTGTTCCCATCAACTGTAGATGAGGGGTTGTCTCAGAAATCAAGATGGATTGGGTGCCAGGAATTCCCTTAGCTCAACTGAGAAAGAAATAACATTTCATACATTGGCTGTGCCTCTCTCCCACTCAGTCTTCCAACTCCCATTGCCAGCTGGAAAGGAAAAACCTGGCCACATCACGAGATGAAGGACTGGAAAGGTGTGCTCTGCTTCCTCATTTATTTATTTTTTATCTGGTGGATTCTGATGCATCCTCCCTGAAAGCTCTCTTCTTCCACCTCCTCCCATCTGACCACTAGCAACTGCCTCTTATCACCAGCAACTGGGAGGAACCAAGGGGCTGTCATGCAGGTGTTCACAGCCCTCTCTCTCTTGCAGCCATTAACTACCAAGCTGTGTGGCACCACAAGGGAGCCAAAGCACAGCCCTGTCTACAACCTTAGCTGATGTGCTGCCCCATAGAATTGAATGGGACTTTTGCAGCAGCAGGGTGGATCATGGGCAGGTTGTACTGGACCAAGTAGGAGAAATGCAACCCCAAGTTCAGAGAAATTATTCCAAACTCATGCTGCAGGGAGAATATTTTCTGGAACAGAATACTTGGAACAGGTTACAAGTGGTCTCAATAAGAGTTTTACTGTGCTCATTCTCTTGCCAGCAAACCAGATTCTCTTTTATTTATAGAATGGGGCACAGTTCCAAACAAACTAGTGTAACAGCTGCATGGCCATAAACTCATACTCTTCTTGGCCTTTAAACCTGTTGACAAATCTGTGCAGTTCACTAACCAGTTCAATTTAAAAATCCCACCCCCACCCCTCCCTGAATTGTCATTACTTCAGGTCAAAGCTGTGGTGTGGGAGAAAATGAAAGTATTTTACAGTGGTGGGTCAAACTTTACCAATTGCATTAGAGAAGAACCAATTTCCAACATTATGCCACATCTTATGTGAACATTAAATATAAACAAGGATGTGGGCAATGCATACAGGAGCAGGGTTAATTCTCAATGGCTGTGGTCAACAAGTGGAAGGGAAAGTTTTAAGCTGTACCCAATAATGTGCCTAAGTGCATCACTCAGGTGATGAGTGAATGGCTGCCACACATTTCTCCCAGAAGTGAAGTGTTTCAGTTCAGAGGAATGGGGTTCCAAATCTACCTGCTGTCCCTGTCACTGGATAGACCAGCCCTCACCAGCAGATATCCTGAAAGGAGGTGCAAAAATGCCTATCATTGCAGATTTGCAAATCTGATTCATTAAACACATTGTCTGTTTTGTCCTTTAGTAGAGTAAATGAAATCCTGAAGTCTCAAATAATGCTTTCCTCACAGCAACCGGTAGGTAGATGGATGGATTGATGGATCTGTTAGCAGAAGTACACTTCGGCCACAATTTGAGACAGGTGGAGGTGTAATTCAGAATGAGGAATTTAGTGCAGAGCTTAGCTTCCAAATAATATCTGTTTCCAATTCTAAAACCATTTCCTAGTGTTTGTGATTTGAAAATTATTTGACAAAACTCATGCATTGTAACATAATATTTCCATATGTCAGTGAAGCTGTGCACCGTCAGATGTTGTTGGTCCCCCAACTCCCATCAAGTGTTAAGGGATTATTGGCTCTGCTGTCCAGCAACCTATGGAAGGCTACAGGTTCCCCATCCCTGGACTACAGCTTCACTGACCATCACACCTCTGAATACCTGCTGCTGAGAAGCAAGAAAGGTGGTGTGGTGTGCTCATGTCCCACTTGGGAGCTTCCCATAGGCATCTGGTTGGCCCCTGCGGGAACATGCCCTTTTTCAAGTCTAGCCAGGTTCTTCTTGTGTTTATATCACCTTGCACAACTGTTTGAAAAATAATATTATAATGCAAAAGGACCTTGCTTTTGTTTGGTCCAGCAGGGCTCCTCTTGTCTTTATATTGCCTTGCTCAACCACTTGAACAATACAATTTTAATGTGAAAGGATCTTGCAATGTAAAGGACACACACACACACATTCAACACTCCATACATACACATCCCACTGTACTGGTGACAATTTGGCTAGTAATATTTAGTGAAGGTCTCCCAATGGTGTTGGAAATCATGACCCAGAGTCATCTGCTTGACATAACATGGAAAGAAGCCTCCTGAAGCCTGTAGTGTCTGCTGGTGTGCTGAAGTGCAGCTGTGCTTTGAAATCCCCCCCCCCTCTCTCACACACTGTGGGCATGGAGTGCTCAGCTACCCTAATGGAAGTGCATTTCTGTTCTTATGCTGGATGGCATAAGGGCACCCTGCACATAGTCTATGAATGTGCCCTTTTTATTTATGGGTACATCTCCCCTAAGAAAGAGGATTAGCCTTTTAATTGTGTCTCTCTCTTTTTAAGAGAAGCAGTTAACCCTTACAGGCTTTCCCCTTCAATTATAGTTTATTAATTCATATGTGATGGAAATCAATGATAGGAACTGCCTAGAAGCCATTATTGATAAGGGACAAGATATTACTCATCTGAAGGTCAAACTCTTTTTTAATTTTTGAAACGTCAATCATGAATATGCTTCCCTAGTTCTCTGAGAAATCTGGAGGGAAATTATCTTCCCCATCCTGCCCCCCGCCATATAAAGTGGACATCCTTTAAGAAGTTTCCAATCTTGGTTTTAGATAATTAGGTAAGTGCTTGCCTCAATAATTCAGGTATTCCCTGCTTTCATCTTTATGCACTGCGTAGTAGAAATGGAGAGGCAGTTCAGTTTAAGGCAAACAGGAGGAAACTTGGAGAATGATGACTGAAAGCAAGAACAAGATTGTTATGGATTGATTCAGAATAGGCATTTGGGTCTAGAACAGGGGTCTGCAACCCGCGGCTCCGGAGCCGCATGTGGCTCTTTTACACCTTTGCCGTGGCTCCAGGGCGGATACTAGCGAGGGGAGGAGGCGCATTGTGCGCCCGACACTCCCCACTGTGGCGGGTGCTGTACTGGCTGTGACGTTGCATGGGGGCGGTGCATGCGTTAGTCACACACCGTCCCGACATCACCTTCCCGCCCGCCTGCCCACTACATTGTAAGGGGCATGTACGCTGGTCACTGCATTGAAAGGGGGCATGTACGCTGGTCACTGTTTTGAAGGGGAGTGAAGAACACACACACACAAAAAGGTAACTTGTTAATTTAACGTTTATTTCTATGAGGAGGAGTAATTCTGAGGGGTCAAACAAAGAAATAATTAAAAAAAAGTGACAAAAAAGTTATTTTTATAATGACGAGTTTTGCGGCTCCCAGTTTTTTTTTCTTCGGAAACAGGTCCAAGTGGCTCTTTTTGTCTTAAAGGTTGCAGACCCCTGGTCTAGAAGGTGAGGAATATTCAGGTCCACTGTTGCATGTTCCAACAATGGCCCAATGCAAGTGTCTATGAGAAGCATCCAAGAGATTATAGTGACTAGGCATTCCAACATCTACTATATTCACTTGTGGGAAGACTCATAACAACTAATCATCACCACCATCGCTGCCCATCCACTTGCTGTGACTTCAACATGAATATCAAGAAGTCAGGTAGTGTTGCTGGAGGGTGGGAAGATTAGCAAGCGAGTGAGGGCTCTTAAGGGTTGAATGGAGCTGAGGTTTGAGAAACAAAAGTTCAGACCCCTTGATCTTTAACTAGTTGTGGAGTTTTTTGACTCTTGGGCAACTTTCAAGATTTTTTTTTTAAAGACACCACATCAATGAACAACAAGCAAACCTTTGATCCTCAATCTTAAAGCAAATGTATTCCATCCCCTAATAATATAAACTTTACAGTACAAATCATTAGACATCATATGCTAAGGAGATATGTAAACCAATGTCAATACAAGTAAACCAGGCTTCCTCAACCCTGGCCATCCAGATGTTTTGAGACTACAGCTCCCAACAACCCTGACAACTGGTCCTGCTAGCTAGGGATCATGGGAGTTGTAGGCCAAAACATATGGAGGACCAAGGAAACACTTGTTTTGTCCCTCTTTTGTTAGTTAAGAAACACTGGTTGGGGACAATATTGTCCTTGCAATAAAAGAAAAGGGAACTTAAGATCTACGGAAACTTAACAGTGAGGAATGCCTTTACTACTCCTACAACAATGTTCTAAATGCCTAGCCAAAATTATCCTCCATCTATTAATTACACCCATTTAATTCACTGCGTTGTCACCCTAAGTTGCAACATTATCTGCTTCTTCCCCCTTCAGCATTACTTGCAGAGTCATGCAATCAGACGCCATTCATTAAAGTCAGAAGTAGTTAATTAACTCTCACTTTATCTCAACGCTTGGATAAGCAAGAACCCCAAGTCATTTCTGTCTGGGAGACTTTTTTTTTTCAAATTTAACAAAGTTAACTTTGTGACTCTGTCACATACACTCCACTTTTAATCATTGGTTAATTTATTAGGGGAAGGGAACTGACTCACATGACAGATAGGTTTCATATTTGCAAAACCCAGATATTTTTATTCCTGAACACATTCCTGTGGGATAACCAGACTCATATAACCATCATGTTTAAGTTTAATTAATACATGGAGGGGTAGAGGTCAACGGATCAAGTGCTGAGTGTTCCAGAGAAAGAAGAGGTAGTCATTGGGAGGCTTGGGGCAGGGTGTTGCCAATATGCTGATGACACCCAGCTGTGTTTCTCTGAAACATATCCTAAACTGGTGCCTGGATGTCGCAATGGGTGAGATGGAGGCAAAGGGACTGTTACTGAATTCTGACAAGATAGAGATTCTACTAGGTTGCATACCGGCTCTTGTAAGCATTGCTACAAGAAGCATGGATTGGGTAGTGTTGTATTAAAATAGAAACATAAGAAGAGTCCTGTTGTCCCTCCCATCCTGTTCTCACAGTAGCCAATCTATGGGAAGGCCACCAGCAGGATCTGCGTGCAAGAGCATTCTTCCCTCCTGCAGTTTCTATCAATTGGTATCCATTAGTGCTATTTCCTCTGATTGTGGAGGTGGAGCATAGCCATCCTGGCTAGTAGCCATTGGTGGCCTCCTCCTTCATGAATTTGTCCTGTCCTCTTTTAAGGCCATCCAAGCTGTTGGCCAACACTGCCTCCTGTGGGAGTGGGTTCCATAGTTTAACGCTGTGCTGCATGAAAAATTGTCTGTCCTGAATCTTCCAACACTCAGGCTTCACCGAATGTCCCCAAGCTATGTGAGAGGAATAAAAACTTTTCTCTATCCACTTTCTCCATGTCATGCATAGTTTTATAAACTTATCACCTCTTACAACTGCAGTCCCAAGCACTGCAACCTGTCCTTATAGGAGAGTTGCTTCATCCTCTTGATCATCCGGGTTGCCCTCTCCTGGGCAACTCTCTACAACTGATATTAGGAAATATGCATTTAGGTATCAGTGGCAGCTGAACACCTGGAGGTTTGCGTGCCTGTGCATTGTCAATATCTCACAATCAGCAAAATCAGGTGCTGACAATAGTCAGATTTTCTTCCCCACATTTCTTACCCCTTGTATGATCAAATTTCTAACTGAAAGCCAAATAAAAGTACATGAATCTGTCATGATGGAGATGCGCTGTTAAATTTCTTAATTAAACCAATGGAAGAAAGACATGCAAAACTACAACACTGCATCTCCTGTAAAGGCAGGAAATGTGATGATGAGATAGTAATTGTAACTGTTCGATGAAAACCAATCATCTGGATTAGAGGTGTAAAAATTCCAAATCTCAACCAGTGGCTATCAGATAATGTAAACTCTACATGGCAGTCAAGATACTTTCTATGTCGCACACCTTCAGCGAGGTGGGTGGCAGTGAGGGTAGGAAGACAGCTATACAGCCACAATAGCAGACATATCGTTAAATGACCGAATGCAGAACCGTAATTAAATTAACTGATTATCATCTTACTTCTATCCAGAACTCTAATTTAATGCTCCTGCAAATGTAATGAGGTTCACTAGAATGGAGGGAAGAAAAATACTGTGGAAATAACAGAAACAAGATTAAATTAATTGCAAAACACACTGATAAGAAAGCTTGCTTTGACTTATGTGAAACACTGTATTTCTGGAAGCTATTAAAAGAAAAGCTGCATACTATGCACCTTAATGACAAATAACACCTCCTAAGATTTTTTTTTAAAGAATAAAAATAACTGAGAACATAGGTACTATATTGCTGCAAAAAGAAAAGGGGTTACCCCGGTCCAGGCTTGGCTGTGGAGAGTCATCAGCTGACCCATTGTTGGCTCATGCCAACAACTATAAAGTCTCTTTAGTTCCAGCTAGCCTTATTTCACTGCCAACTGTGTATCAGGTCTAGTGATGGCAGTGGCAGCAGCAGCAGAAAAGGAAGAGGAGGAAAGTACTGTGTGTTCTCCAAATCCTGAGCCCCTTGGACCAATTCCTGGACCTTGGGAGACCACTTATGCATAACCAATGCCTATTTTTAGAAAAATAGGTGTCGGTACTCATCATGAAGTTATTACAGTAAGTGCCACACATTTTAACCAAAAAAGAGAGGTGCACACACAGAGATACATACACACACACACACACACACAAAGACACACACACACACAAAGACACACACACAAACTGCGTACCTTTCCCATAACCCCCTCCCTTTTCCTGGTCTCACTGAAAGGACAAATTTCAATGTGGAAATCAAGACCTATTGTAATTTGTCTGAGGTGCCCAGGTTAATCTTACACTCAAGGAAGGCAGAGCGAATGCTAGACAAGATGGAATCGGGAGAATACATGCCTCTCCCATAACAATTGTGCTATGACTGTCCGTTCAGAAGGCCTACTGTACACAGTCAGCACCAAGCAGCTGGCATATGTCAACTTTTGAAAGTCATGCTAACAAAGAATGTGTCCTTGAGAGAAGTGGAAGGGAGGCGCATCTTGCTCTGCCATATCTCCTTGGCTGCCTGAGCAATTTTCCACCTAAATACTGTAGCACTCCCTAGTAACTCATTGGTCATGGATTTTATTCTGCAACAGCCCCATGTAGAAACCTTATCTCCTCATTTTCATTCTGTGCACTTTCCCCTATTATGTGTTCAATATTTCACTGGAGTCTCATATTCCCATCTCGCTGCTATAGTCTACTAGCCTGGAACATAGTTCAGTCTTTTTCTCAAATGTAATGGAAAAGTAAAATAACAAAAGGAGAGAGTTAATGTCTGCAGCCATTTTTGTTGGGCTTTTGCCTACACGTGTTCTTCTCTGCTACGGCAGCGGCACAATAGAATACCATGTTCCTAGATAATTAATGTCCATTTAGAATCAGGCTCCTGGCTGCTAAGGAGACTTTAGGAATAATGAAATCAATGTGGTCTTAAATACAAGGGGAAGTACTGCTAACCACTATGGATTGTTTCCCAGAGAGAATGCTCAGGACCTCTGTGGACCATGTTGGATAGATGGGTGAAACTGGCTTCTCGTATTTGAGAGAGCCAGTGTGGTGTAGTGGTTAAGAGCGGTGGACTCATAATCTGGTGAACTGGGTTCGCTTCCCCGCTCCTCCACATGCAGCTGGGTGACCTTGGGCTAGTCACACTTCTTTGAAGTCTCTCAGCCCCACTCACCTCACAGAATGTTTGTTGTGGGGGAGGAAGGGAAAGGAGAATGTTAGCCGCTTTGAGACTCCTTAGGGTAGTGATAAAGCGGGATATCAAATCCAAACAACAACAACTTGTGGCAGCCCAGCCAGAGAAAGGGCAGAGAATAGTCAGAAGTGTTTTGAAAACACAGGACGGGAAGAAGGAATTTGTCCCCACACTTCCCCAATAAGAATTAGATTTTGCCTTTGTTCAAGCTTCCCAGAACCAGGAGAGAGGTTATTATGATGCACAGTTGCTAAAGCCCAGCGAAAGCTGGGTTCAAAACCCTACTGAGCCTTGGAGCTCACTCAGGAGTGCTTCACTACCTTTTAGCCTAGTCTTGTTTGTGAGGTAAGAATACGCCGAGCCTGCATGAGCCACAATGACTTCTTTGTACAGGGGTGGTGAACCTTGGGCCCAGAGACTGGATGGGATCCTTCAGGGCTCAGGACACTCCCCAGCCCACATCCCCTCTTCCCTGTCACACCCATCACTGGCTCACTGCTTGGGTGCTTTGGCTGGCTGGATTGTATCCTGGACTCAATGGGGGATGGAGAGATATGTGTGTTTGGAAACATCTTACTTCTGTGTGGCTGGAATTTAGCTCACTCTACAGAGGTCAGAGTCACAACCGTTGATCTGCTTACATTTGCTTCTGTTTGTGGCCCCCTACTCAGCATGTGGCCCCCAGAAGATTGCACATGATGGAGTGTGGTCCTTAGGCTGAAAAACTGTGGCCCTTAGGCTGAAGTAAGGTTTCCAACTCTTGTGCTAGGATGAAGAGCAGGATATACATGTGAATGAGTAAACAAACAAACAAACAAAATTAAATCTACATAAATATCCTTTTGCAAAACTTACATCACACCTTTAAAAGCAATGCAATAGGAATGCCAGCAAGTTGTTAGTATTTATTTTTATGAACACAGCAAATAAGCAAATAAATTGCAGACGGCTCTTAACAGCAAGCGGCAGATGGACACGCTTGGAAACCAAATACTGATATATTGCTATGAAATGAGAAGAGGGAAATTTCCTCAAAAATGAATAAAACATGGTAATACACAAGAAAACATGTGTATAATTGGAAACGTTTTTATTTCTACAGCTAGACAGCTCTAACTTGCCTTTTCCTTTATAATGTCAAATCCCCCAGCCCCAGTTGCATGTAATTCATCAGCACCTCTCATTAAAATCTCATTTCTCCACAACTCCCACAGTGAGATCTATGCAATGAATATATTTTAAATCACATGCTACTAATATGTATCCATAACACAGTCCTAGCTGGGTGCTGGAGGATTATGCTCATGAGTTTGTCTCAGTTTCTCATCCCCACCCGCATCCCCACGCCAATATTAAATTCTCTCCATTCCTCCATTCTGTGAAAAATGTCTGAATGAAAATTTGCTCAACTAATACAGACATTTGTACAAGCAATTCCCCACTACCTAAAGTAAACATAGAGTTAGGATGAGTGTTAGAGATGCAAATCACATTCTAGCTGGATGTTCGCTTGTGGTTGGAGTGGAGAGGGGGTGTCCACTGATATTCATGGATCAAATTAGGAGGAAGGAGTGCCTGTCTGACTGGATGTGGAAGTGAGCATACATACATTTGGCCACACCCATCAATGGAAGGCATCCTCCCTGTTAGGTTGCCCCTTGGGCCACTAAAATACATGGTATGGAGAAAGTGAGTAGATAAAATACTTTCTTCACTCTCGTGATATTCTAGTAACACAGCTTTAAATAAAGGTTGGACAAATTTATGAAACATAGGCCAAAATCAAGAACCATTAACCATGGAGGTAAACAGAGTCTCCCTGATTCAGAGCTGGTATCACTCAAAGAGTTAAAGACCAAAAAAGGGTATGACTATTGGTTTGATAGGATGCGGGTGGCGCTGTTCGTTAAACCCACAGAGCCTAGGACTTGCCGATCAGAAGGTCGGCGGTTCGAATCCCTGCGACGGGGTGACCTCCCGTTGCTCGGTCCCTGCTCCTGCCAACCTAGCAGTTCAAAAGCACGTCAAAGTGCAAGTAGATCAATAGGTACCGCTCCGGCAGGAAGGTAAATGGTGTTTCCGTGCACTGCTCTGATTTGCCAGAAGCGGCTTAGTCATGCTGGCCACATGACCCGGAAGCTGTCTGCGGACAAACGCCGGCTCCCTCGGCCAATAAAGCGAGATGAGCGCCGCAACCCCAGAGTCAGTCACGACTGGACCTAATGGTCAGGGGTCCCTTTACCTTTACCTATTGGTTTGATAATCTGGCAAATCTCTCAGTGGCATCCGACTGACCACAGTTGGAAACATCATATTAGTCTAAATAGACCTAGTCTAAGCCCATGTCAAAACATGGTGAATCTGTGTGCAGTTCCCCTATTGGGTGAACCCCTGAACTACAAGTGGAAGATCTTTTGTGAAGTATCAAGCCCTGGATTGGTTCCACCTACCCAAACTGGTCATTTGATCCTCCTGAACAGGAAGGAGTATAAGAGCCTAGCTTGATGACAAAGTCTTCCTGGATCCGCCTCCCTTCCCCAGTTTTACTTTTAGACCTGACTTGCATTGCAGGCTTTGACAATTTCCCCATATTCCATTGTGATTCTGAACAATATTTGGTCCTGACAGCTGACTTGCCCCAAAGATCCTGCTTCCCAGTTCCCAGTTTAAATCATGACACTGTATAAGATCTTGTATTTGTGTCTTAAACGCAGTGCTTTTTTTTCAGGGGGTACTTCTTAGTTTTGCTGTTTAAAAGTGTGGTATTTACTGTAACAACTTCATGGTGAGTACTGGCACCTACGGTGAGTACTGCTTGAACACTTAATGCAAAACAATCTTGCAGTCGACAGTTACATGCACCTACATACTTGGTTTTTCAATTTAGGCAAGAAGTTCAGTAAAGTTGAGGCCTTTAAAAAAGAATGCATCCCCCCCCCCTCTTCCTAGCCTTAGTTGCTGGCCTCCACAAAGTACTACTGCTGTTTTCATCAATAATCTTTTGTTTTGTTTTCTTGTCATCTAAGCATAATGGAACATTTTTTATATATATTCCTCCCCTCCAAATATTACTACTAATGTGATCCAAGATTTACATTTGCATTATTATTTGAAATAGTCCTGTTTGCATATTTTGAGCAAACACGAAAATTGCAAAAACCCAGCAGGTACACCTGAGCTGATAAATACACAGAAAATACTGTGTTTTTTGTACAGTCACCCTCCTCCTGCTCAAATAAGCAGAAATGATTGTTCTCTCTGAAATGTGTTCATATTTGAGAAATTATTTAAATCACAGGTTCTTAAACTTTAACAGATTTAGCCTCTTTATATCAGAGTATGTCGACGGGGATGGGAGATCTGAGGGAACATTTTCCAGCCAAAATAATAGAAATGTAATGAATAGACTTTAAACACGCAGAGATATGCTTTCTTCAAATTTACGTTTTTTCACATATATTGTAAAAAATAAAAATAAAAAGTACACTGCCTACATAAATTTGCCTGTAGAAAATGAATTAATTGGACTTTAAAAACATGTACTTAGCTGAATTATGGATTGCATTCATAGCCACAATATGTTTGTGGTTTATTTTAGGAATCATAAGGAGTGGAGACAAACTCCAGGGCTTGCAAGGCCCCTAGAAACCAACAGCACGGAGAGCTTTCTGGAAACCAGCAAATACTCTACAGGAGACATACTGGAAATATTTCTCAGACCCTTATCCTATCAGTTCACATTCAATGAACTGTGGCCAAAGAAAAATGAACAAGAAGTTCTAAGTTTGTATTAATTGATACTGCAATTAATGTGGCATAGAGCACATGATCAAATCAGTGCCACCATCTGTGTGGATAGTCCCCAAGTGGAAATAGGGCACACTGGCCATGTTCAGCCATACAGTTCAGTTACTTCCAAGCCAAATATATGAACAGCAGTCCCACTTGCTCCACTAAATCAAGTGTTTATCAGCAGCTATATTACTAGTAGCCCTTTTGAGGTTGCAATTCACTTCCGGCTTAAAACTGTAAACAGTGCACAGATACATGTGGCGAATGAAAGATAACATGGGGTGGGGCTTCCATGCCGATTCTGTAGGGGCACCCACAGAAGTCGCAGCATCTTCAAGTGCCACATTGCTATATGTATTCAGCTTCTGAGAAACTCAGTAGCATAAGAAAGGGCAAGCTTTCTAAGCCTCGGTGATTAGCCAAAGTTTGGAACAAATTTCCTGACCTATCTAAGATCAGCAAGTTTAGAATAGGTGTAACCCAGAGCCATTGATGGGAGTTTGGGTCTAGTTTGAAATTCCTGTAGACATTTCAGAATAATGAATCACAGATCTATCTGAATATAGTGTGTTTGCAAATATCATTTGTTTGGTGTGTTGGTGTGTCTATTTCACGCAAGGAAAATCACAGTGTTTGCTCTTGTTGGAGTAATTAAATATCTTTAAATTTATATCTGTGCAAAAAACTGTTTGCGTGGACAGGCGAAGTCCCCCCAACCCCCAGGCAACCCCCGAGCAGAATAACGACTCAAAACAACATGCTATGGGATTAAAATTGGCCACAACTTTATTAAATTTCAGATGTAGGGAGACCTTGGCTCAGGCATTGGGCGTTTATCCTTCCCAGTCCCCAGCCGGGGATCTGGAAGACATCAGGGTTATCCAGAATGTGTGGGGATTGGGCTGGCTCTGGAGAACATATGTTCAAGAAAAGTCCCCCCCCCCCCCCATTTCACCGGCTTTGGAGCGGAGAACAATGACAACCTCTCGGCGTATGTCCAATGCCTCCCCTCAAGACACCTTTAATGGGGAACCTTGGGATCACCACCGCAAGGGGGGGGGGTCACACACACACCCCATTTAAGAAGATAGACTAAAGGATTCCGCACAAGGCCTGAAACCACCAAAGTTGTGACGTTTTGCTACGGGAAAGGCAAAACCTGCCAATGAAGGAGAATTCCTTTCTGGCCTTTCAACAGCGACCCTGATGTAGCAGCGACTGTGTGCCTGTGGAGAAGAGGTTAACCTGCAAGAGGAGACTTAACTGAGGGAGGGCAGGGTGGGAGAAGCTCTGGAGCCAACTGATGCTTTGCAGGTAAGATTGTTTTGGAATGTGCAAATTTCATAGATTTGTCTTTAAAAGCATATGAAATCAAATTTATGTTTCTTCCCTAATGGGGAGGGAGGGTCAACCTTGGTACCCACACTAAGGTCCCAGTGAAAATCCATCCCTTCCAGTAATTGTAGCTTTTACCAATTGTAAAAAGGTAAAGGTAGAGGTACCCCTGCCTGTACGGGCCAGTCTTGACAGACTCTAGGGTTGTGCGCCCATCTCACTCAAGAGGCCGGGGGCCAGCACTGTCCGGAGACACTTCCGGGTCACGTGGCCAGCGTGACATCGCTGCTGTGGCGAGCCAGAGCTGCACACGGAAACGCCGTTTACCTTCCCGCTAGTAAGCAGTCCCTATTTATCTACTTGCACCCGGAGGTGCTTTCGAACTGCTAGGTTGGCAGGCGGTGGGACTGAGCAACGGAAGTGCACCCCGCCACGGGGATTCGAACCGCCGACCTTTCGATCGGCAAGCCCTAGGCGCTGAGGCTTTTACCCACAGCGCCACCCGCGTCCCCTTTACCAATTGTAGCTGTTACTAAATATAAATTGTGTGTGAAAGGGGGGAAGACTATGGCATGAGGTGAAAAGGTCAATCTCTTTTCCCATCATGGTTCTGATCCAAAAGAGCCTCACAGCAGCTAATTAACAACAGAACCAGATGTGTAAAATGTGATTGAACATTTCACCTATGTCAGGGATGGGTAGCCTCAGCCTAGGGCACAAATATGACCCTCCATTCTCTCTATCTGGCCCTCAAGACTATCAGCAGAACTGCCTTAACAAAATTTGTCCAAGATTCCTTTTGCCTGCCTGGGTGAAATATGTGTGCTTTTGTGTGTGCAGAAACAAGCCTACTATGCAAAGGTGAAATGAACACTAGTTACTAAATCCAATTTTGTCTTTGACCTCACCCAAAACTGTCATGCACCCACCCCCCGGCCCGAATGCTGCCCAGAAGAGAATGTGGCCCTATTGATGGGAAAAGGTTTGCTACCCCACATACTGTCCATCTTGCCATCACTGGCAAACCTGGTTTTGCTGCCACACACTATGCAGAACGGTCCCAAGAGAACATACTATAAGAGCTCAACCCCTGCTACTTAATTGCCACATATCACTAAAATGCAAACACAAGGCAATTATTCTCTCCACTGTCCAGCATGGGAACTTCAACACAGATCTAGCATTTAATACATATGTCTTCTTTTTGCATTTAAATCATTTTGACTAGCAATTTCCAAAACAAACAGTGAGGGCTGCACACAGTTTGAAAGAGGGTGAGATCTTCAGACTGCAGTTCATGACAATCTGTAACATTAACTCCTTGTAACACCATCACACAGCCACAGAAGGCATGTGGAATTGCCATTGTTAGCACAGCAGATACAGTACATCAATAAAAAGTCTCCTTTCTGCCAAGGTAGCATTCAGGCTTCCAACAAATATAATCCAAAGGGGCGGGGGGGGGGGGACTGGATTTCCCTGTCAGCATGGAGGGACACTCTGCAAGCTAGCTATGCTTCAGAACTCCATATTTAACTAACAGTACGGCAGCCTCACAGGGGTGGCACGGAATTTGTGCAAACAGCAGAAGGGTGGCGGGATGCTTTTGAACTAGGCACATCAAATGCAGTATGGCTTCTGTTCAAAAGTGCCCAAGTTCTGCAACACCCACACAGCAGAATAAATTACCTCTACCTCTCGCAAACAATGCCGAACAGAGCCAACAGCGCTGAGCCCCACGTGGAAACAAAGACAACAAAAAGCATCTTCTGCCTGTACATCAATTGTTAAATAATCATTCCTAAGGGCTTGTCTATGCATGAAAAGTACAATGCCCACAGCAATCTCTTAATGCCCAGGAGTATGAGATTATCATACATTCCAGTCTGCAGAACACTCAAGGCAGACTAAGCTGTGAAGAGAGACTATGTATGAGGATGGTGTGTGAATACTCACTTAGGCTATAGTGGCTTTAAAATAAAAGCACTACAGTAGACTTTGCTTGCCACTGAGATAGGGTAGTTGAGTGGGTCAATCCTTTAATTCATAAATTGCTACTCTGTGTCTTCCCGCCCCCGAATATTTTTAGACTCCCAGTCTGGAAGGATTTTTCATCTTCTTCTGACTAAAGGGGGAAGGGGGTGGGGAGTTGTGAAATGACAGAAAGTCATTATTATTCTTTATACCCCACCCATCTGGCTGGGTTTCTCCAGCCTTCTCTACTTCTGTCATCATAAGAAGTGCTCCCCTTCAGCCTCCCAAACATCTCCCTCGCCCCCCACAAAAGAAAAAGAAAAAACATTGCAGGACCAAGCTCTCCCAGATTAATGGGACCTATTTTGGGAGGCAGTGGGGAGAAGACCCTCTCAAAAGGGCTGCATCACTAGTTTTGAGTTGGGTCACTTTAATCCAACCAGCTAACACAATTAGTGTTTTTAAATGACACCTATACTGATCATCCTCACACTTTCATATGGCAATTAACTAGCTGATAGAATTTTTGCGAGACTCTCAGGGCATATTTTAGCATCTGTTATATACTACATGACGGAGAGGAGGATTGATCTAATTTAAATGATACCCTATAGCAGAGGGGAGGTCCTCTAAATGTTTCTGACCTACAACTCCCATCAGTCCATGACATACAGTCAGAGATAATGGGAGTTGTAGTCCAGCAATATCTGGAGGGCCACGGGTTCACCATGATAATCAATCCTATCTGTGAGCATTGCATCTAAATACTCTATGATGAATGTCTTATATGGATGTTATGCCACTGCAGGGGAGAAGATGATGATGATAAGGTTTTCCACCTGACCTTATCAAAGAGGTTTAACTGCAGGACAAAAGCAGGAGGGGAGTCTAAAGTCACCGGTGCAACTGCCTTTGCAAAATGTCAAGATGAAGACAAATGTTCGTGTTCAGAAATGTTCCTTCCCTAGCCTGACATCCTGACACTTTTAACTTTCATTCCAAGAAGAAAAGCCCAGCTGAAGTGTGCCAAGGTAAAAAAGAAATGCCACCATGATGTGACACTGTGCTGTTAATGTCACTTCAGAGAAGAAATGGGCACTTGACAACAGAGCTCCATGAGGAGAAATGGAGGTCCCAGGTCACAACTGAATAAGCAAAGGAGAACATAGTACCTATGCTGAGAAAAAGGAGAAACATTCACTTCTCTATAAAGAGCAGAAACACACACAAAAGTGTGTTTTTTTCTACCAAAACTAGGGATGGGAGAGAAATTCAACTCAGTTTGTGTTGAAAGGTGAACTTGCCAAAGCACACATTCCAAAACAATACATGAACTGAAACACAGCCGTCCCTCAAAATTTGCATTTGCAATCTCAGTGCCTCCCTCCCCTACTCTTATTCTATGGTGAAGTGTGACAGTTTCAAACACAGGCAGACAATGATCTGGGTTAAAAATGGGTACAACTTATTGATTACAGGTGTAGGTGGAACTTTGGCTCAGACACTGGCTGTATATCCATTCCAGCCTCCTGCCAGAGAGCTGGAACCACTTCAGGGTTGTGCCAAGGATTGTGGTCTCCCCAAGATGCCAATCTATGGAGGTGGCCATCCTAAGGCCACCGCTGGAAGCCCTATTGCCCATCTGCCCTATGCTGGCTTCTAGATAGGGACATCCATTGAGACCCCTCTAACAGGGTACCCTGAATACACCTCTGGCTCAGTACTGGGTGAGGCAGCACTTCACCCAGTGCTTAAAGACTAGGATTCCACCCAATGCTTTAACAGCCAAAAGTTGTGATGTTTTGCTATGGGGAAATTTGTCTGCAGGCAAATTCCTTCCCAGCTCCAAATGCAGCAATCATTAGCAACCATAGCAAGAGAAACCATTGGTTAAACTGAATACACTCCAGAGAAAAGCAACATTAAAGCAGAACCTGAAAAGGAAAATGTGTTTTAGAAGCATGATAAGTACTTGAACTGAAATGTAAATGGAGGGGAAGTTGCTCTTCTGCTGACCACACTGCAGAAGTCCCCACATGGTCAGTTTTTTTTAAGTGTTGCTGCCAAGCCAGGCAGGGCAGCAGCCGCCAGTTCTGGCTAGCTAGCAAGGAGCTAATTGGCCCATTTTAACAGCCTTTCAGTGAGGTTGTAAAGCAAGGTTAGTGAGGGGTGTGTCCTCAAGAAAGTCCAAAGGCCAGAAAAAGAAGACGGTGTGTGTGTACATTCCACACTTGGGCCTGAAATTCCCTATCCCTAGTCTAAATGGAATGGGTAGACTATAGAGACTGCTAGAGTAGCAGATATCAATTTGCGGACCTCATCCACATATAAGCTCAATATTTACCAACTGTATTGGGTTGAATCCAAATAAGTTCTACTTAGAGTAGACCAGAGGTACCAAATTCCTTCCAGGTGTTGCTGGGCTACACCTTCAATCATCCCTGAGTATTGGCCATGTCATCTGGAACTAATGGGAACTGCAGCTCAACAACACCTGGAGCGTGCCAGGTTGGTGGTCCCTAATATACATCAATTAATTTCAATGGGTCTACTATGGGAGTGTAACTATTGTTGGTTGTGATCCATGATTTCTAGATTTTGAAGTTTTGGACAACTTCATGCAATTAGCTGTCACACTAGGATCGCTTGTTCCTCTTAAAGGTAAAAGTACCCCTGCCCGTATGGGCCAGTCTTGACAGACTCTAGGGTTGTGCGCCCATCTTACTTAAGAGGCCGGGGGCCAGCGCTGTCTGGAGACACTTCCGGGTCACGTGGCCAGTGTGACAAAGCCGCATTGGGCAAGCCAGCGCAGCACACGGAAACGCCGTTTACCTTCCCGCTAGTAAGCGGTCCCTATTTATCTACTTGCACCCGGAGGTGCTTTCTAACTGCTAGGTTGGCAGGTGCTGGGACCGAGCAGCGGGAGCACACCCCGCTGCAGGGATTCGAACCGCCGACCTTTCGATCGGCAAGCCCTAGGCGCTGAGGCTTTTACCCACAGCGCCACCCGCGTCCCTTGTTCCTCTTACTGCACCACTATATTTTGTGAACAATATTTACTTCTGTAGAGTGCTTTTGTTTGTTTTTATAGAATTCATTTTGAAATTCAGAAGGCCCGAGTGTTGCAAGTGCTGCATTAAAAACCTACTCACATACAGCTGATTAGCTTTAAACATTTTTCAAAGAGGATTGCTGGGAGGTTGTAGCCCTTGTAAATAAAACAGGTTGTAGAGAAAGAGTATTACACTTTGGAACACATCCAAGCAGATTAATATCCATTTCATCATACTTCAGAAACCTGCCAAAACAAGCACTCTCATTGGTCCATATAAGAGGTTAAAATCTCATATAGTTTCCCTATGTGTTAAACATTACTGTTTTTCAAAATATGTTTCTAATTAAATAAGAGGAGGCAATGGAAGTTCTCAAGCATTTTGGATGCAATATGGTCCGATGCTGCAAAGCAAAAGCAAAACATCACCCCCAAACAGGAACAAAGGAGAAATCTGTAATTCACAATTTCCAAAACAGCATGCAAACCGAAACACTTCCATTCTGCAAAATATGCACTTCTCTGAAATTTGTGACACAATTATCAAAAAAGGAAAAAACAAATGTTTACAAATCTATACATTAGGGGAAAGTGTGCATAAAAATGTATGTATTAGTGAAAACAACATAAAAAAGTGTCTTACGTGAAATAAAATTGTCTATTAGGCAAAACAACATATGAAAATGTGTATATTAAGGGGAAAACACTCAAAAATGTTTCTAAATGTTTCATATAGAGAGAGTTGGAAGGGACCAAGAGGGTGATTTAGTCCACCCCCTGCATAAATGTAGAATGGTACCCATATGGTCAAACCGCCAAGGAAGAACATTTCTGTATGGTTTGACATAGAAATTATGGTGACAGTTAAACTGGATTTTGAACGAAACATTTGTGCATGAATGTTAAAAACAGAGAAGCCAAAGCAGAGACTTGTTATTCAGTGAAGACCATTCCAATTTATCTGACTAGCAAGATTTATTGTGGCTGCGCAGGTGGTGTCTTGGGAGTTTTCCTTAGAAACATCCACGGTTTCCCCCATTTTCATTTTCTCCCACTCCCACTCCGCTTTACCATAACATAGTAGAGAGAGAGGAAGAAAAAGAAAAACCAAGAAGGGAATTTTCTATGCATAAATTGGGGGTGTGGAACCAAATCCAAGCCTATGTAATTGGCCCATGATAGTCAATCTAGACCATGCCCTCTCCCTAGACTGCCCTTCTCACCAACCATGTTCTACACCCTGTTTCTGCATATTCTTGAACTGCCTTTTCCTTGCCTAGATAGAGACATTCATGCCTTTAAGCGTAAACAGATACCTGTCATACAAAAGCATCAAATATTTTCCTTGGACACATTTGCCTCTGGCCCTGCCCAAGGTGTGCATGAATGGTCCCCAGTACCTTTCCTTGGGCTAAAAAGGTGGCTCCACTCCAGGAATTATTGTTTTTGGTCCTCAGCCAATAATACCCTGGATAGGCTTACCTAGACAAGCAGAACGTTGAGTAATCTGTCTTTCGTTTATCACTGATTTAAACTTTTTTTTACATTGTCAGTTATGGCTTTTAACTGAAGATTTTATTGTTTTATTCTTAGTGTAAACTGCTTAAAGGTCCGTTTTCCCCAGCCACAATCAAGCTGTATGCAAATTTTATGAAATACAGTGGTACCTCAGGTTAAGTACTTAATTCGTTCCAGAGGTCCGTACTTAACCTGAAACTGTTCTTAACTTGAAGCACCACTTTAACTAATGGGGCCTCCCGCTGCTGCTGCACCGCAGGAGCATGATTTCTGTTCTCATCCTGAAGCAAAGTTCTTAATCTGGGGTACTATTTCTGGGTTAGCGGAGTCTGTAACCTGAAGTGTATGTAACCTGAAGCGTATGTAACCCAAGGTACCACTGTATAATCAAGGGGGGGGGACCTTCCAGTTGCAATCGGCCCACTTGTGTCTCCCAGCAACTGGTATATAGAAGCACATTGCTTCTGGCAGTGGAGGCAAATAGAACCACACTGAAAAGCTCTTAAACATCCCCCCTCCCCATCGTAAGACAGACAACCTAGATTTTAATTAGAATGGCCAAACTGTAACTGTCATCAGCAACTGATTATGCAATAACTGTCAACTTCCTACTCAATAGACACTTATAGCAGATGGCACAGCTTGTACTTAACATGTCCTTTGTTTAAATGCAGCTCCTGCTAATATTTTCTTTGTACTGATTTAAGACTTTTGTTGTAAAGAGGAATTGATAACAGGAAATACACCCCCCCCCCAATTCTTAAGGTCCTTGGCAGAGGCTCTGTTGTAAAAATCCTCCAACGGCTAACTGAGGGTCTTCTCTATGGTGGCCCCCTGCTTATGGAACAGCCTCCCTAAAGAATCTCTCCTGGCACCAACCTTGCAATACCAGGTGAATACATTTTTTATTCACCCGGGCCTCTTATACGCCTTATTGATTTACAAGTTGTGTTTTATTGCATAGCCATGCTATTAATTATTTTACTACTTTCTCTGATAGAAAAAAACAAACAAACTTCACAACATTTATGTTGCTGTCATTGCTTGCTGTTGGGATGACAATGTTGCTATTCATGTTTTTACTATTCGTCTACCGCCCAGAGAAGCATGTTTCTGTGGTGGTCATACAGTTGCAGCAAATTAATTTAATTAATGAAATGCTTTAATTTAATTAATGAAATGATTAGTTGTTAATTAAATTACTATTGGGCTATGTTTAAGGTATTGATGTACAAAGCACTATACAGATTAGAACTAGGATACCTAAAATATAACCTCAGCTCTTATATATCCTATTGATTGCTGCACTCTGCAAATGAGGGCCTCCTCCTCTTATCAGGAGGTTTGTTCCAAAAGATCAGGAAGTTCATCCCAAACCCTTTAGAATTCCTTCCCCTTGAATATTAGACAGGAGCTGTATCCACTGTCTTTTCTATGTCAGTTGAAGAACTTTCTCTTCCAACAAGCCCTTTAAACGGCGATTGTTATCCTATTTTTTAATCTGCATTGGATTTAAATCATATAAATCCAATGTTCTTGTTTTTATTGTTAAACTACTTCAGGGTGTTTACTGTGAAGTGACTAAGAAATGGGGAGGGGTGAGAGAATATATGAATCCTGTTGTTTCAGCCATGCCATTCCATTCCTCCCTCCTACCTAGTTGTCAGTTTTACTCCCCTCTCTGTCTCTCAGTAATGCATGCCATCAAGATATGCTGCCACTGTTCTGAATTATTATGGGGACATGGAGGGGAGAGGGTTTTTTTCTCTTCACATTTGTATCTTTGTGTACTTCAAGATTACCTCAAGTCAACTGCTGCTTGAGTCTTATGCATCAGTGGTGCATTTTGGCTACATAAGTATGAACATAATAATCATTTCCATCAGTATTAATTTATGTGTGTATGTGTGCTGTGTGTGTGTGTGTGTGTTTGTGCACATGGACACACAAATTATAAAATAGCAGGAGCACAACATATTATTCTCTGTATTGAAGGTCACCCAATAAATATGGCTTTAATAATCCTGTTTCCAAATACAACTTGCTTAAAAGGAAAAGTTAGTTTAAGATCTACCTGGATGGGTTTTATTATTCAAGGACAATTGGATTTCAAACTACTTATAACCAAATCCATTAGCAAATTAAAATTGATTGAAATACTTGATTTCTTAAAAGTTATAAAATTTAAAACCATGAAAGAAAGTATATTGAGTTGTTCTGCAAAGTGATGTCTCTTTTGGAAATTGATACGAAGCATTGACTTCTGATGTGAGTGATGGTATGAGTGGAAGCGCTCTCTCTCTCTCTCTCTCTCTCTCTCTCTGTGTGTGTGTGTGTGTGTGTGTGTGTGAGAGAGAGAGAGAGAGAGAGAGAGAGAGAGAGATACCCAGTCAAACTATTTTATAACAAGGCAGACCATTGGTCCATCTATCTCAGTACTGTTGACACTGACTAGCTGAGGCTCTTCACTTGTCTGTCAGGGGCCTTTGCCTCCACACCCAGAAAGAAGACACAATACAACACATTAAGTGGTAAAAAGGTTATATTTATTAAAATACAAAGAATCTGCCAGTTCACCCAATACCTAAGTATGGGCAGGGAGAACCAATGCTTACATATGAGTGAAGCATTCCCTTACCACTTGGGCATGTCTGCTAGAGTGTTATTTGCCCAACAGTCAGGGATTGAGAGAAGGTCTCCCTCCTGGCTAAGAGAGCCCTGGGTAAGTGAAGCCCAAACTGTGCAGCTGGGACTTACTTTCCAGCATTCACCATGGTGCACAGGACAGGCCCTATGGCTGCTGATGATGGATGATGACTCAACAGCATCCCTCACCCACATAATACCTCAGGATGGCAGTAAATTAAGGTCATCTCTTTCCTTACTTGCACACACTGAATGCCACAAGAGGAAATAAGCTTAAGCTTGTTTAACTCCACCTATGGGGGGGGGAGGGAGAATAAGGGGCAAAGCAGCTTAAAGAGTAGGCTAGTCCACCAGCTCCAACTGAGCAGTCTGGTCTATGTGGCTCAAAGTCACTTCCCAGAGGAAGTGACCACATTGAGTCTCTTTCCCCTGGGAGGGGTGCGGTACTTCACCCCTTTCTAAGGCAGGAATGGGATCCCCAGCCCTACCAGGAACCAGTGTTGAGAACTGAGTTGGAATCTCCTACATGCAAAGCAGCTGCTCTCAATTACTGCTAATTAATTAGCAGAGACATCACCTTGCCAACAAAGGTCCATATCGTTAAAGCTATGGTTTTCACAGTAGTGATGTATGGAAGTGAGAGCTGGATCATAAAGAAGGCTGATCGCCAAAGAATTGATGCTTTTGAATTATGGTGCTGGAGGAGACTCTTGAGAGTCCCATGGACTGCAAGAAGATCAAACCTCTCCATTCTTAAGGAAATCAGCCCTGAGTGCTCACTGGAAGGACAAATCCTGAAGCTGAGGCTCCAATACTTTGGCCACCTCATGAGAAGAGAAGACTCCCTGGAAAAGACACTGATGCTGGGAAAGATGGAGGGCACAAGGAGAAGGGGGCGACAGAGGACGAGATGGTTGGACAGTGTTCTCGAAGCTACGAACATGAGTTTGACCAAACTGCGGGAGGTAGTGGAGGACAGAGGTGCCTGGCGTGCTCTGGTCCATGGGGTCACGAAGAGTCGGACACGACTAAACGACTAAACAACAACAACAAAACAACAACAACAATTAGCTGTGTAACTCAGAAGAATGGGGCTGAGGGACAGGCTCCTGAAGAAGGTGCTAAGGGGTATAAAATTCTGAAGCAAAGGGAAGAAGCAGTCGTCCCCCCAATCATATATCATATTTATTCTATAAAGGGAACTCAAGATAACATGCATAAAATTATCATGTAGTTTCCAATACAGTCATACACCAGAGTAGTTCAGGATGCTTCCAGATAGTTTATTGAGCATTCATCCTAATCTGTTTACAAAGAGATTAGATAGCATTGGCTATTTAATGAGCTTTCATTCTGATTTGTTCACAGGAAGGTTAGATGAAGTTGTAGCAGAGCCAGTGTTATCCCATGCTTTCCAGTGCATTTCTCCTCTGATCACAAAAAGTCTGGTTTTAGGGGGAAGTGGGCTTGTTGTGCAAGACTTCCTAGTCAACCATAACTGTGCAACTCTAATTTACTGGTAGGTGATTTAATCCTATCCCCCAAGCCTCCCTAGCTTCAGTAATATATATACATTCAGAGAGTGGATGCTCTATCATGGCATTCTCCAACAATTTCTGGACATAGTTGGTTAGAGTGCTGTTGGAAAGTTTTAAACCTGTATATCATTCACACACATATACACATGGAAATAAAACATATTGTATGTGCATGCCTGGGGTATTATTAAAGGACATGATCAAATGTGATTTGCATAGTTTTAATGAGGACATTTATTCTCTCTCACCCAAGAGAGGAATTTTGGTCAAATGACAGCAAGTCAAGTTCCAAAATTCCATTGTCAAAATATTTAATACTGCCAACTGCACATCCAGACACTCCTTGGGGACACATCAAGAGTGTACTTTTCAAACCAGATTGATATCCAAGTTGTTGTGAAAACAAGGAACTCACAAACTGTTCTTGGATGTGAATGTCATAACATTCTTTTTATGCACAATTAATCTGGAAGCACATTGCTGTGTGTGCATGTAATTTTCTGCAACAGAGGATGCAATTTGGATGGAAAGTTAGCAGAAAACACTGAGCCACCATGTTCAAGGGCTGACTTATGGCTGCTTATGAAGCTTAAATCTCCTACTCCTGCACAAGCTGTTCCACTGTTGCTAAAATGAACAGATTCACATAAGCAAAGGAATAGATATAGCATTAAAAAAGCATATCATGAAAGCTTGCTCTGGATCCCTTCTAGGATTCAGTGAATCACTAAAATAATATGTATGTTACTGGATACCATACATTCATACCATACATCTAAATCACTATGATAACACTTTAAACAGCCAGGGCTTCCCACAAAGAATTGTGGGGACTATAGCTTGTTAAGGATCTTAAGTTGTTAGGAGACCCCTATTCCCCTCACAAAGCTACAATTCCTAGAGTTCTCCATGCAGATGGATTGACTGTAAAACCACTTTGGGAACTGTAGCTTTGTGAGGGGAATAGGGGGGTCCCTTAACAAATGTCAGCACTCTTAACAAACTACAGATCCCATAATTCTTTTGGGGGAGCCTTGACTGCTTAAAGTAGTATAGTAATGTTTAAAATGTATGGTGTGAATGTGGCCTAAGGCCGACTTGAGTCCCATGACTAGGCCTGTCAACTTAGTTTAGAATGGATCTAAATAATGGTCAGACTGTCTGCATAACCCTGGCAAACCCTTACATTTTCCCTGTGTCAGTGTTCACAAATATATTTCATACTGAAATACCACTGCCTCCCCCCCAAAAAAAACATGGTTAATTTTAGTATGGCTCCATTATGGAAAAGAAGCAGTAACATGTGATTTACCATGGTTGACTTTATGATATCCAAAAACAAAAGACAGCAAAAATCCCAAGAATAAAGCAGCCAAATATCAAATTTATCACAGTAGCAGTACTTGCTATGGGATGTTATAATTGTAAATCATCAACCAAAGGCAGAGTTAACACACTGCTTTCCCGTCATCACAGTCAAATTCTGTTTATCTACTGTAATTACATTATTCTAATTACATTAGTTCCTCTAAAACATGCTGCACTGATTTGAGTACCTGACTTCTGTACAAGTATTTTATGAATAGAGCTTATTTGAGAGGGTAATTGAATGGAGCCCAGAGTGTGCCATCAAATATATGACTCTAATTACAGTGATTGTTTGATTAGGAAATCTGTCCACACATCAATAGCAAATAAACTATATTGTAATTTAATTAGTCCAAAGGATATTTCTGAGCTCTTTGGTCTGAAAGAAGCTGTATTTTTATTTTTAAACTTCAGTACAACTTTTGATCGCTGTTTGAACAAATCCTGAGTACCACATAAACCAATGGAGGTCTCACTATTGGTTGAAATGGGGATTTATTTTAATAAAGTAAAATAAAATAAATGCAGGGATGCAGGAAACACATGACTTTGTTCCATTTTTCATACCGTTATGTTGTTTTTGTATTTTAGTTGATGGTTTTAATTATTCAAAGCTGCTTTATTGTGTTGTTCTATAAGGCATAAGATAGGAACTGCCCTGGGTTCACTAGAACTGATGAAAGACAAATGGAACAAATAAACAGAATAAAACAAATATACTATACCTAAGAGTGCAAAGCATCATCTTCCAACATACAATAATACAAAATATTACTTAATATGTTGTCATATTTCTAACAAATTAAACAATTAATCATTGCAAGCCATATTTGAAACACCAGATACACTTAAGACACAACTTGTCATTAGCTTTCAAACCTTTACCAGCTCTCAACCATCCTTTAGCTTCTCAGATTTTGCTGGTTTTGACCAGGAATAGCCAATGTGGTACCCTCCAGATAATGCTGGACTACAACTCCCATCACCCCTGGCAATTGGCCAAACCATCTGGAACTGAAGGGATTTAGAGTCGAGGAACATCTCAAGGGTGCCATTTTGACAGCCCTTTGTTTAGATACTGTATTTTGCTCAGGTAATTCACAGGAGTGAGGAAATATGTGGGTTATGAATACCAACGTATGGGATATATTTAACAAAATTCAACACACGTCAAAGATTGGGGCAGAGAACAACACTGTAGACTAATGTATTCTGCCTCTTTGAGCCACATTCCACAGCACAAAGTAAAGTCGTGAGGACAAAGTTTGCCATCCCTTCCAAATGCATTTTGCTGGTTCTATTATTTCCCGTGGTCTGCATAATCCCTCCCTTATTTTTCCTTCCCCATCCCCCAGGTGTTATGAAGCAGCTGGATATTTTGCATAATTTTCTGAAAGGTAGCCAAGCTCTGAGAGGTAATATTGGTTAGAGCAGAGCTACTACAGCATGCAATTGTTTGGCTCTCCTCTGCAAACAGAACGTGTGTGTGTGTGTGTGTGTGTGTGTGTGTGTGTGTGTGTGTGTTTTCAGGCTGTCACCAGAGTTGGGCTATTATTTCAGTCACTTTTCTTTTGCCCTTCAGGTAATGCCCATGACCTTGCAGTCTTTGAGGAGGCCAGGCTCCTCCCAATCAATCATATAATTAAAGTATCATACTAGCAAATTAGGAATCTAGCCAGGTTGGGACATATGTTACTTAGTCATTTTACTGGGGGAGAAATTAATTCAGTGCAGACTTTTGTTTATCTCAACATGATTATTTAAGGTCTTTTCTCCCCACTGTCTGCCTTACAGCCATCACCATTAAACATGCTACAGCATTCTGAGAATTTAAAACAGTTTTGCCCCCTGTTATCCCAAGTCTCCAATTCATTATGCCCTCCCCAGCTTCACTGAGTATGCAGATGTTCTGGGACTTTGTTTTTTGGCAGTCCAGTAGTTTGCTACATTTCAGTGCCTCTTGGTTCCATTAATAAACTGTAATTTCCCTCGCACAACACAAATGCCCTTTCCCCTCCACCATCCTCTTTGGTGTGTGCTGTGTGTTTAAAAAAGCAACCTCTAACTTTCTTCCTTAAACCCTAAACAATAAGCTTCAACTATAAATGTGAAAGAGAACAGTAGCTCTCTCCTCACTAACCATGAGCTGTGAACACTGTTCTGAGTTACAGTTCATAGGTTAGTGAGGAGAGAGCTGACCCAAGAATCTTAGCTTAGATGGCACACGAAGAAGAAGAAGAAGAAGAAGAAGAAGAAGAAGAAGAAGAAGAAGAAGAAGAAGAAGAAGAAGAAGAAAGTATGGGGTGTAGCCAAGCACCAGCAAGCTCCTCTCTGAGAGCCTGCTTTGCTTAGTGTGTTATGTGGATGCACTCAGCATCCGAACAGAGCATTTGCTTTGTATGTAGAAGGTCTCAGGTTCAACCCCCAGTGTCTCCAGGTAGGGATGAGACTCCAGAGTAGACATTGCTAAGCTAGATGGACCACTGCTCCCACAAGCAGCTTCTTATGAGGATCCTGAGTTTAAAAAAGAAGAGAAATGGCACACAGGATAGTGGCCTTGAAACAATATAAGAACAAGAAAGTGTCCTGCTGGATCATGCCAAAGGCCCATCAAGTCCTTCATCCTCATCCTCACAGCAGAGATTCAGATGCCTCTGGGAAACCAGCCAGCAACACTTGAACACAACAGGCATCTCTCCACTTGCAGCTCCCAGCAGCTGTTGTATTTGAAAGTTACTAAACTATTTGAAAATGTAATGTGCTTCTCCCATCCCATATGAAAATGAAGACTGTAAATACTGAGGCAACTGTTTGTTAGATCTATGCCTCACCTTTCTTCCAACATGGTGGTATGCATTGGGCTCTCAGGAAGTCCCTCATTCAGGTCTTGACCAGACACACATCAGCTTAGCTCCATCATGGGTCTTCAGCATCAGGTGCCTCCGACACCTTGGGAGCTAGAGAACCGAGAACCAAATCCTTGCTGGATATTGGAAATGGATAATCTTTGTGTTTCGGTTCTAGATCAGCAGCACGGAATGGTAACAGCATCAGAACACAAGTTTTAGACTCCCTTGGCTTGAGGTTGCAGATTTGATGTTCAAGATTATGGTTCAAGCATGCTGGTTTTTACTTACTGATGTTTGAAACATCACTATGTGCCCTTCCATGAATCATTCCTGTACTATACTCATTTTGGACTAACATGACCATGGTTCCCTATGATATTTATATCATTCTGGGTGACTCCAAGGTGAGAGTCTTCTGGTTACTGGAACTGTCTTCATCTTTCACAGATTGCTTAAAACCCACTTAAACAGGGCTTTCATTAATTGTTTCTGGATGTTATCCAACTGAACCAAACTCAGCGTAGGCCTGTTGAAATCAATGGACTAGCTTAAGCCCATGTATGCCAATGGGTCTACTCTGAGTATGTCTTACTTGTGTGTCATTCTCTGGTACCTTCTTGAGACATTCCAAGGGTATAGAGTAAATACATATACATATATGGTGGACAACAAGGTTGCAGTGATAAACTCCACAGTATGACTTATGCAAGCTTACTAGACTGTGTGCATAAAGTGGAAGAAAGGGACCTGTTCAGGCAGGATACAACAGAGATGGGGAACATAAAAAGGCATTTTCCTTTGTCAGGGAATGAACATAAGGAGAAGCACCTGCTCTAGTGATTAAGCATTTGGTTCACAGATATTGGTTCTGTTAAGTTTGCCTCTATATATTTTTCTTTCATTCTGTTCCACTCTCCCTCCCAGCCAAGTATGCATACTTCCATGGCAAGGCAACACGTCAACTCCAAATGCAAACACACTACCAAGAGCAGCAGTAATCCAGCATATTGCTGTGGTTATAATGCTCTCCCTTTCCACCTCCCCACACCCCATTTTATCATCACAACAATCTTGCAAGGTAAATTTTGCTGAGAAGGATAATGACTGGACCAAGATAATCCACTTAGGTTCATGGCCAAATGAGGACTGGAAGGGTGGTATAGAAATTTAATAAATTATCATTATCATCTAACTAGTGCACCACACCAGATCTCTACCAGAAGCATGAAAACTGTTATAACACTTCATTTGCTGAATAATGTTGGTGACCATCTCCCTCCCATTCATGGTTCTTTGGATCCTGTACAATGTGTCTTATTTATTGTCTCAACACCAAAGCATGGTACAGTAATTATTTTAAAGGGAACTGATCTCACCCACAGTTTTGTAACCTATAAAGACGAAAACTATGAAAACACTGAACTGCAGTGTGGATTAATTTAGCACCCTACAAGTGGCTTTGTCTTTCACTTAACAGCACAGGTTTTGCAGAAGGTGCCCACAACCACGTTGCAATTTTACCCCTGCATTTATTGTTACTGGTATTAGTGTTTTAAAGGGAGGGTAATGGAATGTGTTCAGAGTCAACTCAACGAGACCAACAGCATGTTGGTGCTCTTTTAGGGCTGTTACAGTCTAGAAGTTAAATACGTATTTGGTACACAAACTAATTTTGAGACTTACCTAGCAGACTGTGACAGTTTCTTCTGAGTGCCTTCAGTTGCCAGGTAAATATGTGCTTTGGAAGGCATGCATACTAATTCTGAAAACTTGTATCTGTTACCAAGCCAAGTGTAACGACTCTAGCCCATTGTGTAAAACTCTCCCTCTACATATGGCTCATTAAGTTGATAGACCACAACGGCTCCTTCAGAGCCATCACCAACGCTTGTTGCAATTTGGCTGCTAACATCTGCACAAGAAGACGCACTGCCTAATAAATACTGCTGGCTAGGAAACAAGAGAAAAGGAAACAGACATACACCAGAGTTCTGCAAGAAAATAATTTTGTGTAGGGTGAGTGCAAGATACACACCCATCGATGCTCCACTGTTGCCGTTTTCCAGACTTGCTTCCTTTTGAGAATGTTTTCCACAATAACCAATTTTCCAAGGAATGACTATACTGCGGATGGAACTTACTGAAAATCTCAATGTCTTATCTACATATATATTTTCTAATGCTCATCTCTCTTTTGTCTCAGAAAGTAGCAAGGTGTTTGTTTGCTTTAACCCAATCTGCTAAAAATTGTAACAATTCCTGTATATTATACATGTTATTGTATAGTTTCTATATGTATAAGGTTATTTGAGTATCATGCACTTATATACTCCAGGTTTCCGAGAATAACCAAGTAGAGAAACGGATACAGACACCAATGAATATAGCTATATGAAAAATACTTACATATTAATGCAAATAGAATTATGCTGCAGAAATGCTGTACCATATGGGTCTTGACGCTCTTATGTGTATTATACTTGCACTCTATTAGTAATAGTAGTTGTATATGTACAATCTCAAGTTTTGTTTTACATTGTGCGTAAGAAAAGAAATTGCATTTGGAAAGTATCAAAGGCAAGATAAATATGTTGTGAAATTCACATAGCCAGAGTGTGGTGTTTTTGCTGCGCTTAATTATTACAAGGGAATTAAACTGTTGAGAAATCAAATAAGAGATTTTGGCACAGCACTAATAATTAGCATAATAAACAAACCTTATTTAAAGGTTGTTGCTGTTGCTCTTAAAATACTTGACCACCATCTCACTGGTTTTCTTAATCTACTGAATATTCTTTCAGGCTCTTCCATTCTCCATCACATGTTTGGGCTATTATGCTTGGGGTGGTATTTAATGTGCTCATGGAATCATAGAACTGCAGAGTTGAAAGGAACCCCGAGGGCCATCTAGTCCAACCCCCTGCAATGCAGGATTCTCACCTAGATCTTACATGACAGGTGGCCATCCAGCCTCTGCTTAAAAACCTCCAAGGAAGGAGAGTCCACGAGATCTCCTGGGAGTCCCTTCCACTTGTTGAACGGCTCTCACTGTTAGAAAGTTCTTCCTGATGTTTTCTCATAATCTCCTTTCTTGTAACTTGAAGCTATTGGTTTGGGTCCTAGCCTCAGGGGCAGGCAAAAACAAGCTGGCACCACCCTCCATGTGGCAGCCCTTTAGATATCTGAAGATCTCATCTCAGCCTCCTGTTTACCAGGCTAAATTCTAAGTGTCAAATAAGCCAGATACACCATAGCAGAGTGCTTGAGTCTATTTCAAATTTTATTATTGCTGTGCTGAAATTCTCAACCCCGTTGGCCCTATCATCAGATAAAGTGAAGCAATCGCCTCTGGCAGCAAATACACTGGGGATGAGAGCAGCAACAACCCCCTTCCATTCCTGAGCCCCTGGGCATTCCCCTCCATTGGAATAATCAGAGTGTGCTCCCCCCCACACACAAACACCCTGCAAAAAAATAGTTTGCTGCCCTCAAGTGCATTGCTCTTTCATTGCTGGTGTTGAAGCACAATTTGACTGAAGGAGGGAATCTTGTCCCTTGCCTCAGGCAGCAAAATGTCTTGAGCCAGCTGTGCAACAAAACCATTCTATTTCATTCACCTTTCTGTGGCAAGCTACTTTTACACACCCAGATGAGATTTCCTCGCAAAGTGGCATTTACTGAAAGAAGAACAGGTCTAGAGAACTTGGAGTGCAGCGTGGAATGTAAGTGCTAAAGAGCACTGGACCAGCCAGCTATTTTTTTCTGTACCTTTTAATCCAAACATCAAGCCAGTTTCTTTTCATTTCTCTCCGTAAGACGACATCTTAGGAATAAGAAACGTAAAAGCCAGAGAGCATACAAAATGAACCCAAAACAAAAGACAACATGTCTCAAGACACTGAAAAACCTGGGTTTTATTTTCAAAGCAACCCAACACACTTTGGCCAATTATTGTTTAAAGGCTGCTTTCAGAGGTTAAATAGAAAAACAGCCTGCAGAGATCACTGTTAGATATATATCTCCCATTCACATTAACTGTTGCCTGACAGTTGTTTTCGACATCTTAGGAATGTCACCTTTGCCTTTCTGTCACACAGGCTTTATTTTTTTGTTCTTTTGGAATGTATGTTAACAAATTGCTGTGTTTTCATTGTATCCCATTGTCACTTTAATTGATAGAAGGAGGGGAGCAGGAAGAATATGAAAAAGATCATTCTACTCAATTTGCCTTAATAACGAAGCAAACAAAGGCGCAACACAGGATAAATAACATCTGTTCGATCTATCTGAAGAGATAGTGTCATTTGAATAGACTGTGCAGGTAAAAACTTTGTTCTGAACGATCACTGTTACGCAAAGTGAGACATAGCCCTCCTAAGGTTCTGAGCCCTATCACCCACAGTCACTATTGATATATTTGCATCTTCCAAGAGGCTTCCTAGAGACAGTGGCGTAGTGTGGGGGGTGCAGGGGGGGCCGGCCGCACCGGGCGCAACATCTGGGGTTAGGGCAAATCCACAGGTTAGGGGGCGCAAATTACTTGCCTTGCCCCGGGTGCTGACAACCCACGCTACGCCACTGCCTAGAGATGCTTCTGCAAATCCTCTCTCTTAGCCAATCAACCCCACCCCTCAGAAATGGCTTTGGTATGGCAGTGGTGTTGTTGTTTTTACTGATACCCTTCCCAGATTTTCTTTGTCAGAAGCCATGGAGTGGAAGGGGGACATACTAAGATTTATAATGGGGGGGCAGGACTCATCACCCTGTCAATCAGTGCACCCTAAGTGAATCAGAACCATGCATTCTTCATTTGGTGTCCTCTGCAGCATGTGCCAGAGATATTTATCAATATAGCTAGCTATTACTCACAGCAGAAGCCTTGTTTACTTATGTAAGGCCCTGTTTCCCCTTTTCTTTGGATCTCCCCTGGCCTCCCAAAGTCTTCACTCTTCTCCTATTTCTTAAATCTTAAAGCTAAAGAGCACACTCCAGACCCTTTCCTTGTTGCCCTGTGTTTAAGAGCATATTATATTTGCAGTGTCTGTAGGCTAAAGTGTACATTCTTGGGGAACTAGTAACCTGAATTATATGTTTAATAATGTTTTATATTACATATTGTGTTTTGATTTGATTTTACTCTTTTATCTGTTTAGCTTTGCTTTGGGAAACACCCAGTGAACCCTTTTTGGAAGGTAATATAAAGGCAGATAATAAATCAACTCCACTTAGGAGTAAGCTCCACTGAAATCAATAGGACCTATTTCAGAGCACACTAGTAGCCACCAAACACAACAGAATCTGATTGTTCATTTGGCTCCCTTCAGCTGTTCTCTCTTAAGAGGCATACCTGTGTGTGTGTGTGTGTGTGTGTGTGTGTGTGTGTGTGTGTGTGATGTGCCTCTTCTAAAAATAAATAGGTTAAAGGCCTATTGAGTGCATTAGTAAACATCTAAAAGCATACCTTTTGTTCAGAATTATTGACTGTTATAGAACTATTCACTTTTCACATAAAAATACATGCAGATTTAACATGTTAATCAATCATCAATTGACTGAACCTCATCAGTTAAATCAACCGAGATGTCTTTAATCAAGTGATTAATGCCATGGCATGGCATCTTTGTTGAAGATTACATGATTTTCTCTGTCTGCATTTCCTTGCAAATGCAGCTTGCCACACTTCTCAAGTTCAGCATGCTTTTTCAAACTTGGGTCCCCAGGTGCTGCTAATTACAAGCTCCCATCACCCTGAGCAGGCTTTGCCACAGGTGATGGGATTTGTATGTGGACTTGCATGTTGTTAGATTACAAGTCCAGGACCAGCAAGCCAGGTCAGTTCACTTCAAAATGTGGTTTGGGCTCAAAGTTCTCTTCAGTTCTTACTTTTGCAACATTTTGCCCACAGAAAAAGTACTTTGCAAACTTCATACGGTAACTTACTCTGACCTATAAAAAGAATGTTAAGATACCAGGCAGCTTCATCTCTTGCAGAACTTGCAAATCTCGGATGAAACAGAGAGAGGCTACTGCAGGGACTAGTCCTTTAAGAAATGGCTCTTAAAAGTTCCCCAACTATCAGAACACAGGCTAATTTTAAAAGGCATGACATTCTTCATTATATGAAAATAAATTCTTGTGTCTTTAAGGAGAGATGAAAAGGCCTTTTGCATTAGCCTTTTGATGCCCAATTCCATCCTTCCTTCCTTTATTGTAATCTGTTTGATCTAATATAATTTCAAACATATTTTTAAAGGGTATTAGAAGGAAACCTTTTCTGGCTTAATAATAGATTTCTGCCAGCATATATTAAGCACACTGTTCATCAGCAAGGGAGACATCAATGTTACTGACTTTGAAGCAGACCGAGCAGAGCTGCAGAGAACAAAGTCTCTTTTTAAAAAAGAGTCACCTTTTCATCACTTTCACCTAGCTAGCTTCTAATAGGTTTGTTTGCAAGCATATTGTAAAATATGAGACCTTTCTGCATCACTCATGGCAGGTTGTGGGAAAAAATATATGAAGTGCAGAACTCATTTAATTTTTAGAGCCCTGCCAGGGGAGGGGGAAGATGGGGAATCCCAGGCAGTGAAGAAAAATGGAATTTTGCTTATCACAGACTACTGGTGCTCAGAATAACTTGTATAGGAAATTGGTAATCAGTTAACAAATTAGCAATCAATCAATAATTACGGTATTTAATAAATTAGAAATAACACTTACAAAGGAGCTCTGGGAATTGCAGCTCAGTGAGGAGAACAGGGCCTCTCTTACCAACTATCGGCACCCTTAACTAACAACAGCTCCCAGAATTATTTGGGGAAAGCTATGATGGTTTAAAGTGCTTTAATACGCTGGGGTGAATGTGGCCTATATGTGAAGTTAAGGTTTGCTTAGATTTAATCACATTGGCCATTTTAATATCCATGCTTGGAGGGGCCATTTGCAAGCTCCTTGCAGTCCATTTCATTTTGTTTTTACAATTTGGTACCGTCAGAAGGGGACCTTGAGCTGTCCCACATGCCTCTCACCAACCACAGAGGGTTACTGTGAGGATTAAATGGGTGTGGGAAAGGTCATGTCCTCCTCTGAGCTCCTTGAATGGCATATGTAAGTAAAACAGTCAGAGGCCTAAGGACAACTGGCCTACAAGGAAGAATGCCACTGAAAGGCAAAGAAGAGCTTGGCCAGTCATGTAGCTAGAGAAGGAATAACTATAAGGAGCTTGTTTCCCCATTCTTTGACAGAAATAACTCTCTGATCCGCCTGCTAACCTGTAGATGGGTTAATGCCCCTACTCATTAACCAGAGGACTAAGGAAGGGATGGGGGACTGTAATTCCAAGTGTCAAATGTGACCCTCCATGCCCCTCTCTCTAGCCCTTAAGACCCTAAAAGAGCACACATCCTCCCAAGCCACACTAACCGTGCTTTGCCTGCTTCTCAAGAGCTTTTGCCTGGCTAGAATTTGTCCTTTAACTCTGACTATGCCTCTTGTGTGCCTGGGTGGGGGATGAAGAGGGATGCGCGAGTGTGCTTAGAAAAAGGCCTACTATAGGATGGCGAATAAGGCTACCAATGGCTACTAGCCATGATGGCTAGGCTCTGCCTCCACCGTCAGAGGCAGTAACATTTCTGTATACCAGTCGCCGCAAACTGCAGAAGGACAGAGTGCTCTTGTGACTGGGTTATGTTTCAGACCCAGACACCTGGTTGGCCACTGTGAACAGATGCAGGGCTAGATGAGCCATGGGCCTGATCCAGCAGACTCTTATATTCTTACTGTACAAAAATTAGAATTACCGTAAAATTTATTGCTTTGCAAGAAATCCCCCCCCAAAAAAACACCTCTTTCCCCTGCCTTGGCTAGAAGGTTATGTGACCTTGAAAAAGCTGGGAAAGGTTTTCCGCTCTTGAACGAGGGGCATCTGTTGAATGAAAAGAGAGGTACAATCTTTTCTCTCAGAAATAAAGTGCCAAGCCATCCATAATAAGCATCTCTTTTTAGCCTTGTGCCAGCAGTGTTTCCGACACTGAGAGTATCCAAGAGTTGTGAGGGAATCGGAACAAGTCTTATTTTTCTTTAACACGCTTTGTCCACGGAAGCAAGAGCTGATGTTGAACAGAATTATATTGCTCCCCTCCCCCTTCCCCTCTACTCATGTGGAACCTTCACATCTTTTTCAGGTTTTGACACAAGCTAGCAGGAAATTTAACAGTTTGGGGGATTAATCACAATCCTCGCTGTGCCAGATCTGTGAATTAAATGCCACTTCCTCTGTGACCTAAGAAAAGAAGTCATGTTTTCAGGCCAACTTTTGATATAAAATATAAGCACTGTTAGCCTGATGAAGGGCATCAACTGTGACCAGTCAGGACCCCTGTTTCTTATAAAAAGGTAATGAGACTAGAAGCTTATTTCATCTTGTATTTTTTAGTAGGAGAGCTGGTTGTCATATGAGAAACCTCTCTGATCCCAGATATTTTTGGAAATGTGACACTGAATAATGTTCTCCTTTATATCCCCTTCTCTCTTGCTTGCAGAAGGCAGTTCTATGCAAGGCTGGAGCTATATAATCCCATTCATATATATATTGCTTTAAGGTTAATTTGAAATGCTGTGCAATTAAGAGTCAATTCATCTGATTACTGCAGAATACGGCAACATTGCAGTACAGTCTAATGACAAATTGATCATTATCAGTACTTAATGATCAGCCTCTTTATTTAATTGTCTAGAGGCCAAGATGTGTTAGTGTGGGGAGGGGAAACAAGAAAGGCCAATTTGTGTACCCAGATTAAACTGCAATAAATTACACAAATAGTTGTCGTTGTCAGTCCTGAATATCTGAAAGACCTCCTTCATCCCCACTGACCTTCTTGTATGTTAAGATCGGAAAGGGTGAGGGTGCTCTCTTTGTAGCTCCACCACCCTCAGAAGTTCCAGGAATAGCAGCCTGGGAAACTGTGGGACTCCCTCGCCACAGAGGTGCTTCTGGAATATTCACTGAACAACTTTCACCGGATGCTTCATTCTTCATCCCAGTCTTTGATGGTTAAGTTATTTCGTTTTGTAGAACCCACTTTTTTTGTTAAGTGCATACTGTTCTGTTCTATTTGCAAATATTTCACTTGTGTTATCATTGGAATTGTTTTATCTGTTTTTGTAATTGTATTATTATATTGTTGTAACCTGCCCTGGGACCTTATGGTGAACGATGGCTAATAATTATTAAATAAATGAATAAACAAATAAATAAATTAGTAGCTGTACTACTAGTAGTAAAAACAACAACCTTTTACAGAATGGGCCCCCTATAGAGATCAGGCTGGTAACCACAATGGGGGTGGATTTTCAAAGTTGTCCAACAAGTCTATTTTCCTAAAATGAAGTCCACCAGCTCCACACTTGGTGAAGGAGGGATGACTGGATCAGACAGAGCTAGATACATAAATTCCATGGTCAAATGTCTCTCTCTGTGTGTGTGTGTTTATATCAAAGAGCCATTCTTGCAGCAGATTTCGTGTCTCCATCTGCCCAACCAGCATGAAAGGGAAGCTTTTCAGCCACCCTTGCGTGCAGTTTGGAGCCATTCAGACAGGAAAAGAGGTGAATCAACCACTGAGGATTGGCTCCTAGGATCACACAGGAAGAACACCGAGTTGTTGTTCTATCTGTTCCAAAGCTTAGCAAAGTAGTATTTAGGAATACTGAATGTGCTTCAGTTTCATGAGAATGGTGTTCAAGTCCTGTTACATACCGTGGAAACTTCCATGCAAAAACAACTTAAGTCACTCTGAAAGATGATATTGGAGAACTCCAGATTATTTGCCCATGTACATGCATAGAGTAGGCCTAGCTGAAAGGCAACACAGGGAGATCCCTCTTTATTGTTATTGTATAAGTATAAGCAGGGCTTCTTTTTCAGCTGGAGCAACCCAGAACTATGTTCCGGCACCTTTCAGATGGTGGGTGCCAGTGCAGGCAAGCTTCCCGACGCTGCCCTGCTCCTTCTGCCACTACCACTGCCACTTGCCCAGGGCAGGAAAGTAGAAGCAGACAGGATGGGAGGCTGAGGTTGGGGAGAGGGCAGCATGAATCTGAGTGTCCAGGACACCAACCATTGAGCCCAACCACGGCTCCACCTTCTCATCCTCCTCCAGGAGGCCATGTGACAGCCGCGTGTGCATCGCCTTTGACTGGAATTGTGCCTCTGGTTTGGGCTCAGGCAGCAGCAGCAGAAATGCATGCATGGGTGCACACTGTTCTACCTGCTCCCCCCTTCCTTCTTTGCCTCAAAGAGGGAGATTTGGGCCCCTCGTTCCACTTACTGCAGGCCTCCCTCCTTTCCCCCCTCTCTCTGTGTATGGCTCCCTCCCTCCCATTTTCTCTGTCCCACCCCCTCTGTGAGCACTGTGAGCACAACAGCAGCCCACTGTGGAATGGCTCACACGGCACCTGGGGGGAGGGGCAGTGAGGAGGGTGATCCAGCTGATTATAAGATTATTGTATAACCTTAGAAGGTTGTATAATCTTATGGCTGTGACTATCATGAAAGGACCTTGCAGTTCTGAATTTGCCACTGTGCTACTGACTGAGAATGTCCCATGCTTGGATCCCTGGGGAGCTGCTGCCACTTAGTGTAATCAATGCTGAGCTGGATGGATTGATGGTCTAACTCAGTATAAAGCAGTTTTCTATGACCTTGTGACACCCAGAGGTGGTGGAAAGGCAGGGCGAATCCTTGAGCACAGCATGAACAAATTAACCTTCTGTAAGTCCAAGGTAGAGTGGCTGTTCACCAGAAAGCTGAACCTGTTTTTACTGAAACTCTCTAATCATCTAAAATCCTGACATACTACCCTTTCAATTTCAACAAAATTCAGCAGCAACTCCTGAAGGCCTGGCTGAACAGGAGAGTCAGGGGGGGGGGGAGGGAGAGAGAGAGATGGAAGGGGGGCAGAGAAGCAGTTTGGAGGAGGAAGAACATGGTAGCAGAAGGCACCGTGATGGGGGTGGGAGAAGGAGCCATGGTTGTTTTCAGCTTTGCAGAAAGAGATGAACACCAATCTGTCTCTACATTCCTCCTCCCCCCTTCCAGCAAAGCCTTTTAATTCGCACTAAAACAGTTGCCCTGTAACAATGGCAAGTTAGAATCCATAAATAAACTGACAGATCTACAAATGAATTCCATTTTGCTTTTGACTGGCAGGTGGAAATGAGCTGTAGAAAGGCAGGGATGGAGATTTTCCTTGAATTATTTGCTGAAGTTTAATTTTTCCCACCCCAACTTTTCTCTATTCTGTCTACATCTTTCTGCAGTTTGTTGTTGTTGTTGTTTTAACGGCAAGCTGCTCAGCAGTGTTAAGGACTTCTTTTTCCAGGTGGAGTTTGCCACTGATACTAAGGCCTAGATCCAGTTACAAAAAAAGGTTCTAGAATCTAATGACCAAGCTTCAGGTTCTACTTCCTATTTATGTGTGAATAATTCTGACAATAAAAAGGTGGCTGTTTTGTTGGAGTGGGGACCATAAGCAAGAAAGCTTAGCTCCAGAAATATTATAAAATCTGTTACAGCAGTCATTGAAGGTAACAATTTAAAACAACCAACAAAAGTAACGTGGCATGAGCTGTTGTGGACCAGAGCTCACTCATCCATAGACAATAAGGGTTTAGCCCACACAAAACATTGTGTCTCAATAAATATTTAAGGTAGTGGTAGCCAAAGTGTTGCCCTTCAGATGTTGTTGGACTCCAGCTTCCATCACCCCAGACCATTGGACCAACCTGTATGTGGTTGATGGAAGTTGGAGTTCATCACCTAGATGGCACCATGATACAAGATGGGGGTGGGTTGGTGTGCATGGGTGTTTGAGTAAGATTTTATTTTACAATTTTACTTGTAAAAGTAACGAAGTTGCATATTTTCTCTCTCTTTCTTAATGAGAGTGGAAAATACAGAAATGGGAACTGCAGTATCCACTGGGTTCATCCCCTCTTCCAAACTTCACATGAACTTTTGAATCATGATGATATAAAGCATGCATCTTTAGACCCAGGTTAAATCCTGCTCAGAGACTGCTCCACCAGTTACGCAGTGCTGACTTAAGCATGGGAAACTGCAGTAGCCCACATGCCATGGCAAGGGAGAGAGGGAGGGAGAAGAAATGCTCAGGGCTTTATTTGAGAACTTAGAAAGTAATTCTGATGAACAAACAAACATATACAGACAACTTCAACTGAGCAATGGTTGACTTTCCATGTGTCTGCACACAAACACAATTTTAGAATTTGATATTGTTGACAGAAAGGAAAGCACTATCCTATTTACAACTGATTTCTTCTTTTTTTTAAAAAAACTGTCTTGTCTAAAAACTCAATAATATAATGAGGAATTGTGGCAGTAAACTGTAATTTGACTCTTAATTCAGGTATTTTTTGGGGGGAGGGGGGATAAAAATAAAAGGATATCCAAATTTGGGAAATAAAATAATTTCAATAGAAATAGCTATTGTTCACTTATTCATCAATGTCCAGAATGGAAATCAATCCAGCAAATACAATTAGCATCCCCTGTTGTTGTTGCTGCTGCTTTCAGTCTGCAAATGATATGTAATTGATTATGTCTTTTCCCACATTTGCATGTGCTTTCTTTGCATGGACCTGAATGACAACATAACTGACAAAATTTACACAATTATTTAATATAAACATCACCACAGCAGACAAGATGAATAAAAATGTGTGTGTTTTTGGGTGGGGGAGGGTAAAAGGCAAACTGCAGCAGAATGAAAACAGTACTGGAGGCAAGGAATACAGGGCAAGACAAAGAAATGATGGCTTCTTACATCTATAATCCAAATGCAGCTCATAAGGACGAGTCATTTAAAACAAGCAAGAATTTCAGGGGCTTAGTCCCCTTACTATCCATGGCTGGAGGACACAATAAAAGAAAAACACACCAATCTGCTGGGCCTGTTGCATGTGCAGTTTGAGTACAATACATAACCAGTACAGTATAATATAATAAAATATCCTACACTGAAACATTAAATATAAGCAGAACAAAACAAAGGGAGTTTGGTGGACACTTATAAAGCTGTTCAGGAGTGGGCCAAATGTATTGCTCTTGTGAGAGAGTTTCCCAAGTATGTGACCACCACTAAGTATATACATGTTACAGCTAAATTTCAGTTTGATCTTTTGTAGAGGGAAACCAAAAGGAAAGCGTTGTCTCCGGTACTGGCCAAACAACATGTTCTGCAATTCTTCCCTCTACATTTTATTTATATATAGCTTGAGTAAGTCACATATTCTCCCCTAGTCAGGTGAAAAAGCAGCTTGTAGAAGGGATGAATGAGGTAGGTTGAGAGGAGAGAAGCCAAAAGGCAAGAAGGAGAAGAGACTGCCAAAGTATTTTCTCCACTTAAACTCCCAGCCTTTCTAGGCTGCTTTCAGCAACAATTTTAAGAATGAATTGCGCTGGTCATTGTGAATGTCATTCATCACTGGAGACAACCATCATACCCTTTTCCTAATTGCAAAACACAGCAACTGTTTATAAACCTGACATTTATTCCCTCATCTTCCAGAACTGCCTCTATTAGTGGCCATTCCAACTGCCTTCGTATGACCCAAAGGTCAGGCAGCGAGGCCTCCAATGTCGCATTTGGCTGGTACCAATTGCACTAGTTCATGAAGGAATTCCATTATGTAACAACATTAAAGACTTGGGGAGGTTCCAGGCTGTTGCTATATTAACGTCCCATTAAATTCAGGTTTCACAATTTGGATTTGGAGCTTTGGTGGAACAAATTCTCTTCCCCAAAAGATCAGACTTCTTGCAAAAAGAAAAGTGATGGGGAAATGCACTGGAAAGAGAGGGGTATTGTTTACTTTGATGCAACATCTCCTAGCCTCCCTGAAAACAAATCTGAAGGAATGCTCATTTAGCAGTTAGCACCTTCTAATCTATCTTGTAAGCAAATCAGGATAAATGTTCAATGAACAGGACATCTGGAAGTCCCTTTGGAGCCAAATTTGCTTACTTTCCAATTCCCGTCCAGTTAAGAACATAAGAAGAGACTGCTGGACCAGGCCAATGGCCCATCTATTCTCACAGGGGCCAAGCAGATGCCTGTAGGAAACATGCAAGCAGGATTTGAGTACAAGAGCACTCTCTCCTGTGGTTTCCAGCAACTGACATTCAGAAGCAGAGCACAGGCATCATGGCTAGTAGCCACTGATTGCCCTCTCCTCTGTGAATTTGACCAGTTCTCTTTTAAACCATGTTGGTGGCCATCACTGCCTTATATGGGAGTTCCATAGTTTAACTACACACTGCATGAAAAGCACTTTCTTTTGTCTACCTTGAATTTTCCATTGTCCAGTTTCATTAGATGCCTACAAGTTCTAGTGTGATGAGGGAGTTTTCATTTCTTCTATTGTGTCTCTTATAATGCAAAACACTTATATAAAACAGTAAAGTACATTGAGGGGTTTGGCTTAGAAATGGCACACAAATGTAGTGAAACAGTTGCATCAAGTTTGGTGCAGCTAAACCTTGGAAGAAAAACCTTCCTGTGCATATAATCAACTGCAGAAAGCAACAGGTTGTTGTCCAGAAAGTTTTGGAATTAAGTACCACCCTTGGGGTTTTTTTTAAATGAAAAGGGAACCATCGTTCAACAGTACTATTTAAGGGCTGCAAACTGTGCCTTTGAATGGCAAGATCTCTTCCCCAACCCTATCATTCCATATTCCTTTGTTTGTATCCTTTGCAATCTAACTGCTTGACAACTTCATTCAGCTGTTAGTAACAAGCAAAAAATATTGATTACTTCTGAATGCCCTAATGATTGGAGAGCGGGAGACAGAACTGTAAATATAGAGTTTTCACATTCCAAGTGAAATTATAGTTTGCCCGACAAGATTGCACAATAAGTCAGTGAACAAATCAGCCAGTGTGGGGTTCTGGGGTCACTCAAGTGATACCGACACATTACAATAATGAGAACTTGAAATACTTCATACCATATTGATCTCTTTTAACCTGAATCATTCCCTTGGTGGGAGATTACAAGGCTGAGCACTGGATCATGAACCACATAGGAGATGCTGATGAAAAATACCCACATATCTATCAATAATAATAATAAACCTCTTTGTATTCCTTTACACCACTTTTCCCCCTCCCTGAAATATATGGCTACCCCACCCCCTATGTCTCACAAGTACAGTTATTTTAAAACTGTGCTTCAAGAGTCCTAGGGCTAGCTTTAGGGCTTGCTGGGGCAACAAAGGAGATAAAGATCTGTCAGATGGATGGTCTCCTTTGATCCTAGGAATTCTGGAAAGGGTTTTAGCTCAGTGGTAGAACATCTGCCATGCATGCAGAAGGTCCCAGGTTCAATCCCCAACATACCCAGGTAGGGATGGGAAAGACTCCTGCTTGAAAACCTGGAGAGCCACGGCCAATCAGTGTAGACAATATTGAGCAAGGTGGAACAATGCTCTGACTCAGTATAAGGCAGCTTCCTTTAAAAACTGTGCAGATATGCCACTGTTAGCCATGTGTGAGATTTACATTGGATTGGGGGACAGAGTTCTGTGGTGCGTGTGCACACACACACACACACACACACACACACACACACACAAACACACCCCGTCCCTCAGTTTGGGAAAAAAATGACATAAAATACTATATTTGGAGTCATTTTGTTTCCTCTTCTGTGCATAACATTTTGTTGTTGTTTAGTCATGTCCGACTCTTTGTGACCCCATTACTATGCTTAATGTAATTACAGTGGTACCTCGGGTTAAGAACTTAATTCGTTCTGGAGGTCTGTTCTTAACCTGAAACCATTCTTAACCTGAGGTACCACTTTAGGTAATGGGGCCTCCTGCCGCCACTGCTGCACAATTTCTGTTCTCATCCTGAAGCAAAGTTCTTAACCCGAGGTACTATTTCTGGGTTAGCTGAGTCTGTAACCTGAGGTACCACTGTAATTTTATGATACAGTGGTACCTCAGGTTAAGTACTTAATTCGTTCTGGAGGTCCGTACTTAACCTGAAACTGTTCTTAACCTGAAGCACCACTTTAGCTAATGGGGCCTCCTGCTGCTGCCGCACCGCCGGAGCCCGATTTCTGTTCTCATCCTGAAGCAAAGTTCTTAACCTGAAGCACTATTTCTGGGTTAGCAGAGTCTGTAACCTGAAGCATATGTAACCTGAAGCGTATGTAACCTGAGGTACCACTGTAGAGGTTTTCTCCATAATATTTGCAGTTGATTGGTAGGATAGCAATTATTGCATGTTAATATGTTTGTCTCGTGCTTCTTACATAGTGGCATAAATCAAAAGAAGCAAAGAAGAAATGGATATGCTGGATCCAGAATTTATGTACAATGCATACAACCTCTGAAGATTGTATGCATTGTATATACAACTGCTCTCTGCTTAATTTTCTCTTTCAGCTGAGAGAATGATAATGTTATTGTTACTACATTCAGTGTTATCATTACTACATCCATACTAAAATGGTGCAAAAAAGCAGCCTACTTTAAGTACAGGGAAATGTTATCCAGAAATCAAGTTTTCTTAGCATGCTTAGCTGTGCCCTGATTTAAATAACAATAAAAAAGGCACAGCTAAGTATGCTAAGAAAACATGATTTGGTTTGTCATTTTTAGGCACACTTTTCTGCATGGGTGATACAGGAAGCAGCTCACAAGATTTATACAAAAATATACACACACATACACACACACACACACACACATCAAGCAACCAGCATCATGACAGCAGCATATAAAACAAAACCCAACACTTAATGCAGGGGTAGGCAACCTAAGGTCCGTGGGCCGGATGCGGCCCAAGCACCTTCTCAATCCGGCCTGCGGACAGTCTGGGAATCAGCGTATCTTTACATGAGTAGAATGTGCTTTTATTTCAAATGCATCTCTGCGTTATTTGTGGGGCATAGGAATTTGTTCATTCCCCCCCCCCCTCAAAATATAGTCTGGCCCACCACATGGTCTGAGGGACGGTGGACCAGCCCACGGCTGAAAAAGGTTGCTGACCCCTGACAATGTCTGAGAGTAAGGCTGCAATCCTATACTCACTTACCCTCTCAGGTCAATGGAGCTTTCTTCTGAGTAGATGTGCAAAGAAATGCACCATGAGTAAGCATGTTCAAGAATTCTGATAGAAATGGGAGCAGAAATTGCCAGTAATTATTTTTCCCATGTCTGGAATGGAAATCAATGAAGCAAATATTATCAAGTATTCACCATTGCTGCTGCTTTCAGTCTCCAAATGATATGTAATTGATTACATGCCCTCCCCCCATCTGCATTGTGTTTCCTTTGCACTGAAACAAAGGGGCTGTAATAATGTAATGGAAATATTTATTTATTTTTAATTACGTAATTTTGCCACAGCAGTCAGCGAGGTGAATAATGGTGGGGACGGGCAGAAGACAAACTGCAGCAGAACAGAAACAGTGCTGAATATGAAACTACAGGACATAATGGAAGACAATTCCTTCTTACATGCCTAACCGTGAATAGGGTTAGATGAATTTGCCGATTCCAGTCTCTCTCTTTTCTGATCTTAAGTTCAGCTCTCCACTTTAATTTGTGATTATTGGTTATTTATTTATTTTCAAAAAGTCATGTAACAGCATGTTAGTGTGCACTTCTTCCTCATATAAACATTTTGTATGCAATACTGCATTCTCCCACCCTTTAAATGCAGGTGCTCCCTCTCTTATTTTTTCATCACCTATTGAAAACCTTCCTTTTCCATTAAGACTTTTTTTTAATTAAAAAAAATCACTATATTAGACTTGAAATTGTTTTTATTGTTAAATCACTTCAAGATATTTTAATGGGAAGTGGTTCATAAATAAAATAAATAAATAATACACAGTTTTGCAAGCAATTTCCCCTACCACAATGCATTTCTATGTTACTTTGTTAATGTGTGTCCCCCATCTCCCTGCATATACAAGGTATTATTCTGGAAGGTGTGAATTAGTTGAGCTTCACATTAAAATGCAACCCGTAATTGAGGCAAAGAGCCTGTGCCTGATATAGGCCAGTCCCTATTTATACATTTTTTTAATAAGCCAGTTTGCACAACATGTAAATAACAAGGTTTGTGTTATAATAACTTCTGCTTCTACTGTTTTCTGAATGAGTTTTATTCTATGCGATAGAAACTATTGGGTGGGAATAACCACAAGATGTCACTGTTGCAGCAAACACACTCAGTAGACACCGTATTTATCTGACATCTCAAATTAACAAATAATAAGTTTACCCGCTATCATTCTTTTAAAATTATTTTGATCACAATCCATTACGTATTTAAGCCTCATACATTTAAATCCCATTGATTTCACTGGGACATTCACTATACATTACATCTCAGATTCAGAGTCATAAGAGCAAAAACATTGCACGAGCGTGTAGTTCTTTCTCTCAAGAGTCCCAAATGCATTGTGAAGGTAATATCATAATAACTGCACCAGGTAGGGGAATTATTCTGTCACTGCGATATTACACCGGCATGTTAAAGTAAATCTCCCAGCTACTGATCTAGTTTCACAATGTTGACCAAAACCTCACACAATTTGTGAGTTATTTCCCCCCCTAAAAGTTGGTTTATTATACATTCATCAAAATTTGCCATTAGTGGTGAAGGCATTATTATTATGGGATTAATTCTTTCAGGATACAGAGATGAAAGGTATTTACATTTCCAAATGGTCCTCACTGGGGGTTGGAATGGTAACTGTCTCCCAATCTATAGAATATTCTAACTGGTAGAAAGCTAGCCTGAAATTCCTCAATAATATGCTCATTTTGAGAGCACACAGTTGCTTCCCCCCCGCCCCGCCCCACATTAATTTTGTTCTGCACTTGCAGACACAGAGAACCATGCTGATGTCCAAGAAGAGCTTTATTATTTTATACAGCTGCATCCATAAACTTTTCCAAGGGCAATTGTGAATCAAGTGCTGCTGAGCCCCACTTAAAACACAGAGGTAACAGCTTTTGTGTGGCACCTCTAAGCCTCACCAATTCAGGCTCCAATCCTAACAGGGATTGTAGAATTTAGTGGGGCTGAATTCTGAATAATGTGTGGTTAACGTTACATTATTCCACACTATAAACTGTGACCCCTCCTTACCCAAGGTTAGACGCTTTTTCAGATTAATGAGATGCTTTGTATTTATACAAACTGGAATGCTTTTGTGTGCACACTTTTGCATGGGAGGAAGTTGGGAAGGAAACCACAACAACTTGTCCCTGCCTATGTGACCTTATTGCCTCCACCTATATGACCTCCTTGGGCACTGCCAGCCCCACCATGAAGGCTATCAGTGGCTAGTGTTAAGTTGTGGGCGAACATATCAGACGACACAGCAATTCTTCAAACAGCTCTGGTTTATTCCGAGGCCAGAACAGAACTGAACTGAAGAGCTCAGTCAGCCTGCTTATATAGAGCTCCAGAACATCGTAACTGTAGCAACTTTCTAAAACTATCCAATCACTGAATGTCACTTTCGATCCTTCATTTGCATAACTATCTACAGTATCCCCCTGCTGGCCCAGGGTGAGAACTTCAGTACATAACAGCTAGTATCTGTGGTGGCTATGTTCTATCTCCACTGTAGGGGCAGTAGGTCTATGAATAACAGTGGGTGGAAACCACAGGAGGGGAGAATGTTCTTGTGCTCAAGTTCAGCTTGAGGGTTTCTCCAGAGGCATCAGGTTGGCCACTGTGAGAACAGGATGCTGGACTAGATGGGCCATTGGCCTGTTCCAGGAGGCTCTCTTTATGTTATTTTTAAAATGTAGACAGGCCCATGAAACTGTTTATTTTTATTTATTTTTTGTTCAGCCAATCATTTTGTACTGTTTATGTTGGTTCATATTTTATTGTAAATGATGTTATACGCCGCCATGTTATATTGTAAGAACTGGTGGTGTATAACTATTTTAAAATAAGCAATAAATAGTTAACTCATAAAAAAATAAAATAAGAATGGGGAGGGAGCAGGGAAAGAAAACGCCCAGTGGCAACTTAAGAAAACAAGCACTCGAAAACAAAATAGAAATTTCAAAATTTGGCATCTAGGATAATGTCTTAAAACCATTCTACATTCACCAGAAAAGAAAAAAAAAATAAAGTAAGTGCACATTAAACTATCTTATCACTCTAGGAAAGTGTGTGTGTGTGTGTGTGTGTGAGAGAGAGAGAGAGAGGGGGGGGGGTGTTATCCAGCTACAGAACCAGCAGAACATTTAATCCAAAGTGCACTACTAATGACTCCTCAAGCAGCTCCTTAGAATAAACTATTTGGTGCCGAGAAAGTGGCTGTTAAAAACCCAGTGTGAAACCACTAAACATAAACTTTAACAAGCATTCTATTTCTTCCCACATTTATGGTGGCTGAACGAGAGAAATTTGGGATAATAAGAGCTGAAATGGAAAAGCAAGTGCAAAGAACCATGGGCATTATCTTGTCCGACTTTCTTGTCGCACTTGCCAGATTTACCTGTTCCCTTTTTCCATTATTTTTTAATATTTATTCACAGAGAGAAATTAGGGGAAAAAAGAAAGCCCTTATAATTGTGAACACAGAAGATGAATGTCATGATTCTCAATTCCCTTGTCTAGTTACTACAAGACATTGATGAGCTTCTCAATGTATTTCTTGTTAACATTTCATGGAGTTACTCCCATAAACATACGTTTACTCTTGTTCCCAATACCTTGTTCTGTCACGCCGACAGATGGCTTTATACTGAAGCATATGAAAATATTAAATACTTTATAAAGCTGTTGCCAGTTAGAAATGCCTTGGAGTAATGAGTATCTTGACAATTTCTTTTGAGGAGAGGGGGCACACAGCAAATACTGCTTAGGGACTGTCTCCAAATGCCTTTGCCATCTCTCTCTCTCTCTCTCTCTCTCTCGCACACACCCTTCAATCTCATTTTCTACAGCATTTCCAGCAGTCTGTTCTCAGCTTGTTGCAAGTTGTCATTACGCTGATATGTTTTCTTTCTGTTTGGCTAGGCATGCTATAGTCTCCCATCTATTTGTTTAGTGCTTGTGTAAAGCTACTAGGCTTATATGTGTACAGTGAAACGTAATTTGGGCTTTGCAAGAGGAAGTACCATTGTTTTACAACTGCTACTAAAATCATTTCATGCCAAAGTGTGGCACAGAAGGGAAACAGAGCACGATTTTGGTGAAATGATGGGACTTGCTTGCTTGCATGGGGTGGGTTTGTGCTGGTTGGCAGGAATTTTGCTTTGGTTCTTGGCCCATTTGTTCTGTGCCCTGTTTCTTCATGCCCTCAACTGTCTATGAACGGGGTATGAATAGAGATAATAGCTAATATAATACTAAAGGTGCATGGAATGTCAGGGGATGTTGTTCAATAGTAAAGCATCTTCTTTGCATGTAGAGCAGGGGACAGCAAACTTTTTCAGCAGGGGGCTGGTCCACTGTCCCTCAGACATTGTGGGGGGCTGGACTATATTTTTTGGGGGGGAATGAACGAATTCCTAAGCCCCACAAATAACCCAGAGATGCATTTTAAATAAAACCACACATTCTACTCATGTAAAAACATGCTGAATCCCGGACCATCTGCGGGCCGGATTTAGAAGGCAATTGGGCCAGATCCGGCCCCTAGTTTGCCTACCCGTGATGTAGAGAGCCCAAGGTCCAATTCCTTGCATATCCAGATAGAGTTCAAAATGTTCCCTGCCTGAGCCCATGAAGAGCTGCTGCCACTCAATGTGGAAAACACAGATGGAGCAACGGTCTGATTCTGATTAAGGCAGCTTCCTATGCAGCAATCCAACTTTTAAAACTTTTAAAAACTTTTTAAAAGCATGCATATTGCAGTGGGAAAGTTTGACTGGTGCTTGCCCAGGACACATACATTCACTATCCCTGCAAACTAGATGTATGGGATTCACATCAAGGAAAGTATCCCATAATAGGAAACCAAAACAAACATATTGAGTCCCTGAAAAAAAGCAATATAAAAGTATTGAGTTGTCCCTTTAGAGAACCAAAGGGTTAGCTACACTACAAACATAGATTGGTTTTATACTGCTTCAAACTACTGTGGCTTTCCCCAAGTATATCTGGGAACTGTAGCTTGGTTAGGGATCCTTTCCCCACCTCCCGCTCATAGAATAATGCATTCCACAATTTCCCAGGACAACAGTCTTAGATCTGTGGTGTACATACACTTGATGGCTTTATTCCCAAAGGTGACTATGTACTCTAAAATGGCAACACAAAATAAGTAGTTTGACAACTCTGATAATATTCTTTGAAGAATGTTGAATTTACATGGTGTATGGCAGCTTAAGAATAAAGCAATTATTTAAGTAGAATCAACTTGGATAAATCATTTGGGCAGGAAATGTATCAAGGGGAAGAGCAAAAAAGGGGGGAAGTGATGTTATTACTGTCCAATCTAGCAGACAAAGTTTAATGCCTACCCGCCTGTCACCACCACCATTATTATTATTATTATTATTATTATTATTATTATTATTATTAGCCTGCTCCAAGGGACAGTGAAAGTGAGTCAGGCAGATTGATCTCCCTCAAAACTCAGACCCATAGCTGGAAAGCAATCTCGGAAAGATCTTCCAATGAGATCTTTTCAGCACAACTATTCTGTGTCTCCATTAATTGCCATGATTAATGTTGTTTCTTTTCTTGGAACTCTGATATGCAAATAAAGCAGCAGCCTCACAAAACATGGACTTAATCAACTGAAAAACGGGGGGGGGGGGGATCGCCAACTTGGTCATAGTCATATAAACTGTATGTGGCCTTCTAAACATATTAATAGTTTCTGCATTTCAGAGTGGAATTGATATACCAACATTTGTTGCATAAAAAGCTGAACACACTCATAAGTTTATTCTTTTGCTTTCCACAAATTATCCATCTCTGTGCATTTACTGTATATGTTTCAGTTGGTGATGATGCTTAATTTCTGGAATGTAAATGTCCATATCATATCCCCACTTTCTGTACTGGGTCCAGTTCTGTTTTCTCCTTTGGGTGCAATTCAGCAGCAGCTTGTCCTCTGTCGTGTATCCCTCCCTGCATAACACAGCAACCAAATTACTGGCTGGTTCCATTTATATCTCACAACCCCCATTCTGAAACAGCTGCACCAGTTGCCAGTTCATTTCTTGGTGCAATCCAAGGTGCTGGCATTCCTTTTTAAAGCTTTAAATGACTTAGGACTTAGCTATACATACAGCTGCAAATATAACGTTTTATGTGTGTTTTAAGTGCATTATACAAATCTGACACTAGATGGCAATGCTGAGCTCATGGCAAATTCAATATATTTTCCAAAATGCTTTTAAAAAAGCACTTTCACAGCGTGTGTTTTTTACGTATGTTGAGATTTCACCTTAGGCTCCAAATATCTGAAAGAACACCTCTTTCCCTGCAACCCCTCTTGGGTGTTAAGATTAGTAGAGGGCCTCTTATCAGTAGTTACTTTGCCCTCGGAAGTTCAGCAGGCAGCAACATTATTGGTTGCAGCCCCTAAACTGAGAAATTCCCACCCAAGCAAGGTTTGCCTGACACCTCCATTGTATAGCATTCACCACTTGCTAAAGTTGTACCTTATTTACCCTGGCCTTTGACATGTGGGCGCATGATCCCCATTCCTCATTTAAACTGATTTAAGCACTGTGTTTTTGTATTGTTGTGACCCACCCTGGGACCTCATAGTGACCAGTGGGTAAGAATCAGCAACTATTTCCATGGCTCCCATGTTCCTTCTTGGGTCACCAACAGCCCTGAAAATGATGTCCTGCATGAAGTCACAGAAAGGTACCATGATGTTTTTGATGGCACCATCCCTCAGAAATGTTGTCTTCACAGTTCCTCCAACATCCCCAGTAAGGACCTCAGACACCACAGGAATTGCATTTTCTGTCGATTCTGGCACCAAGTATGCTGCTTAAGCAGGGACATGGCGCAGGGGAGTAAGATGCCATGAGGTTAACCCATCACTGTCAACAGTACCAGCTATATTTTGGGGAATACCATTGTTGTTGTGTTTGTGTTTTTTTGCAGGGCAGATATCATGCTCAACACGCGTTACAATAGGCTGAGAATTAGAACAACTCATATAACATTTTAACTTATTGTTTTTTTGTCAATCCAATACCAGATTGAGTTAAGAGGCCCAACACACCACTTGCTTAAGTATTTTTTTGTTCCTCATAATCATAGGTCTCTGCTTACATATCACAAGATGAACAAGCTTTATAGCAATTTGAGTTTGCACTGATGAAGCTTCTGGCACTTGATAGCTGAGCCAGTGGGAAGATGCAGAATGGCCATGAACATTCTTATAGTTCAAGAACAAAGTTGTTCAGCATGCTAGCTTTTCAAATTCTCCAGTCATTTTGCAGTTTCTGCAAATTTAGAATGTGTGCTTGTTATAACATCAAAATTATCCATTTATTTAAACTCAGAACTTTTTTCTTTAAAACAAGCTTGCAGCCCCTTCATTCTAATGACAAAAAATGTCACCACAAAATTCATGAATAAAATGCATGCATTAATAAGTAAGTATCAGGTAAAGTACAGCAAACAAATATGTAGGTAAAGGTAAAGGGACCCCTGACCATTAGGTCCAGTCATGGATGACTCTGGGGTTGCGGTGCTATCTCGCTTTATTGGCCGAGGGAGCCGGCATACAGCTTCCGGGTCATGTGGCCAGCATGACTAAGCTGCTTCTGGCGAACCAGAGCAGCACACGGAAACGCCGTTTACCTTCCCGCTGGAGCGGTACCTATTTATCTACTTGCACTTTGACGTGCTTTCAAACTGCTAGGTTGGCAGGAGCAGGGACCAAGCAACGGGAGCTCACCCCATTGCATGGATTCGAACCGCCAACCTTCTGATCGGCAAGTCCTAGGCTCTGTGGTTTAACCCACAGCGCCACCCGCGTCCCTGGTGTTATGGTAAAGAGAAATAATTTAGTGATCATTGTGAATTGCATGTGGATGCTAAGAATCCCAGAGAGTGAACATCAGAGAAAACACCAATGAATATTGACTATCAATGCTTTTTTATATATTTTTTTTAAAAATGCCCCCAAAGTAAGGGAACACCTATCAATTTTCAGTCCTTCACAAATCAGCGGGGATGGCCAGTATTTAATATGATAATGGGGACAGACATCAGGGATTGTATACAATTTAGCCCTACTCAGATTAGACCAAATGAAGTTAGTGTATGTGACTTAGGTGAACTCATTTCAATGAGTCTACTCAGAGTAGAACTTGGTTGGATACAACCCTAGATTTTGGCATGCACTATTACATATATATTGTTAGCATATGTCACATCCATCTATTTAGAAATAAGATTACTGCATGAAATTTACAAGAAGATCTAGGTCTTCAAAACAACAAAGATCCAACAATATTTTTGCTTATTTGTTATATCAAGGCTCAAGGGCAACCAGCATCCAATGCTTAAGAGGAAAGTAAGATTTGGTGCAAAAAGAGTAGCACAAATTCAATTTTCAGCTTATCTAAAGGTTGGGCTCTTAATGGGTACCTGACTGGAAGTTCCGCTGAAATCAACGAGGTTTATTTCCAGACAAACCTGTTTGGGAATTATGTGCCAATCACAGGGGATATAAAGTTCCAAGTTTAATATCCCCTCTGTGGACAGAGCATCTCTTAACTAGCATAACTTTTAACAATGCTATTTTGTTAATATTTATACTGAGCAAGTACGTGGAGTTATTTATAATGAGAAAGTATGCGGGTTTTTGTTTTGCTTTTGCTTATAACAAGCAAACAGTGCAAATATAAAAAGTCATCACAAACAAACAGTTGGTGCATTCATGCTAATACTTCCCTGTCTCCCTGAACCCCAAGGCACTTTAATAGAAACTGCAAAGGCAATGCAGAAAATGAAAAACAACTTGCTCAAGCACCTGACACTCTCTCTCTCTCTCTCTCTCTCTCTCTCTCTCTCTCTCTCACACACACACACACACACACACACCCCTTCCTTCCCTCCCACCCACACAAAAAATCACTTTGCATTTTTTTATGGAGCTGGGGTGGAGAGTGGAAGCATATTAAGTTCAGGCAATATAACTGAGCCTTTTGTTATTCTTAATTGCTTGAATTTACAATCTAGTTCTGCTGTATAAAAACTAGATTTTAAAAGCTGAGTCAAGTGATTTTTCTCTAAGTACTTTCACAAAGTAAGTTTCTATACTACTACACAGTAGGCTAAATTAACTATAGAGAACAATTGACCCCCCCCCCATTTATACAGAAACAATGTCTCTTCCCTAACTATCAAGAAACCTTCCTCATTGAAAGTAAAATTCATGTGCATGAAATTAGTAGTTAATTGGAAAATAAGAGAAGAGTTGTCTGCCCTTTGAAGACAACCAAAATGAAAACAAATAATGCTGTGATGTATCTTCCATTAAACCTAACTGTTAAGTAAATTAAGGATTTATTTAACTCAAATAGAACTGTACCATTTACCAAATTTCCTGTCCCATCACCCCTCCAAATGATAAATGGAGTATTTAAAAAACCAAAGCATAAAACAGTAGCCCTCTGTGTAAGCCCACAGTTTAAAGTCCCCCCCAAAAACCCCCACACACACCCCAGATCTGTTTCTAGATTGAAAAAGATATTATAAAACAAGAGACTGGAAGAGAACTTTATCATTTTTTTCACTGAGAAATTCAACTTCTCAGTGGGGAAAAAATTATAAAGTTCTCTTCCAGTCTCTTGTTTTATAATGCATCGTTAACATGAGTATTAAAACTCCAGCCAATTCAGACTTTCCTTCAAGTTAAATTGGTATGAATTGGCAATTCATAAGCAGGATGTTGAAGCTAGACATGTTCTCACAACATCCATTTCCTTTATTCAAAACGTGATGTTCAAAAATCATGGCCCCAACAAGCCAATTACTTGTCACACAAACATATTTTATGGAAATACATCAATGGCTTTAACAAGCATAATTTAGAGCATAAGAATAATGGAAACAATAGCACAGTATTTTTAAACTGTGAGGTCCTTTGTGTCACTATTGCCGGTGCCGGGAAGGGTCCTTACTATAAATACTGTAAGTTGTCCTTTATTTTATTCTAACCAGCTGATCATTTTTAAGAAAAATCTTCAACTTTAAAACTTCAACCGACACATATGAATGAGAACATGATAATCCACACCAAGAGGAACTAGGAGAACATCAAGACTAGCGCTTCACCTGAATGCTTCTGGCACCAGACTCCCAGAAGCCCCTGCAAAATAAAGCAAAAGGGAAAAGGCAGCTAACCAGATTTGGTGTAGAGTTCCTTGGCTACACCTGCACCTCTTTCATTCCCTTTGCACACATAAAAAAGCCCTGGTTGTCTCAAAGAGTTCAAAACAAATCCTTAAGTACCTAAAATCTGCCTCATTATGTGGACTTATCTCCAACATGTTTGACCAAGGATTGGTCCTAATGCAGCGATACCACACATACCCAGGCTTTAGAGAAATAATTCTGATCCACCATTCCCTCAAAAGACTAGACCATCTCTCTGCTGCCTAGCTTTCCAGTTATACATTTTCTGCTGTAGGAGATACATGTTTAATGGACACAGTTTCAGAATATTAACGACAATAACACTGTTCCACAGAAGACTTTTATGTGGGAGTAGACCCCCACTGAGTTGAACTAGACATTTCCTCAAGCACATACCCTTTAATTCATTCATTCAATTATGAAGAACATTGTCTTCAGATAAGATAAATTGTAAATTTCAAGGAAATGCTAAAATGAAAAAAAGCTTCAAAAATGGAAAGTGCCCTCTACAGTGTGTGTGTGTGTGTGTGTGTGTGTGTGTGTGTGTGTGTAAGGAAGGAGGACAAAATACGAGATGTGATTTTGAAGCTCATTCAGATTAAATGAATTAGCACCTCCCATAAGCACAATTCATTAAGGACTTAGTCAGTGAAAGGTCAGTGACTATAATTCATTGCAACCTTGTGGCTAAGAGGAGCTTGTGGGGAGCAGTATAATTTCCCACCTTCTGTTATATTGGTCAGACAACATATCTGGTCCACCAAGGCAAGAATGGCAAACATCAGGGACATTCTTCTCAAAAGTTAATGGAACCCAGAATTCCACAACTAGTGTAGCTTATCATTTTACCACCATTGTAAAAGCACCAAAATACTGTTAGTCTGCATTTATTTTGTCATGCTACAAACAGCCAAAATTGAAACCAGGAATTACTATAGCTTTTAGCTTTATTTTATTGTTTTAATTATAATTTTTAATGAGTTTCAGAACAAACAAAAAATATACAGAATAAAGCCATTGTTGTATTCAGAACATCTGTCACTCTCCCACCCAGCATCCACTGACCTTCCCTGAACCAAAGTATATTCATAGGACTTGCTTACAGCAGGAACAGACCGATTATAGTAAAGGAATTCAATGCATACACCTATCAGGCCTAAAAGAGCCAAGCAGATTTGTATTGGGTGGTTTAGAATGGGTCTATTACCACCTTGCGTATTCACATCTTCAGTAAAGGAGTACCACATCCCCACAAATGGATCTTTCTTTCTTTGACCTTTGTAATCAATGTAAGGCTTTAGGATGACAACACAGGGTAGTATAAAATGAGGTTGTTAGCGAGCATTACAAGTTTATTATTATGATGACACTTTGACTCACTGAGGAGAACTTTATATATGTTCCCACCTTTCCCATAAGTTGTTCCACCTTATCCTCACAGTTAGCCCATTGGGTAAGCTAGGCCAAAATACAGTGACTAGGCACAAAGCTGAAGCATTTGGGCCAACAGTAAACAGAACCCACGTCTCTTCCCCTAGCCTTGCCACCCCATCTCAGCTTTAACTACTTAGCCTTCATTATCAGAATACTGCTTCAACCCTATACACACTTAACAAGGAGTCAATCCCATTGAGTTGAATGGGACTTATTTCAGAGCAGACATTCATAGGATTGTGCTGTAGCTCACTTTTCCTGAAATAAACTTCTGGGGAAGTGGCAGTCCATGATGAGAGACATTTAATAGTGGTACCCTGCATGCCTCAGTCTGGCTAGGATACCCTATATCCATGAATTAAACCAAAACCAAGGACAATTACAATACTGGTTTACTATTATTGCTTACCATGGCTGTCTATAATACAATGTTACGCCTATCAAATTTCACCTTGGCTTTGATACTGTATGGTGGTGGTGGGGATCAACAAGATTACTGATGGTCTTATTTGCCAAAATAAGTATGCAAGGGAAGGCCATGACCAACCTATAAGATTCTGATCAGTAAATAGTTCACTAGCATAATTATTATTTATAGATAGAGGCATCAATGACTCAATAGCTGAATAATGTGTTTGGATAAACATGGAACTCTCTACAGGTTTCATTTCAGTACAAAAGCCAACATAGCAGGTAATAACTCCCTGGTCTGACATTTAGGAAATAAAGATCCAGTTGCTCATCCTCAGAAGAATATGTCACTTTTTGGAAAACAAACAAAACAATGCTTAAACAGGAAAAAAAGTGTGGCTGTCAAAGAACACATTTTTTGCAGTAACAAACAGTGCTAAAATGAACAGAAAGGCGTCATGCATGCCAACCCAGCTCAAAGTACTTCATACTTCTCAGCAATTCATTTTAATAATGGGAGGGTTTTCCTCACTCTGTGGGAAATGGCTGCACTACCACAGCTAATTCAAAGCTTATAAAACGCATATACTGTATTCTTTTTCGCATGGAGATTTTTTTAAAAAACAACAACAACAACAAACCTCTTTTGATAACACACCGTTATCTTTCACAATGCTTTGAATGGTAATTTTAAAAGAAAGATGGTCCACTTCACAGAGCAAGAATCATTTAATACACAGCATTGGGAGGAGAATTTGAAACATAGTTTAGACAATTTACGTAATATCAAAGTACTGCAGGCATTGAAAATGTCATGATTCTTATTCTTTCCGAAGTGCAAAAAAATATATACACAGCACAGACTGTATTGGTCACTACTGTGTGTGTGTGTGTGTGTGTGTGTGTGTGTGTGTTTCGGAAAATAGTATTATATATTCACACACATACATTCTATCAAACAAAATAGCATCAAATAGCATGCAGTCAACACCGTATTATTGCATCGAGTAGCATACAGGCAATGGTACATCATCTCTATAAGGTATAAATAGTTCAGGTTAATTATTTTGAATCAGAGTACAGCTGCAATTGATTTCTGCTGCATATCAAACATAAGCATTTAGATCACCAAAATAACAACAAATCACCAATGGCCGAACTATGAAAATGATTTTCTCCCCCACCAATTTAAAGTAACAAATGTTATTGGCGACAAGTGTCCTTGCGCTGACATGCCTAAGCCTATCACTTTAAAGCCCAGCACTTTAAACTTTTCAAAATGTAGATCTAAGAACCCAATGATCCAACCATATAATTAAAATAATAATAATATGAAGTTGTTTGCATTCAAAGCAGAAGGAGCCACGCAAAAAGAGAAGGAAGTACTGTGTCTATGAATAACTGTTAGTTTCCACACGTAGTCCAGTGGAAACAGAAGTCAGGCATCTTCTCTAAGGATAAAGTTCAGGCAAACTTCAGTCAGAACCAGGGAAGGTACGCTTTACCCACCCACCCGCTTCTCATTACTTTCTCCAGCACCTGAGTGCATGGACTGAAAGCCGTCCCTTCTTCAGCCACTGAAAATCTGCAAAACACCTGCTCAGCTAAACAGAAGCACACGCGTTTTGGAAAGCTTGCAGCACATGCACATTCTCAATACCTTTTTCCTAATGTGAAGAAGCCCATCGGTACGCTTGCCGATATTGCTTCTGTGTTCCTTTATTCCCCGAGATGTTCTAAAAAAGAGAGAAGAAAAGCCTTCCCTCTCACACACAGAATCCCTCTCTAGTCTAATCACATAGCTAAGAAGCCAAACGCAGACACACAAAACATCCTCTGCATTAATGTTTGGCACGCCACTGTAAGGCAGCTACAGAACAACAGCAGCCTAACATGCCCATGTGTGCATCTCCCCCCCCCCTGTCCCCATCTCCAAAGACGCACACACCTCCACACCAAGCCACCTCCGCCAGCGTGTTCCATGCCTACACTTTCCAACGTTTGCTAGGGATGCCTTTATGATCTGTGCGCGACCCCCACCCCCACCCCCGGAGGTCTCCTGCTTCCCCTCTTCAAATTGTTTGAGAAATCCTCCTTCCCTCCCTTACCTGAAGGGCATCTCCCACGACTGCAATTAACTGCCAAGATCTCATCGTCGGCTGCAAAGCGCCTCTTCTTTCCTCGCCGGGAGAGCACCGGAGAAGTAAGGGGAACCAGCAAACGGCCCCCACGTGCCAGCAATATCAATGAATACAGACATCTGTCGGGCTCACTGCACGCTTGCTGCCTGCCTGCCTTCTTGCTCTCGCCTCTCCCTCCCTCCCGTTTGCCTTCGCAATGTTCGCATCAGGTGTTTCTAAGATGTACCTCTGCGGCTCCAGGAAAGACTCCAAACAACAAGGAAAAACAAAGGGGGGGGGGGAATGGGGCGAATGCACACAGAGAAATGAAAGGGTCACCAGAGCGAGGCCCAAACCAAGGTTGCTCTGGCTAATCTTCTCTCCTATGCCCCCTTCACCATGTTTTAAATGTTTGCTAGAATTGTGCACCCCATCATTAGATTGTTCCCCCCTTCAGCTGTGTGTGTGTGTGTGTGTGTGTGTGTGTGTGTGCGCCTCCCTCTGCACGTGTCCCTTCCTTGTTCTTCCAAGCATTAAATACCTACCACATGACAGAATAGGGCACCTTGCACAGTCTTCCCTGCCTTGCACTTGACAACCAATTCTAACTCAGGAGCAGTGAAATATCTGGAGGCAGGATGTAAGCACTCCCAATTATTTATGCCATGTCTGCATTACTCACATAGCATTTATGGGACAGCCTGAGTAGCTCCTGTTACACTAACCTGTATCATACATTATATTCTTTATGCAGAGATGTGTCTGTATTGAAGCAATATCCCCCCATTACTGAGGTACAGTAAAAAGACGGAAAAAAGGAGGGGAGAAAAACACACCTACATTCTGCATGACTCCTCCTCTGTGTGAGTGTAGGTGTCCATGCAAAGCCCATGTGGCATTATTTATTTACTTTGCAGTACAGCATGAAGAATCCAAAGTGCTTGTTCATGTCTGATTTTTTTAGCTAAGACTAAGAGCAATACTAACTGAACAGGAGGCAAGCAGGCAGGCAGGCAGAAAGTTAAAACAGGTTTAATCCAAGAAACTACTTAAATTGCATTATATGTTTTGTGTGTAGGAATACAATAAATGGCTTCAAAATTGATTCAGAGTTTTGTGTGTGCGTGCACACAGACAGAAGTAAGTCCCATTGAGGATAGTGTGGCTTATATTCCCAGTTAAGTGTCTACAGGATTTCAGGTTTTCACATGCAAACACTCATGCACACCATCACTTCATTGTAAAAGTATGTGGGTGTGCTTCCTCCCCAAAAGGTGTGGGGTGAGAAACACATGGCAGTTTAAAGACAAAGCAGAGGAGAGGACAAAATAGCTCTATTGCAAACTGACAAACAGATCAGGGCATCTTAGGCCGGCATTACAAACAATTATCCATTTATTATCCTGCTTCAATGTGCAAAAGCAAGGTTTCTAGTTTAGGTGGATGCTTTTTAATAGGGTTCTTCCCCCAAACCTATCTCAGGCAGAGCTAAACAGACACAATAAATTGCAAAACCTAATTTTAATTGCTACAAAACAGCTCTCACTATGACATTTATAGCTCAGTGCATAACATGCCAGTAACAACACAAGTTTGGTGGAGTTTTAGCAAGTGTTCTCAAGACGAAGTGTGTAGCTCTGATCACCTTATTAGTGCAGTTGGTAGCCTTAGCAATTTTCATAATGTAATAATCATTTATATTGATGAAGCACACACACACACTTAGCATTTGTATCTATCAATTAGGAAAATCAGGTGAAGGAAGGACTTCACACTTACACAGAACAATGGGAAACTAAAGCTTTGATGGAATATGTAAGGAGTGCTATTTTCAGATTGTTTGTGACAGGGATGACTTTACAATCTCATTATTTAAATGACCATTTACATTGAATGTGAAGCATACAGAGCACACCAGCACAATCAGTTTGGTTTGTGGGATACCCGTTCCCCATAAAACAATTAGATGTCTAAAGACTACTGCAGCATTTTAAGACTCATGGTTCATTTTTATTTTTCCACTGCAACATGGAATTGACTTTTATTTCTTTATGTCTTGTATGTATGAGGTAAAGAAGCTACAAATATGGTTGTCAGATAAACAGTGTAAACCATAAATCAGTTTAAGTTTAGTTCAATTAATAACCTTTCATTATATTGTAATGTTATACTTGCTATATATTGTTGTTTTACTATTGCTCTCAGTTTGTTGTAAACCACTGTTGGCTGTATTAAGAGGCACTGATTGATGGATACAGTGGGTGTTCAAATTCTAGTGATATGTTGGGGGAAGCTCTAAGTGTAAAGGCCAGCCAACTCTTCAAACTGGATAAAACATCCTCAGAGAATAAGACTGTCACCAGGATCCTCAAAACTCAAGGTGGACCTTAGAGTCTCAGGTGCAAAGAAGGACTCCTGAAAAAGCAGCAGTACACACTGAAGTTAGGAAGAATCAACATACAGTGGCTGGGAGGGGGGAGCTCCAGGAGACCAGCACATAGGATACTCCAATGATGGAACAAGTTGATTCTGTGAACCTAGTTGCATGTGTTATCTAGAATTAGGAATTGTCATCTATAGCCTCCAGATGTTGTTGGAGTACAATTGTCTTCTCCACTCATTTACCAGCTGAGCAGCTTCCTTGTTGACTCACAGACTAGAAATCTGAGGCACACAATTTCAATGAGAAATGCCATAGCTCAGTGGCAGAACATCTGCTTTCCATGCACTGAGTTGTGTGAGAGCTGAGCTGAAAACAGGCTGCAGGCTGAGAATCAGCTTAATTAGGCTGGATGCAAAGCTTTGACGATGGAAGAAGCAAGATCTTTCGGGGTGTTACTGCTGCGAGCTCCTCCATCTTAGGCTCAGGGTGTATATATGTGTAAATAAACCATATATCCTAAAGACACCACAGTCTCCACTGTCCCTCATTCCAAGGAAACTAAATCCTGGGTAAGTGTTCATAACCCCTGGAATCTTTCAGTGCTCAGAGATTGGGGTAGTGTGTAACAATTTTATGTTTTTGTGTGGATATGAGATGGCAACCTCCTTCACTGGAGGTTTTTAAGCAGGGGTTTGATGCCCATCTGTCATGGATGCTATAGATAAGATCCCTGCATTGCAGGGGGTTGGACTAGATGACTCTTGGTGCCCCTTCCAAATCTATGATTCTATGGTTGTCATACACTGGGGGATTTACTACAGCAAATGCACAGATTGGCCAGGCCTTAGACTTCCTTCCTCAAGATACTGGATGTTAGCAGGGCTTATTCAAAGATGAAATAAGTCCCAAAGCTTTAAACATTCCAAAGAATCATTAGGATGCAGCAGCAGCCCTTTTTGTGGCACAGTAATAAGAAATATAGTAGAATCAACCCTAGTTAACCATGTTGGTGGCTATCAGGTAATAAGACTAATAACATGATTAGGGGAAACAGAGTTGTGTTCGAAGAGGATATAATATTATACAGAAGCAATGGGGTGTTTTTTGTTTTTGTTTTGAAAAGCCCACAAACATTAGCATAAGGCGGTGTGGAGGTGTTTCCATAACCAAGAGTGGAAGAGAAAAGTTTACAACTTTGTAATTTTGTTTGGTAGGGGGGTGGCGGCGGGAATGATGCAGGGAGACATGATAGAAGTGTATGCAACTCTGCAGGGTATGGACAAAGTAGATAGAGGAGATACAGTGGTGGTACCTCAGGTTAAGAACTTAATTTGTTCTGGAGGTCCGTTCTTAACCTGAAACTGTTCTTAACCTGAGGTACCACTTTAGCTAATGGGGCCTCCCGCTGCTGCCGCGCCGCCGGAGCACGATTTCTGTTCTCATCCTGAAGCAAAGTTCTTAACCTGAGGTACTATTTCTGGGTTGGCGGAGTCTGTAACCTGAAGCGTCTGTAACCAGAGATACCACTGTATTCCCCTACCTCTCTCTCTTAATAACAGAACTTGAATCCATTCAATGAACTTGAATGTTGGAAGATTCAGGACAGGCAAAAGTTCATACTGAACTATGAAATTTAATACCACAAGATGTAATGATGGCCACCAGCTTAGATGGCTTCAAAAAGAGGGTTGGATAAATTCATGGAGAGTAAGGCTATCAGTATCCTCAATGCCTATATTCTATCTACACGATCTACGGCAGCATTCCTCTGAATTACTAGCTGCTGGGGATCACAGCTGGGAAGTTCACTGCTGCTGCACTCTGGTCCTGCTTACTTGTTTCCTGTTGGGGTATCTGGTTGGCCAATGTGAGAAAAGGATGCTGGACCAGATGGGGTCCTTAGCTGTTACATTCTTCTGTTCTTAATCCTAGCCTTGTTGCCAGGTGAAGAGTCGTGTGTGTGTGTGTGTGTGTGTGTGTGTGTGTGTGTGTGTGTGAATCCTTTTTCACAGGAGATGGCATTGATGATGAAGCTAGAGAGCTAGCAAGGCACTGGTACTCCAGTTTGGAGACAGGGTCAAGGATAAGTCAGGGAGGGGTTCTTCTGAGCTTCTTGAAGACTCAGCTGGAAAAGGTGGTGGTGGGGAAATAGCTAGTTAGTGTTAGGATTTTTTTTGTCTGCCTTAGGCTCAACTGAGCTAGGGATCTGTTCCACCACACTAAGGAAGGAGCACTGAAATGATACTTCCATTTTAAAACAACAACACAGCAACCAGAATATCTAAGGGACTGCCTTGCCCACTATGCCCCTGCCCAACAACTGTGCTCTTCAGATAAGGGATTAGATGAGATGCTGGGAATTGGGAGCCAATGTGCATTGCCTTGAGCTCCTTGGAGAAAAAGGTGGGATATAAATGCAATAGATATAAATAAATAAAATCATTTTGATAACTACTTTTATCTGCCCCTAAGTAAAATTTTTAATAATTTGAGTTGGAATGATTTGAGTTGATTTGCTGACTGACACTGTGATGCTTTGAGTTGGTTAGGAATCTTACACATCTGCAGATTGTTCGGACTCATGTGCAGTATCAGAATGCACAGAGTGACATGTGCATTCCATGCATTAAATGGCCGCCTAAACAGAAAACAGCTTCCCTTTGAGAAAAGGAAATAGGAGCATCAATTAGCAATGCATTTACAGAACAAACACATGGGGGCCCTCTATGCCTGGAGGATTAGGACTGAATGATTCCGGTCTACACTCCGCCTAATGATCCAACAATATGATAGGAGGCAAGCCTATTAAAGTAGATTCTGTTGCAAACGTTATCGTGATTTATGGGAAACATACTCTGGCTTATTCTGAAGCAGATTACAGTTGGCGTGTGTGGGTCTGGGGGAGATGATTGACTTATGACAGAGCAATTCAATCATGCATCGTTTTGTAGAATGGCACTTATGAACTGAGGCAGATCTGTGTTTTGGGAATGCAATATTTTAAAGTGGTACTTTTGTGTGCGTCTGTCATTGTACTGATGTTTTTGTGTTTTTTTGTGTGTGTGTCTGTTGTTGTTTTGCAAAGCACCTTGAAATCATTAGTATAAGGTGGCATAAAACAGTTAAAAATTAATTACCATATTTTTCAGTGTATAACACGCCCCATGTATAAGATGCCCCCTATTTTGGGGGACTCCTAATTAAGAAAATGGGGAGGATTGCCCAGAGTTGTTGAGCTATTTTTTGGAGGGGATTGCCATCAGTTTTGCAGCTTTTTTTGGGGGGTGCCTAAAATCACTCACCCATCTGAACAATGCTGACAATAGCAAGCGCCGCCGAAGCCACCAATCATCGGCCCACTTGCCACTGAAAATCGCCTGCTCGCAGCAGGAGCCAATCGCTAGTCCACCCTCTGCAATATCCGTGCATAAGATGACCCAATTTTTTCACATTATTTTTAAATTTAAAAAGCTCATCTTATACACAGAAAAGTACGGTAATTAAAATAAACACATAGTCATAAAATAGCTCATGGTCATGCTGTCCAGATTTATGCGGATTGTCAATCAAGAATGACAAATCCTTTCTGGTCACATCCACAGCATACATGGTTTTCCGCAACAAGATTCCTAGAAACTGTAGTTTATTAAGGGTGCCAGGAATTGTAGCTCTGAGAAGAGTAAACTACCATTGCCATAATTTTTGCAGGCAGAACCAAAGACTCCTGGGACTATTTATCGGAAGATCCCATAACAGCCCTATGTTAGAGCCCCATAGAAGATCTGTTTTAACTGGTGGAAAGGATAGAGAGAATTTAGCTCACCTTTATGTTTCAGGCTCAGCCTTAAGTTTCCTGCTTATACATTTGTATCCTGAGCTATCCAAGTAAGCCAGGGTGATATTTTATCATTTCAAGGACTCTGAAGTAAAAGCATTGAAACATGCAGTCCCCCACCCAAAAACACACTGCACAAAAACTCAAGGCCTATTTGGTGGTTCCTGCTTTGGGTACAACATCACAGGGATTTCAAGGGGAATGTAAGAGTTTCAACAGAACTGATAATATGCCTCATGGGAGTCTCTTGCTTTTTCTGCTCGAACATTTCAAGGGGAATTTGGAGGTTGCTATTGGTGAGAGGATCTCAGGAATTTCAAGGGGGGAAGATAAATGAGTTGCGATAAGTTGAGCAGAATTTCTTGAGCAGCGCATGAAGGACGCATCCCATAATGCTAGTTAGACTGCATTCAGCAAGATATTTGATTTCCACAGAACTATTAACTGTGGGCAGGATTTTAGCCCAAAGTATTATAAACATTTATCCATTTCCTCATTGCCACTTTTGAACATATGTTCCTTTACAATTTTACAGCCAGATTTGATTTTTATTTTATTTTTTACACTCAGAAGTAAAATAAGCAAGTATAGGCAATAGTTTCAGAGCAGTGTAGTTTTATGATTTTCTTGCGGAGGGGAGGTAGCCTCCTGATTCATGGGGTCCTGGACCTAGCAAGGGTTAAAATCTAATTGCAGATTCCATTGTTGAACTAATCAGGCAAGTTCCTTTGTGAAAGAATGGCCATAGTTGCCATCTATGGACCACCAGAGTGTGTGAGAGGTGAGAGTAGGCTGAAGGCAGAAGTTAGGAGTCAGAGCCATGCTTGCTTTGTTTTTGATTCCAAGCCTGTGACTATGTGATACGGAAGGAACAGGGGGGGGGGTACCCATCCTTCCCTACCGCTCCCTGAAGGGGTCCGAGGCGATGGCCCCTGCAGTGCCCAGCCGGCCTCGAACCCTCAGCCCCCGCACCATTGCATAGGCACCACACTGTACCCCTGCCTTGTAAATAAAAGGCTCTCTTTCCTGTCTTCACGCGGGCGGAATAAGCCCCATCTTTCCTATGCCTTTCTCTCGCCCTATTCCTAACGTGAGTCTGGAAAGCATTGAAACCTTTAGAAATTGATATAAAATCAACCACAACTCCGATTTTCTCCATCCTGGTGACATTCAACTCAGTTGCCTCTGGACTCCATGTTGCTACCCCTACCTCCATAATCTTCAAGACGACAAGTCACGTACACAGGAACTTCTTAATCCTGTCAGACCGTCCTGCCTAACCCTTCCTCCGGGCAATACCAGGTGGCAGACGCTGCATATCACTGTCCCATTGTCCTGCCACCACCGGTACTCAAGAAATGTTTATTTATGTATATCCCTCACTCTGCACATTCCCCCCTCCCTTGTCTTAAATGTTAATCAGTGTAACCCCACCTCTCTGTAAACATATTCATGACGTGTGTAATATATTCATGATGTAATCCATGAAACCCAACCTTCCCAAAATGTATTCATGACGTTTCGTGCACTGTATTCTGGGACTTGGAGGGAACTTTTAAAAGTCTATGTCGCCCCATTCTCGGGGTTCAATCTCGCCTTGAACCTGTTGCGCAATAAACTTGGATCTTCTACAGTTTGCTCCTGCGTCCGGCTGAGCTCATTTTCTTCCGCAGGGACCCACGGACTTAGTCCGATGAGCTGGGTGGCAGAGCAGCCTCGCACCCAGATTTTGCCGTAACAGTTGGCGCCGCAACGTGGGGCTTGCGGTTCTCCCGAGCTGCTGACTGGGGGCCCCGAAATCTTCAGCCGGCTCCGGGCCATTTTGCCTGGGAAGACCCTTTTGGACCCCCAGCCATCTCCCGGGCGGTAATCGAAAGCCCTAGGAGTTCAGCCGGGGAGCAAAAGAGGGATCCAGCCGGCTTATTCATCGATCCCGGGATCATCATAGAAGACGCGTGAGTATAAGGAAAAGGAAAAATCCAGTGCACTGGTGGGAAGGGGGTGGAAGTCTCCTGGCAACTGAATTCTCTGCCCTCCTCTCTATCGCTCCTTCTCGCCTGTCTCTTGGTCCAAGTGGTGAGAGAGACCGTGGACCGCTGCTCAACCCGAAAGGGGGGTTCTGAGCTCTATCTCTTTTCCTTAAATCTCCAGCCAGCCGCACCAATTGGGAGCCCGAAAGTAAGACGGAGAGACCCGACTTGAAAGATAGCCGACTCTCCGCAACGGGCATCCCAGTTGAAAGCAAGGGGTTGGAGCTCTTTTTCCGATCTTCCCGAGCGTCCTTCCTAGGGGGCAGGAAGTGGTCTTGCTTTCTATCCCAATCCCAGCCGCACTGGTCGGAGCCACGTAACACGTGTATCGTGCGTGAGCCCGCTTCCAAAAGCAAGGGGGATTTTCAGTTCGAAGTTCTATCCAGGGATCACCCGATCTGGCACCGCACGGCGCGGGCGTCCAGTAGGGCCCCTTTTCCTGAGATTGTGACGATAGATAAGGAGGTTGCCAGGAGGGATAGCCCATGAGGAATTGGGCGGGATCGGCAGAGTGGAAAGGGACCCCAGGTTATTGATTAAGGAAATCGGAAGGAAATATGAAATACCGGATAGCTAGAGCTCTTTAAAAACTCTCTCAGAAAGTTGCCAAGCGACTGATGACCCCTCTTTTCCTATAAATCCTCATGTTAAGTATACCAATCTCCTAGACCTACCAATCCTCACCGACCCCTTCTCTTTCCCTCTTTCTGTCTAGACACGCGTGAAACATAAAGGGGTACCCCGTCAACCAAGCGTTGTGAGCCCTACCAGTTTGATTAACTGGTGGTGTGTTTGAAGAGGCAAGGAGGCTCATAAAACCATGTGGGACCTTCCTACTAATTTCACTTAATGAAGCCAAAGGTAGTGGCCCAACTCCTTGCAATAACCAACTAAAGGATGAGAATATATATGTTTACATGTTGTCTGTTATGTGTGCTGTCTGTTAATACATATATGAGAATATGTATGTTTACATGTTGTCTGTTATGTGTGTTGTCTGTTCCTTCTGTCTCTGGCAGACTGCCTTTCTTAAGTGTGCATAGTTTAAACTGCAAGCTTGCTTCAAAAGTTAAATCTAAGGAAGCCATGCTGGATCTTAGCAGTCCTAAATAAGACAAGATGAGAATGAAGTGTGCAAATGTTTACCCCACCTCTTGCTTTGCCCCAACTTTTGAGATCGTGAGTCTACCGTCTTATTTTGGAAGGTGCTGATAACCAAATGTTTCTGCTGCAAAAGCCTAGTTGAGCCAACTGCTCTCTCAAGCTAAAATGCAGTGTATGTACTTCATTAAGCATATGCCTATGAAGGTATGGTGTTCCTTCTAAGAAAATTATGTGAGTCCAGTTTTAACTTTGATTTGGTTGGACAGAAGAGTTATTGTAAAGCTCCTGATATCAGTCTCTATAAGACGTCCTGGCCTCTTTTCTTAGAAAATGCCCCCCTTGTTTCATTCTGTCTCTTTCAGGTTTTTTCCCTTCTCCTTCTTATTCTGTGCCAGGTAAATTTACTCCCGAGTAAGCTTCCTTTAAAGGAAACTGCAAAGGTGGGGGGGCATAGATTAGGCTTACTATTCCTCTGCAAGTTCAGGAAAATTGTTCACTCTTGTATTCCTTTAAATCAAATCTATGGCTGTTTAAACTATGCTTTATAAGAGATCCTCTCCCTATCTTAGGAAAAATGTTCACTTCAGTCTTTAAAGATAATTTATCTAGGAACTTTCACTCTTTAGTCTAAGGAAGTAAACTCTCACTCAAACTAGTTGGGTACTTTTATTTTCCTCTTCCTTAGTACATGATAGGCGCATGGTTTGTGATAGGCGCATGGCTTGTGATCTCTTCCCCAGTTGTGTCTGTGTACATAAGTATGTGTGTGTTTCTGGTAGTACAAATCTTGCTATGAACCCTGTATTTTAGGGTTGGACTAGATGACCCCAGGTCCCTTTCAACTTTCCCAATTTGTGGCTGATGAGTTGAAATTCAGCCCAGATTTGCTCTTTGTTTTTTTAAAAGGTGTGAGGTGAAGCCATGATGTTTGAAGCAGAACTGGTGATATCAGGCATTTAAGTGATTACAGTGTTTATCGTTTTGTCTATTATTTACAAAAATCAGACTTAAAAGTCCACTCAAAGTTTAAGCACATACAAATGAATAATCAAGTAGAATTAGCCTTGACCAATCCTGTAAATAAAGGGCAGGAGAAAAATTTGTCTGCGAATGGTAAGGCTGAACTGACTGAGAATGTTTAAAATCCTATGAATTCTGACTGGCCATTTTTACTCATAAATAAGAGAGCGGTTGATTGTTCCGCGAATGACCAGATAAAATGACCAATAATGATAGCCCTTTCCTGTACATAAAGGAAGCAGTCCCTTTGCTTGGGCTGAAATTGCTAGCTTTGGTGAATACTTGAATTGCTGAGTTTCTCTTTTTTGCTTTAAAATCTAACCCTATTTTTTAAATCTACTCCTTACCCTTCATTTCCTTTATTCAAATGGTAATTTTGCCAAAAGATGCAACATTTCAATAGTATAAAAGGTTTGCTGAGACATGAACTCCACACATGCACAGAGACTAGATCAGCAAAAAAAAAAAAAAAAAAAAAAAAAAAAAAAAAGGATAGGAAAAGAAATGAGAGAGAGAGAGAGAGAGGAAGGAGGGGGAACTGTGGGGGGGGAGGAGGTTTTTTTTTTTATGTAAAACTTGGAACCATTGAGAGAAATCACCCTTAATGTGTCCCAAGTTTGAAATCTTAACATGCCAAATTCTTTTCACAGGTAAATATCAAAGAATTCCACCCCTCAATGGGATTAAAATCACAGACTTTGTTTGTCTGCATTTTAGGAACAGCATTTCCTGACAGGCTTCTCACATGAAATAATTTTTCCTTTTAACAGGATATGTGAACCCCGATAACAAAGTGTTTGTCCCCTTTTTTCCTCCCACAGCGACTTTCTTTCTATTCCGTGAAACAAGCCTGAATCTCTTTGTGGCTTTGACACTTTTAAAATTACAAATAATCTGTTTTCCATTTATTTAATCCGTTTTTCCATGATGTCTATGAAGTTAATCGAAGCACAACCAAACATTGTTTGTGGAATGGTATTTGTTTACCTTTTGCCTGAGCATTTCTTATTAATTCTATCATTTTGGCTAGTGCAAGGTACTTGCACAATTTTAAATTAAGTTTCCCCCCATTGTTTTCCCAATTTTTTCAGTCCAGTAGTAATCCGTGTGGTTTTGATAATATCTTTGTATTATTTAATAATAATTCTTTTCTAAGTCTGATGTCTCTGTGTCAAGTCTGGTTTCATCTGACTGGTAATCTAATTTTTTTTTTCTTCCCTTTTTTTTTACCTTTGTATTTTTACAGTTCTCTTTCTAGACTAACCGTGTTTTAAGTCCCCAAAACCCTGCCCCCTTACAGGATATCACTTATACAGATGTGCAATGATGAAAAGCGGCAACAACCCCTCCCTCAACTCAAGCGGCAACAACCCCTCCCTCAACTCGGTTCTTCGCGATCACAAGACCTGCACAACAGACGCCAGAGTGCCCACAGCTATCTCTTTCAAAGGATGTAGACTGACGGGGAAGAGTTGAATAGCGAGGACATTTTTTCACTTGAACCTCAAGCCTCGGTGCTCCAGGGATTCAAAAGATACATGCGTAAAGGATCACAATTATGTCAATATGCAAATGATATTTAATTAGTTGGTTTTGTGTATTATGTGTTATTATGTAGGAATGTTGAAGTGTGTCTGATTATGTGTTATCTCCACAAAAGAAAAATTTCTGTGTAATGTAACATACATAACTATGAACAGCAGAAGGATATGGCTTACACCCCAAGTCTTCATGGAGGACTCCCATATATTACAATGCTTTCCCATATATTACAATGCTTTCCAATAGAGCAGACTATACTTAGATCAAGTCAACTGATGATCATATTTCCTTGTCCCACCTGGCACTCTGAAGAGTGCCAACCTTCCCTACCCATTTATTTATGCATTCAATGTTTTTCTATATATGAAGTTCCCAGATTTTACTATTTCTTTCTTTCTGTTCCAGAAAACTATTTCAAATCTTTTCTATGATTTCCCTGCATCTCTTGCAGATTCAGTACTGTCTTCAAGTAGCAATTGTTCTGCATTTATTTACTTATTAATCTTGGTTTTCATCTATAGCTGCGAAATTAATCTACCACAACCAAGTATTATTATCGGAACCATATTTTATCAGATAGATTTGAAGCAACACTCCTTATTATTATTTGAGATGTTTTAATTAGGATGCCAGATGAAATTGGGTGTAGATCATGTCCCAAATTTTATTTATTTATTTGAGGACACGACTACCATACGTAATATTATTATTGGTAACAAGAAAATTGTATATGCCTTGATGTAGCAAGAATGGTCCCTTATAGAGTTAAATTGACTCATTTGGACAAATGCCCCTTAAGAATGGCTTTGGTTTTAACATATTGGTTTTGAAAAGTTGAGAACCACGGGGCAAGATAAATTCAAATTGGACTCTACTGGAATTGGGCACGTGTATCCAGGCTGCAACTAGCTTTTGGTCCTTTAAGAGCAAGTGGACAATTTTCCAGGAGTGCGAGACCAGAGCCTGCAATAATGAAAAAACCCATAGAAAGACCAAGGCGAAGACATATCCCTCATGATGTGTCCGAGCCTGTGCCAGCTATGGTGGGTGCCAGGCGACATGGTTAAATGAAAGCCCTGAGGGGATTCAGCAGGATGTGTTACTGTACCACTATGCCGGTGTGAGACCATAGAAGAGCTAGCTTGGCACCTGAAAACACAAAAACGGTGGGGCTAAAAAGCAAACTGCATTTTTTCAGTCAGTAGTGGACCTTCCTGCTAAATGTAAAGCATACACCACTATTGAAAGTGTTTGAAAGAGCTAGGGTGCCACAAGTAATTTTATTCGTCCGTGTTGTTCCCTCTTTTGCTGCCCACTATTCCCACTCACAGGGCACCCCTACATTCACCGAGATTTAGGGTGCGGAGAAAAGATTTGCAAGTTCTTGCAGAACTTTAATGCAAATCTATCTCCGAATGGGGGACTGATACGGAAGGAACAGGGGGGGGGGTACCCATCCTTCCCTACCGCTCCCTGAAGGGGTCCGAGGCGATGGCCCCTGCAGTGCCCAGCCGGCCTCGAACCCTCAGCCCCCGCACCATTGCATAGGCACCACACTGTACCCCTGCCTTGTAAATAAAAGGCTCTCTTTCCTGTCTTCACGCGGGCGGAATAAGCCCCATCTTTCCTATGCCTTTCTCTCGCCCTATTCCTAACGTGAGTCTGGAAAGCATTGAAACCTTTAGAAATTGATATAAAATCAACCACAACTCCGATTTTCTCCATCCTGGTGACATTCAACTCAGTTGCCTCTGGACTCCATGTTGCTACCCCTACCTCCATAATCTTCAAGACGACAAGTCACGTACACAGGAACTTCTTAATCCTGTCAGACCGTCCTGCCTAACCCTTCCTCCGGGCAATACCAGGTGGCAGACGCTGCATATCACTGTCCCATTGTCCTGCCACCACCGGTACTCAAGAAATGTTTATTTATGTATATCCCTCACTCTGCACATTCCCCCCTCCCTTGTCTTAAATGTTAATCAGTGTAACCCCACCTCTCTGTAAACATATTCATGACGTGTGTAATATATTCATGATGTAATCCATGAAACCCAACCTTCCCAAAATGTATTCATGACGTTTCGTGCACTGTATTCTGGGACTTGGAGGGAACTTTTAAAAGTCTATGTCGCCCCATTCTCGGGGTTCAATCTCGCCTTGAACCTGTTGCGCAATAAACTTGGATCTTCTACAGTTTGCTCCTGCGTCCGGCTGAGCTCATTTTCTTCCACAGGGACCCACGGACTTAGTCCGATGAGCTGGGTGGCAGAGCAGCCTCGCACCCAGATTTTGCCGTAACACTATGGGAAAAGCAAAACCTTTTGGTGTGCTAAAGCTGAAAGCCTTTCCATCTTAGGCTCGGGTTGTGTATATGTTTAAATAAGGCATATATCTGCTGCCCTCATTCCAAGGAAACTGAACCCCATGTAACTGCCTGGAACTCCTGGAATTTCTCACTGCTCAGAGATTGGGGTGGTGTTCAAAACTACGTTGTTTTGAGTTTAGTTTGCCCAAATGTGTAGGGAGCAGCCCTTATCATCTTAATTGTACTTTAAACTGAAATCAGTGCAAAAATAGATGAACAGATTCTTAACAATTGTGCAGCCAAGTTCCCTCTCCCCCCTTGAAAATGGATGTCGCAAATATAATAAAATATAACCTGTGTAGTATTTAAGAGCAATGTTCTTTAACAATACATTCACAGTCAGCTCATACAGCATCTGTAAATGCAATTACTGTCAGCTGATCAGAAGTCTTCACATCTGCATTGTAGCTAGTGACTTATTGCTGCTTACAACAAACAAACAAGCAAAGTACCAAAACCTAATTAAGATGCTAATCAATGTTGAATGTTTAGACTGCTTTCATGTCAGTTGCAATGAAACATAGAGTTATAGCAGCTCACGGAAACAGTACTGAAGCAATTTTAAAATACAAATAAGCAACTAAACACAAGGCACACCTGGGTTCTTTTGACCTCATATGTCTTCTATGAAACTAACAAGTTGCCTACATACCCCCTCTGCATGCTTCAAGGTTTTAAGAATGAGAGCCCTGCTGGATCAAATAAAAGGCCTATTGGTTCAGCGCTCAGCAAGAAATAAGTGCAATAGCCCTCTCCTGGTTTTGTTTCCCAGCAGCTAGTTTGCAGAGTACCAGCACTTCTGATCCTCAATGTAATATACAGCACACCTGTAATGTTAGGGAATCCACATTTTATGTGTGTTCTATTTCATCCAGGTCTGGAGGAGTCCCAGTTCAGGTTTTACACAAAGGTTTGGAGACCATGCTCTCAAGGCTTTGAGTTTGTTCTAGATCAAGTGTTTTGGTCACTATCCTTTGTGCAAAGAGCAGGATAATCCATTATGACTAGCAGCCATGGATAGCCTTATCCTCCATTAATTTGTTAAAATCCCGTTTTAAAGCTGTCAAGTTGGTGGCCGTCAACAAATCTTGTGGAAGCTAATTTCATAGTATAACTATGCACCATGTGAAGAAGTACAGTTGTATCTCGGGTTAAGAACTTAATTCGTTCTGGAGGTCCGTTCTTAACCTGAAACTGTTCTTAACCTGAAGCACCACTTTAGCTAATGGGGCCTCTTGCTGCCACTGCGCCACTGCTGCACGATTTCTGTTCTCATTCTGAAGCAAAGTTCTTAACTCAAGGTACTATTTCTGGGTCAGCGGAGTCTGTAACCTGAAGCGTCTGTAACCTGAAGCGTCTGTAACCTGAGGTACCACTGTACTTGCTTTTGCCAGTCCCAGATCTCTCAACACTGACCTTTTCTAGGTGACCCCTGGTTTTAGAATTATGAGGGAGAAGAAACTTCCCCCTAAAAGCTTCCTACACACCATGCTTAATTTTATACATTTCTTGTCATGTCCCTGCCCCATTACTCATTGTTGTTGTTTTTCTCACTCCAAAGTCCTCAGTTTTCTTATAGGGAGTTCCCTTTTTTTCACCTTTTTCACCTCTCTGGAAATGAGGATTATTTCTGAAATTTAGCAACCAGGCATTGTTCACTTAATTGTCCCTCTCCAGAAGCTCATTGCTACTCTCATAGAACTTCAGAGGCTTCACAATAAAAAGCTTACTACTGGAGAAGCTATACCAATTCTTCTTCCACAAGTATTTTTCTTCAATATGCCTTCAGCATATATGCTTTAGAATGATGTTTTATATTTAATAAGTAGTAATGCCATTCCCCGCCCCGAAAATACATGCTAAGCTTACTGGCATGTAACTTCCTGCACTCCTGGACCCCTCTTTTTGGTACTATATTGGCCACCTCCAGTACTCATGTATGGAGGCCAATCTTAGATACAAGTTACATATTACAGTATTGTTTTCCATTGCTGGGCATACCTAACTTTCCTCAGGGCATGATGTAGCAATGGGGAAATTAGGAGAGGCCAGCAAACTTTGAATTCTTATCCCAGCGTTCCTTACAACACCACTGCGAGGCCAGCCAAGTATTGTTATTATCCACACAATGCAGAGAGGAGGCTGCAGTTGAGCAATAATGGTTTTACACAGGCCATGTAGTGGGTTTATGACAAATGTGAGATAAAGATTTACAAGTCAAGCTTTGTTTAATTGTAATGCCCATCCATGGTTTAGCAGTAGTACACTAACGACACCCAAGCTCTCACAATCCCTCCTTTCCTTGCATGTTCTGATACCCTCCCTGACTTCTCATTTCATGACAAATCCATAGCTTGAAATTAAATAAGAACGGGGGAAACTACAGTTGGTTAAAAATAATAATAATGATCAAGAACTGGAAACACATTCTGGCTGTGGTTTTCAATTCTACTCTGCAAGCATTAAATATCCCCAGTTTACTCAGTTTGGTTCTAAAGCCAAACCATATTTTGCAGTGAAATAGGAAACTAAGGAGGACATCAGGAAATTAGGAAGGTTTGAAGATAACACACTAAACAGAATGGCATGGTTTGTTATGGTGTTCAAATAGCCCCCAGAATCTAACCCGCTGTTTTAAACGAATATGTTTTCACATGTGTTGGATCACCTAGCATTATGAATCAAATACAGATAAACTGGTTAACAGTTCTGTGCTGGGTTGCAGTTCTACAAATGTTATCAGATTAATGCTTTCAACGTTTATATATTTTTCCATGGCAAAGAACCAATTCTTTTTGTTGTTGTTGTTGTTACTTTAGTTAATATTTGCTGGCTTCAGAAGTATGCAATAAGGTGAATCTCCGCATCTAATACACGAATCAGGCCTGGGTCAATAATAAGGCAGATAAATTAGAAGATGAGCACAGTAGGTTTAGTGCTATAAATTGTTGACACTGAAGTTTCATTTAACTATCTAGATAGCAATGTTCCCTGCACTCAATATTTCTGCTGTAAATCACGAGCAAAGATTGTTCATTGTTTAGGAAATGTGAAAGGTTTGTTATTGTGTAGTCAAAGCAATTATGTCGGGTAAGACTTACTACAGATTAAAGAGGACAGGTCAAGGAATTTTTTTAAAAAATGCAGCCATGCATTACCTATCAGCATATGTATACTTGTAATACTAGTGAAACAGAGGGGTAATTGAGCAACACATTTTTTCCTGACTTGTTCCTGTATTTTTCATTCTTTGATTTTGCCTTTTAGTTTGTCCTAGCTTGGTTTTAGGGACGCGGCTGGTGCTGTGGGTTAAACCACAGAGCCTAGGACTTGCCGATCAGAAGGTCGGTGGTTCGAATCCCCGCAACGGGGTGAGCTCCCGTTGCTCGGTCCCAGCTCCTGCCAACCTAGCAGTTCGAAAGCACATCAAAGTGCAAGTAGATAAATAGGTACCGCTCCTGCGGGAAGGTAAAGGGTATTTCCGTGCACTGCTTTGGTTCACCAGAAGCGGCTTAGTCATGCTGGCCACATGACCCGGAAGCTGTACACCAGCTCCCTTGGCCAATAAAGCGAGATGAGCACCGCAACCCCAGAGTCAGCCACGACTGGACCTAATGGTCAGGGGTCCCTTTACCCTTTACCTTTAGCTTGGTTTTGCCTCAGTCTTTGGTTCTGACCACTAGCTTGTCTCATAGCCCCTGGTTCCCAGTTCCTGACTCACCTCGGGTTGCTACAGACTTAACAAATGGGGCTGTATGTATGGGATGCATAGGGACCAGTGCTTTTCTTCTAGAAAAAAAGGTGCCAGTACTCACCATGAAGTTATTGCAACCATTGCCATATTTTTCACTAGTGCTCTTCTTCTAGAAAAAAGGTGCCAGTACTGACTACCCTTGAGTACCTCCAGAAAAAAAAAAGCACTGGTAGGGAAACACTTGTTGCCTCTTCCCTCAACATTCCCACATGAACTGGCCCACCCCAGGGATGGTGGACTGCAGGTCCATGACAAATAGGTGCCCCTAACCTTCTCCATCTGGCCCTCAGGAGGACTCTCATCAGGCACTGACCCTTACTGACCCTGCTTTGCAGTGTCTTTGAGTGCTTTTGTCCCGCTGGAATGTGTTAATCGAACTCCCAGAATGCTAGAACTCATGGACATCCAATGATGTTTAATGATGATGGACAATTCAGGACAGCCAAAACAAAGTATTTTTCCATGCAGTGCAGAGTTAAACTATGGATTTCACTTGCACAGGAGGCAGTGATGGCCATCAACTTCGATGGTTTTAAAAGAGATCTTTAACTTCAGACCTGACCTTTCCTTACCTGCCCAAACTGAATGCCAATCAACCAAATAAAATAAAGTAAAAGATTCTCTACAGCATGAAGGAGGAGAAAGCAGGGAATCCCAAGAGATAATTAGGGGCTCCCCCAAAGTTCTTACTCAGCCCACAAAGGGTGATCAGGTGAAGCCCATATTTTAGTGGAAGTGAAGGTGGGTGCTGCAAAGGTAAACAAGAGGGATGACTGGGGTGGAACTGCCCTAAATAGGAGACTACCTTGCCCGCTCTTATCGGTCCTAAGAAATGAAAGAAATTAGTGCAGTTTTGAAATGAGTGGTTAAGATCTGTGCAGTTTCGAATGGTTTGGTCCACCATCTTGGTTCAAAAGATTGTCCAATTGTGTTTAAACATGGACGAAAACCTGCTCCTTAATCCTTTTAAAATTAAAAACTTTATTATTAAGTTAAAATAACACTTCACTAAGAAATATATAATAAAATAACAAAAAAGAGAGAAAACTATACAAAACAAAAAACTGGGTTCATAGCCATTCATTACTACATAAAATAAAGCACATTCTCAAGAGATTGCACAGTAAATTAGATGTTTCGACAAAAACCAACCTGATACAGAGAGTCTACAAAACAAGTGTTATGAATACCAAATAAAGCCATATTTCATCAGGACTTGCCATTACTGTGATTGACTTGTCATATGAATAACAAATGTCCTCAAATGGAGGCAAAATCCATAAGTTTAGCTGCACTCCAAGATACCCTTAATTTATGTGTTAATTTTTCAGCAATAAGGATAAACATTACTTTATTAAACCAAATATTAAATAAAAACTCAGACACCCTCCAGCCATGCTCCTAGATGCCAGAAACTACTGTGCAAAATATGGTTGCGGTGTCTTAAGAAGTGTGCAAATGCATAGTGAACTAACCACCTTCCAAAACATGTAGTAGGTGGAGATTGTCTGGATAATCATGGTTATTTATGGTGCCCATGTGAAAAGAGAAGCCTGTTCAGAAACAGAGGGGAAATTGTGGGAGCCTGGCATAGCCACAGAGCGAACTACTTCAGAAGCATGCTTAGTAATATAAATATTTCATTCATATGCACCTGTACAGCATCTGATATCCTGCTTCATAGCAGGCTATCCCAAGGCAACAGGAACAGTGGAGTGCCCGTTCACTAAAAAAAATTCTATTATGAATTTAAAAGGATTCTTATTTATCCCCTTTCAGGAGCACAATTTCAAAGAGATACGGCACAGTGAGGAGGGTAACACTTAAAGCTGGGCACAGCAGAATCTGAGCTCCAAGCTAATAAAGAAGCTTGGAGTGGTAGGGGGTGTGGTTTGAGGTGTGGCAATTTGGGCTATCAAGGTTAAAGGACTCACTTCAGACCAAAAGTCGTAAACCAAAACAAAAACTGGGTGGTGGCAGGAGGAAAAGAGTATATAAATGCTGGATAATTCACAGAACCAGAGAGAAGAAGCTGTACCTAAAATGTTGGTAGGATTTATTGGAGCTTGTTTGAGTGCCCACAGAAGCATGCCAGCCCTCGGTAACAAATGAAGGAAGTTGCAAAGGAATGCTGGCTCCCTGGTGTGTGCAGCCATGTTTCGCTTTTCTTTCTTCCTGTACAATTCCCACCCAGAGAAATGGGATGTCAACAAAACGTGCAATCACAGCATGCAGCAGCAAGGAGCCATACATGCTGGCTGCTGAGGTTGTGGGGGGTTGGACATCTTATTTTAGAGGTTTTAAATAGGAAAAATAAAATGGTTGGGGAAAAGGCATGGCAGTCCACAACCCTAAAAACCCCCAGCCCTTTCTTATTTTTTTAAGAATGTATTTCTGGGCAGTTTTTAAAGGGTGTTCCACAAAAAAAAAAAAAAAATTCCCAGAAACTGAAGCAGATTAACTTAGCCCTTAGTTTACCACTCACAGAGCTACAATTCCCAGCACCCATAACAAACTATGCTTCCCAGCAGGGCTTTTTTTCCCACCCAGAACTTGCCAGAACTGAGTTCCAGCATCTCTCAGGTGGCCACCATTGCCATTCCAAGAGAATGAGGGAGATGTTTGTTCATGGTGAGTTCTGGCACCTCTTTTTCTAGAAAAATAGCACTGGTTCCCAGGATTCCTTGGGGGAAGTCTTGGTTATTAAAGTGCTATGAGAGTGCTTTAAATGCTGATGGGACCCAAGAGTCACCTCTGGATGGTGAGGTTGAGAGGCTTTAGAAAACTTGGCTAAGGGTGCATTTATTTATAAAAGTATTACAGGCGTACCTCGGAAGTTGAACACCTTGCGAGTCAAACGTTTTGGCTCCTGAACGCCACAAACCCAAAAATGAGTGTTCCAGTTTGCAAACTCTCTTTGGAACCCAAACGTCCGACATGGGTTCCGTGGGTTCTGATTGGCTGCAGGAGCTTCATGCAGCCAATTGGAAGCCGTGCCTTGGTTTTGGACGTTTTGGAAGTCAAACAGACTTCTGGAATGGATTCCATTTGACTTACGAGGTACAACTGTATTATGTTGCCCACTTGTGTAAATGGAAATTAAAAATCAAAAAAATTAAACATCATAACTTATCTGAGCCCATGGGCCTTTCCATACAAAAATCCATACCAACCATTGCAAGCATTCCTTTCAACCATTCGGAGTCATAAATCATTGTTGCTCCACTGCAATTCACCTAGATATCTCTACCAGTAGAACCAAGTCTAGGGGGAGACGAGACATGCCAGTAGTAGGTATACTCTCCCCACCCAGCACCCACCCACTCGGAGTCCTCCTCAATTAACCATGCAGATCAGCTGAGGAGAGGGCTAATGCCCTTCTCCTAACTCCCTGTTGTGAGTGGGGTCTTGGGAGGGCCAGAAAAATGTTTGAAGATCCTTTTCTGGTTTTCTGGCTGGGGGGCGAGTAGTCACCCTTGATACAAGGGATAACATAATGGACCCCAGGAGTAGCCAACCATTGCAGGGACTGAAAATAGAAGGTTTCATTCTATTTCTGCCCTGCCCTTCCTCCCAAAGGAACACAGGACAGCAAGGAACAAAGCGGTAAAATAATACGAAAGCTTTGTATTGCTTTCGGTAGGCAAATCTTGCTTCCCAAGCATCAATATTGGAATTAACAAATTGTAATAATGTTGTTGTTATCCTGCTTTGACCATATATTAATGAGTGTCTTCCTGCTGACATCATTGACAAAGGAACACAGCACCTGTAAAGTCAAAGTGGTAAGGGTGTTCATTATATCTGGAGTATATGAAGGGCAGACCAAATTGATTTTGTGGTCAGCTAGTTCTCCGATAGTTTTTAAAAAGGTGTATTTTTTTTGAGAGAGAGAGAGAAATAGAAATACGTGGATCAATCTTCAGATACATAAAGAGATTCCAATCCTCAAACTGCTCCTTGCAAGAGTAATCCCACTGAAATCCATTGCTGCACCTTTCCGTATGTAGTATAAAGATGAACAATGGCCTTCTCTGACCCACAGCAGAAATCTGCACAATATGACACCCCAGGGTTGTTTTTTTCACCCACATACAACAGCTTGCAAGTACAAAGGCTAAGTGATCAAATTCTAGTAATGTGCAGCTTTATACATTCTTTCAGTGTTGTACAGAGAAAGAAAAGGGGGTGGGGGAAGTCCCGCTCTCCAATCGATAAACACTTTTGCTGGCCTACAACTTCTTCCAACTTTGCAGCACTCAATTACGTTAAAAAACAGGGTATAAAACCGGGTTGTATTGACCGATATCTCAGATATTTATTACTAAATTATCCACCAGAGAGCATGATGGCATTTCCAAATGCATTCTGCTTACAACCATAGCACCAAAGCACAAATCCATGCAGAAATTCTCCTTTGCAAGCCTCCCTGAAATGAATTCCAGAGGGGGAAAGAGGGGCAGGCTGTTGCAACAATGAAGAGTTTTGTAGCACCTTAAAGACCAACAAATATATTGCACCATAAGCTTTCATAGGCTCTCTTTATCAGAGGACAGTAATAGGAGTCAATGGAAGACTAGCAAAAGCATCAAATCACAGGCAATCTTCTTTTAACTTGTAACAAGGACCTACACACTCATGAATTCATTGAATACCTAGGTATTTGGGATAAACCAGCTTCTTACTAGTTTGTAATGTTGCATTCTAGGATGTGTTCGCATTACTGTTTATTCTGGCTCCAGGGCTTTCCTATGGCTGGTGTTTTAGTTGGGTGCACATGACGTTAGCGACAATGCATATCTATCCTGTAGTTTCTTGATAAGCCCTAGTCCTCCTTGGTACTAGCTTGGGGGGGGGGGGTATTAGCCAGAGGTGGAGGTGGGGGGACCCCTCCAAGTGATGCACTGCAGCAGAATGTGCAGTTTGTGCATAGTATGAGGGTTGATCCACTTCAGAGCCTATTTTGCAGTTGGGTGTGGGAAGGGGAAACAGTTATGTTTTCAGCCATGTGACACACTTTAAGCACCATTCACAGTGATGGGCTGGTCCCAGGATCTGTTCGCTGGGCTGTGGGGTAGGATGGGGCCACCTCTGAAGCCCCATCTGCCCACAGCTCTGGGGGCCCAGGATAATATGCACATAGCCGTTGAATTCTCTCAAAATTGACAGTTGGGGCGGGGAATAGAAGAGTAGGACACAAAATGGTAAGTACCCTGAGTTAATTTTCAGGTGAGTAGTGATTCCAGATACTTGCACACTGGGCTTTGCAACATCAATGATAACTATGGACAACTTTTCACTGTAACCTGTGCCGCCCACTCCTAATTATGGGGCTTTGAGGGGGTGGCAGGGGGGAGGAGTTGGGATTAAGACCAGTTTGACTCCCTGCTGGTAGACTTGCCCAGTCACAACAGGCTTTGGGGCCTGAAAGGGTCTCAGAAGGGCACATGGTCTCATTCCCCTTATGCAGCTTTTAAGTTTAGATGTTCTTAAGTTCTATTGTTCTTAAGTAAGCTGTAATTAATAAAGTGGCCCTAGTTTACTATACTTCATGTCTTCCCTCTTTATTTCTGTTCTTCTAACACAATTGTAAGCTTTTAAATTTGCCATAAAGTTCTCAGTGCTTAATGGCACATTTTAAAATTTTTTTAAAATTTTTAATTAAAAAAAAAATTAAATAACTCCCCAGACAAGCCTGTTTCAGATCCTGGATGGATGCAGTGAATCACTAAACCGTGTATTGCTTTCAGTGATTAACATAAGAGATAACATTAACATAATAGAAATATTAAACTCTTGAAGCAGCAGAAGAAGGCAGAAGGATGAAAGTCTTTGTTTTCTGGTATTTATGCATGAAATCAACAGTTTTTATTTCAATCCCTTTCCTAATGATGTCCTATTCAAGTGGACAGGCTTGTGCCCCATTGTTTAAAAAGAACATTTTATTATTGCTATAAGTTAATCTACATTAAAAACAAAAAAACAAACAAAGTGTTCCGCATTACTTTTAAAAAATGGTATCCTGTCAGGAGTTGCAAAGAACTGCTAAAGATGTATGCATGATCGTGTGTTAGAAAATGGGTGTGCATGTAGCCCTCCCCATTCCTATGATGAGAACTTTGGTGTTGAAAGAAATGCCAGGTTGTTGTTGCTTTAAAAAAGCACTTCTTTGCTTATTTAACAATGAATTAAACATCAATCAATTCACATATATTAAAAAGAATACCTGCATACGCCCTGAGTTTAACAAAATGTTATTTTAAACACATGGAGTCTCCCCATGCTGCTATTTATACTGTACATTGTTTTAATACTGCAGCAGCTTTTAGCTCCTGGTTATTGTTTGCATTTTATAGTCAAAAATTCACTGTATCATGCATAAGGGGTTTTTTCCCTCTCTCTCTCTTGTGAGCTGTTTGGGGGCTTTCACGGTGGGATGGAAATTACTAAATAAATAAATCTTAGCCAAAATGTAGTCCTACTTCTCTAATCTGAATAATCCATTTCATGTGGGGGTGGAATGTGTGTGTAATATGGTTCTGTTACATTTGGGCTTGGAGGTTAAAATCATCTTTGGAAAGCAAAGGATTTTCTTTGGTTGGAGATCCAAGTTCTTACTCACTGCCCATTAGCGCTTTGATGCATTCACCTGTAAGGGCTTTAGGGAAGGACTTCAGTTTGTAGGTGGTGCAATGGGAATTACCTTCCTGCTGGGGAAATAATACCTTTCACTTCACACATGCTGATGGTTTGTTTGTTCTGACTTGAGCAAGGAAACCCTCTCTGGCTATAAAAGGATACACATTAAGGATATCTTCACATTGTTTTATTAAAATGCAGTAAGGTCACACACACACACACACCCACCCATGTTTCAAGCCACATTTACACATTGGTGTACACACCAGAGAGGTGGGTGGGAATGACTTCACCTGATGGACATCCCCTGTTTGGTTTTGCAGTACCCACAGCCTCCTGAGCTCTGATTCACGAAGCTGTCACCTGCACATGTGCTCTCATTTGAGCATATGTAATGGGACGCGGGTGGCGCTGTGGGTAAAACCTCAGCGCCTAGGACTTGCCGATCGTCAGGTCGGCGGTTCGAATCCCTGCAGCGGGGTGTGCTCCCGTTGCTCGGTCCCAGCGCCTGCCAACCTAGCACTTTGAAAGCACCCCCGGGTACAAGTAGATAAATAGGGACCGCTTACTAGCGGGAAGGTAAACGGCGTTTCCGTGTGCTGCGCTGGATCGCCAGATGCAGCTTGTCACGCTGGCCACGTGACCCGGAAGTGTCTGTGGACAGCGCTGGCCCCCGGCCTCTTGAGTGAGATGGGCGCACAACCCTAGAGTCGGACACGACTGGCCCGTACGGGCAGGGGTACCTTTACCTTTTAATGGCTGTCTCAAATGTACATACCTCATCTTTACTGTGCAGTGAATGTGACTTTTATTTTCAAATTTGGATGTATGCTGGTTTGAGGGGAAATACATGATACAGCAGTTTTTCTCAATAAATTACAGGATAGATAAGGATTGCGGCTAGCATCATGTGCATGGATTCAAACACCAACTGTGAGCCAAAGAAATGGTAATTTGCACAGACTAACAACAGGCAAACCAAGTCATGGGCACCACTTAAAATGGTATCATACAGTGGAATCTTCTTAAGTCTAATTTGTAACATACAACAGCAACAACAACCACAAATAATGCTACTTTAATCAGACTGGCCTTCCTTTGTTGGGAGGGTTTACTGACCCAGAATGGTTGGGTTATGGTTCTTCCATGGGGACATACTAACACCAGCTTCCTGGCAAGTGGGTGGCTGTTGCTTACCGGAAGGGAGAGTGGAAAGTAATGGGAGGCTGGTGTCGTGTAAATGCAATAGCAGAACCAGTCTGTTGATCACACTAGTGTGTCTGCACCACGCCAACCTCCCGACCAACTAGCACCTCTCACTCACAGTAAGCTACAGTAGCCTATATGCCAGAATGCTAGCATAGCAACTCTGCCCCACTTGGTAAACTCCTGGTAGTGAAATCTGCATTAATTCTGCCACCCACTTTTGCCTCCACCGTGGCCCTCATGAGGTTGCCCAGAAGAAAATACAGCCCTCCGCCTGAAAAAGGTTTCTCCTTCTCCTTCTCTCCCTCTCCCGGTGAAACTTTGGTTGTGTTTATTGTCTTGCTATTTATTAAAGGTCAGCAACAGATCAGACCTCCAGACAAGCCTAATGTCTTGAGTAAAATGAGTCGCGAGTTGACAGGTAAACTGTTTTATGCCTTTTTACTCAATTTTCCTGACTCCAGCCTGGCCCAGAGACCATGTAGAGCAAAGACAGCTTTGCTTGTCAAACCCAATAAAGCAAATCAGTGTGCTATCAATAGGATGGAAAATGACTCTCCTTCCAAAACAGTGGACTGTGGATCCCAAGAGCTATGATTTACCAAGTTAAACAACCCCCCTTGAATGTTGAGTGAAAGAACAAACTCTTAACATAATTATATCCTCCCCCCGCTTATTTTTTAAAATTGCTTACGTCAGCTGTAAGCATCGCAATACTGGGTGGGGTGGGAGAATTCAAATGAATTGCTTTTGGAAGATTGAGATCGTCTCTTTTGTTTCTCAGGTGCAAGTTAATGCTTGAAAGTTGCAGAGGGAACTTGTATAATTTACTTGGTCATTACCTTCTCCTCACAAATCCTTGATGCAAACTACCAGAAATGTGCAAGAAGGGCCTCAGTCTTTTCTTTAAAAACAAATACAAGTAGGACTTGTAACTAGGGATGGTTTGCATTTAAAGGTGAACATAACTAATTTGCACTTTTCAAAATAATACACAAACTGAAATACACCACCCTTCAAAATTCACGCTTCTCTGAATTTTGCAGTGCAGCTGTGTCACCAAGTAATATGTACAAAAATGCATCTACTAGGATAAAGTGTGCATAAGAATAGAAATATTAGTAAGCATAACATACAAAGATGCATTATGCTGCATCTTGTATTGCTGTAGCCTGCCCTGGGGCCTTTAGGTGAAGGGTGGGTAATCAATCTAAATTACTAAATGTGTGTATTAGAATTAATTTGCACTTCAATGGTGATAAATTTTCTTGAGGGCTTTAAAACACACACACACACACACACACACACACACACTGTGGAAATATTGAGAACTGAATTTAAACCTGGAAGAGGCCTCCAAGGAAAATCTGAAAGCATACACCGGTTCCTGAGAGAGAATAGTCCTTCAGGTTCACTTTGTCCCACAGAACACAATGAGAATGATTGAGAATGGAAGCAACACATGCAGCCTCATTGCACCTGAATGTTGCCAACCTAGCGCCCATCTCCTATTGCAATTGCCAAAGCCTGACCCTTATTTATTTTATTTTTTTGGTATTTAATATATTTGTAGTCCACCTATTATTCAAGGGTCCCAGGGAGGCATATAATAAACTTCAAAACCACATTTCATAAATAAAAAAAAACAATACTTCATAGATAACACAGGCAGAAAAAGCAAAATAAATAAATAAATCACCATGCACTTCATTCTTCCCCAAAGGCCTGGGCAAAGAGGTGCAAGTCTTTGCCTGGCATTAGAATGAACACAGTGTAGGGGCAATTGCAGAACTCAGAGGGAGAGCTATTGAAAAGCTGCAGGTGCACAACACAGGAAGTCTTCTTCCACGGGGGCCCTGCACATCAACCTTGCTCAGTAAGGAGACCGCCGACTGGGCTTCCTTTAACAAACTTGAGACTTCTGAAGAGTGTGCCAAGGACAGAGAACATTGGGAATGTCTATTATAATACACATATTCTTCCGGACCTCTCCCTCCCTCCACATTTTTCAAAACTGACTTTTAAGCATTATTGAATTCTGTAAACTGCAATTATCAGCCCAGCTAATCTATAGCAACACGGCTATCCCCAGGCCATCCCATCATCTTCATGAAGCCACAAATCTCAATTATTAAGTTAACTGAGAAGCCAAAACAATGATCTAGAGCTGAAGTCAGGATGTCAGGGCAACAACTGCAGTTATCACAGCTGGAGGCTGAAGTGCTTAGCCAACAGTCAGTTCAGCCCCATTAGCTGCCCACATGCAGCCACTCAAGAGAAGGGACGTTATCAAGGTTAGCAAGTTCCTTCTTCTCTGTACATACACATGAAACACACACTCACACAAACAGACACTGAAAACACAAAGAAGAAACTCAGTGCAAAATGTGATAAGAGGACAAGAGTGGAGAAGCCAGATTCAAGGTTTCAGCCACTTAAGCTGAACGAACAATACATTTTAAAAATTTGCTCAGAATTAAATATGTAAGGTTGTAAGAGAGGGTGGGAAGCCTCAAAAGAAAGGGACATTAAAAACAATTTAAATAAGTGCTCACTCAGTGTTCTAGAAAAAGAGGAAGAAAAAGCATACTGCTCCTCTCTTTCATGTACACTCTTTATGTAAATTAAAAATAATCACTTTGTGAGTGACCTTTTTAACATGGCCTGAGGGAGGAGGGGACTGGTTTATTAGCTCAGAAGTTAAAGGAGGGGAGTAAGGGAGGGGATGTCCTTTTGAACGTGTGATTTCTCAATGCCTTTAGCTTTTTTTGTGAAAAAGTCTGTTTAAATGTCAGAAGTGTGTGTTTTGATCGTGGGAGAGAAAATTGTGCTCATCTAACTAGGGCCATCTCACCCAGGTATCCTCTGGTGGGCCCCTTCATGTGCTAATGAGTTGTGGTGGGCTTGCCTGGCTCTTCTTCTTCTTCGGCAATCACCCATAGCCGAGTAAGATTGTCTTCCATAAACACAGTTTTAACAATGAGTTCATAAGTGAGTGTGGAGGCCAATTTTGGATCCACATGTCCTTCCACAGTGGGGACATTGGTTTCTGGGTGGGAGTTGATCACGGCGTGGATTTGCCAAGTGTGCCTCCCTCTTAGCACGTTTCTCCCTTGCGTCCTGAGTTCGAGTGTCTTCAAAGCCCATGACACCTTTGATAAAGGCTGTTCTCCAACTGGAGCGCTCGCAGGCCAGTGTTTCCCAGTTGTCCGTGTTTACTGTATACTACCTTTTTTTTAGATTTGCCTTGAGACAGTCCTTAAACCTCTATTGTTGACCACCAGCATTACACTTTCCATTTTTAAGTTCAGAATAGAGTAGTTGCTTTGGAAGACAATAATCAGGCATCTGGACAACATGACCAGTCCAAAGTTGATGTTGAAGATGTTCAACGTTGGCGAAATCTTTCAAGAAGTTGGAGATGGTGTTTATAAGTGGTCCATATGGTCAGTGGGTAGGTGGCATCTCTAGCTACCCTTTAAATTGTTCTTTGTTTCCTGGCCAAGAGTGCCAGCAGCACCCTTTTCCAGACAATTATAGCTCAGCCACTGTGACTCATGTTCTGGTAACTTCATGTTCAGACTATTGGAATGTGTTCTATGTGGGGCTTCCCTTACAGCTGGTCGGAAGGCTGACTAGATCAGGGTCCCTTCCAACTCTGCACAGAGATGCTGGGGGTCAAATCTGGGATGTTTGGTATGCAAATCAGGTGCTCTACCATTAAACTATGGATCTTCCCAAATAGGAACACAAGGCTTATACTTTATACTGTTTATATCTTTATACTGTTTCATGCCACATTAATCTCTGAGTGGAGCGATATTCCAGGGGTTTCAGGCACTGACCCAGGGTTCATGTTTTCTTCAGAATGAGGGACAGTGGAGAGACTGTGGTGTCTTTATGAACTACAGCTTATTTACACATATATACAACCTGAGCCTACAATGGAGGGGTCAGCAGCATGAACACCCCAAGAGATTCTTGCTTCTTCCATAGTCACAGCCTTGGATTCAGGCATAACTCTACTTCTCAGCTGCCCAGCCTGCCAGCTTCCAGCTTCTACCTCTCTCACACATACAACTCTCAACTCTGGCCTTTGTCTTTCTAACTACCGGCAAGCTAAGGGAGGGCCCCTCACCCATTTTATGTCTGTCACAGGGACACTTCCTTTGTTACCTTAATGGTTTGTTCTTAGAGGGCCATTACCAATAAACTTGTATGGCTATATTAAGAATCCTTGCTTAGATTTTAGCACCTTAGATCCTGGAATTACAAGGGTCTCAGGCATACAGCCTACCCCCCACCCACAGCTTGTGACAATACATTGGTCCATATAGCTCAGTATTGTCTGCAGTGAGTGGCAGTGAATTTCTTGAGTCCTTCCCAGACCTATCTGGAAATGTTGGGGATTGAACCTTGGACATTCCAGATGCAAAACAGCAAAATGAAATCAGAAGTTAAAGCTTCCAAGCTCCTGCACCTGAGGAGCACTGGGATTTCCTCAACTGGTGGGGGTCAGTGACAAGTCATTCAGTAAACCATAGTTTATTGCTATGTCCAAAGGCAGTCATTGTTTGAGCCCACCGTCTCCATTATTTGCCGTTTTCCTGTCCATTTTATTAGCCAGCCCATTATTTCATTGCAATACCCAACACAAAAAAATGCAGCATAATTAAAGAAAACATTGTCATTTCAAAGTCATGTTCCTTACCGTTTCATAATTAAGGAACAGGTCTTCTCCCACTGATTCTTTTCCATGTAGGTTTCCGATGTTGCTGAAGCTCCACTATTAAAATTTATAAGATTCTTATACAAATGAGATGCTTGGTGTGAACAGTAAGTGGGTTTGTGTCCTTGGCTTTAATGAATTTGTCCTGTTATTAAGCAATTAGCACATTACTAATTAAACATACAATGCTAGAGTAGTAAGCCTTATTCAGGTTCTTACCAAAGCAAGGGAAGCGGTGAATTCAGTGTGCAAGTATGCAGCGAAAGCACTCCTGGGATTTTCTGCAATGTATGGCACATTTTAAAAGCTTTTAACAAGCCCTTCCTCTTCCTCCAAATACATTTTTAGTGACTGAAAGCTTCAAGAGCCTTGGAGCAAATATTAAATTATCATTAGGATTAGTTTCAGAATTTATCTCAAAAAGGATCCCACCCAGATTTTACAGTTCCAGGTTGCTGTCTGAGTGGGAACTTTGTAGGGACATATCCCTTTCAGGGTTGGATTCTGGAGTGGATTCTGATGATGGCCAGGTTGCTCACTGGGGCAATAGTGTTGAACATATAACCCCAATCCTGGCCCAACTGCACTGGCTGCCAGTTAATTTCTGGATCCAGATCATAGTGGTGGTGCTGACCTACATAGACAGTTATATAAACAGCTCAGGACCTCAATAACTTCAGGACTATCTCTACCCTACAAACTGACTCATACCCTTGCCATTCAAGGCCCTTCTCTTCCCGAGAGGTTTGGAGGGTGGCAACACCAGAATGGGCCTTTTCTGTGGTGGCTCCCCATTTGTGGAATGCTCTCCCTAGAGAGGATTGCCTGGCACCATCATTACATGTCTTTAGGTGCCAGACGATCCTCCCTGGGAAGAGCATTCCACATTCAATTATTACATGTCTTTACCCAGGCCTTTGGCCATTAAACAATCTATTGCCTTTTAAAAATGGGAGGGACAGTTATTTTAATTGTTGCTGTGATTGTTTTATTGTATTATTTTTATTATTATCATCATTATTATTATTACTACTGTGCAATGTAGATTAGGTTTTTAATGTTGTATCCTGGGATCTTCAGATACAGGGCAGTATACAAATTGAAAAATAAAATAATGTGTAGCTTTTAAATGCAGCTTTTCACAGAGTCTTTCAAAAAGGTCACACAAAATGGTACCACCAAAAATTAAACAAGATGCAAGTGTAGGTTATTCTGCCCGCTGTAACTTGCATTCTCATGCTTCCAATTTATTTCCACCTGAAATATCTGAATTAATCCACTTTGTATAATTTGACTAATCATCAGCATTTGGAATTAGCAGCAGCTGCAGAGATATCCACTCTTCAAATAAAGGCAAAAAAAGAGGGAACGAACCCGTGCTCCTTTGGTTGACAGCAAGGACGGTAGCATGAGTTTTGTTTTTGTTTTTATTATAAGCAAGCATTGGACCTAAAGACTTAAAGAGAAGGGAGAAGGAACAAGGTTTGTAGGAGGGAAGAACAAGTATAATTTTGCAAATATCTAAAGGGCATAATAACAATGTTGTGAACGAGCATAATGAAGTGTTAACATAAAAAAAGTCTCTGCCAATAATGATGCACTTTGATAAGTGGGAAATGTACTTGTCTGCACTCCATCATTACTTCTTCAATCACAGTCACACTTAAACCTTGAGGGACAATTCCATTTATGAATTGTTACAGTGGCGCAGCCAATCATTAGTAGCATTGTGAACTGTTATGTTCAGAGCTACAGTGTTATGCAGCTTGGATGATGAGAGGCACATCCTTTGCATTAGCAGCGAGGGCTTATTTAGGGGGAAGGGCCATAGCTCAGTAGTAAAACATCTGCTGTGTGTGTACAGAAGGTCCTAGGTTCAATCTCCAACATCTCCAGGTAGGGCTGGGGAAGACTCCTTGTGCAAAATAATGGAGAACCACTGTCAGTCAGGGTGGGCAGTGGGGAAAGTGGTGGGGGAAGAAGAAGAAGAAGAAGGGGAGGAGGAGGAGAAGGAGCATGGACCTGTGCCTAGAAAACACAGGGCAAAAGGTAAGTGTGGATGAGCCCTCAGAATAATACGGCTTCCTATGTTGCTATCTTGGGAAAGGAAGCACAGGAAGGAGACCAAAGTTCTCTTATTCACTGGGGAAGAACATCAGAGCAATGGGAAGACTACTCTGACCCCATCCATCAGCAAGAGAAGAAGAAGCTGCAGAGACCTATATTATTATTACGTACAATATCCTATTTTTCCTCCAAGGGAGATCAAGGTGGTGAAAGGGCTTCCTGCTGCCAATCTGCTTAGCAAACAGGAAACCCCCTTTTTCAATCCCTGGCATCCCCAGGTAGTGCTGAAACACCCCAGACAGATGCTGCCACTCATTGTAGACAATGGTGAGTCAGATGGTCTCATGTCACTTTCCTGTGTTGTTCCCAAGTTAGAAGAGATGGAATTCAAAGTTGTATGAAATTGCCCAAGTCATGGTTAAGTGGCTCCCACATTCTTTTGGAGGAAGGACCAGACCTGCTCGACTGGTGATGCACCAAGCCCAGCACCTAGTCCCACAGTCAGGTAATTTGCCAGGTGAGAGTTAATGCTGCCTGATTTAGTCTACAGTTGTAGCTGTGGTTTGTACAGAGGTTTGAAAGGTGGGATTTGGGTAGTTTTTCATCAAAATGCAAACAAAATCTTATTCCCCCCCCCCCCCGCCCCAGGCATGTTACCATGCATCATTTTATAAACCTATATCAAGTCTCCCACAACATCCTTGGTAATTACCTCCCCACCCCCAAACAAAAATAAAAACATTTTAAAAGCAATGTTGGATATCACATAGAGTGCTGCTCAGGAACTGAAGACACCCCTAGGAAGACAGCAGTCTCTCTTTTGCAGTTGCTGGGCAAGACTGATAATGGCAAACTAACTATTCTTCAGGAAAGCAAGGCTGCCATTAGGGATTATATAACTGAGCAGTCCCTCATAAGTTTCCAGATAACCCCACAGTTCCCTGGAAGAACACAGTTTGAATGTGACACCTTTCTTCCACGATGTTATTGATCTATAATAAAGCCAACAGAACAAAGACCAATATCCTGGTAGGCTTGGATCCTAAGGGAAATAATGGATGCAATGGCAGCTATCCAAAAGAAGCAGTTGTGTGTGCACCCGAGTATGTACACTTTAAAAGGCTGGTAATGGCCAAACCCAGGATGAGCTATCAGAGCCATTTCACAAACTTCACAGCACTAGATTGGGTCGCTCAGCAAAGTCAAAAGGCAGGAAGCTCAAGATGGAGGGGGGATAGTTAAATTCTTGCCACAATGCATAAACTGATTTGTGGAATTTGCAAGCTCAATATGTGCAACTGGATAAACTCACACAGCAGCTTAAATCTATCACTGTCTACAAGGTACAGTGGCTAAATGGAACTCCCTCCACCTTCAGGACATGGTGTGTTCAACATACTTTAATATATACCTCTACAATTCCAGGTCTCCCCCAGACTGTTGACTGGACTTCCTGTCTCTCTCTCTCCCCTCCCCCCAATCATCCATGGGCTCAGTGCTATTTTTCTGGGAGTACTCAAGGGTATACAGTACTGACACCTTTTTTTCTAGAAGAAAAGCACTGTGTGGGTTTGTACCCATCCCCAAACAAGACAACCTATGTCTGTAAACTGTGTTGCTGCTGCATTTATGATTAAGGTTATAATAAGGTGGGTTACGATTAAGGCATTGTCATTCAAAACTGATTGAGATTTGGATTCAATATGGACTCGGGACCAAAAGAATTCATTTTCCTAAATAAAGGGATAGTGTTCATCTGGGGGAAGGGAAAGCCAACATGGTGCCCTCCAGATATTGCTAGACTACAACTCCCAACATCACTGACCATCACTGATGTACATTTCCAAAATATAAGATAAAAAACAAATAAAATAAAACCTACATACAGCAACAGTATTTTGTGTTGTGTAGGCTAGCCTGCTTCCTAAAATATCACTGGTTTGCTCATTTCTATATATAGGGTGTCTACATTATGCATGTGCAAAAGGCTTTAGATACCTATTAGGTCCATAAATTACCATACAGCATATATTCATCACAAAAAAACAGCGACAATTTGTTGTTGACAAAGGACAGCTGGACATATAAAGGGCCCCATTACCTTCAGTAGCTTAGGGCCTCATCAAACCTAAATCCGGTCCTGAACTCAAGGCACAGTAGTTGATGATATAATATGATACAACTCAACATAGGAAGAACTGTCTGGTGGGAAGAGCTGTTGTACTACCTTGGAATGCACTACCTTGGAATGTGGGGGGCTCTCTTTTAAACAAAGATTAGATGGCCATCTGTTGAAGATTCTTGTGCTGTGAATCCTGCAATGCAGGAGGGGGCTGGGCTATATTACCATTGGGGTCACTTCCAACTCTACATTTGTATGACTCTGCTGCGCACATCATTCATACCCCACCCCATTAATGCACATAATTCAAACCACAAGAAGAGAAGGTGTGAGCAAGGGAGGAGGCGATTGTATGATGCATTAACGGGCATCATGCTTGCAATTGTGAACATATGAATGTACAACACACACACACCCTTTAAGTGTAGGAAGGAAAAAATGTTTTTTAGTGAGATTCCCTCTATAAATTATTTATCCAAGCTCATATTTAATTAAAGGCTCTGGTGACAATTCCCAATATTTTTTGTATTCACAGAAAACCAGCATTTATGTAGATAATGGTGCATTAATATTTATGAAGTGTAGGTTTATTATAAATACAGGGAAATTGCTAATTGGCACTGGAATGACATATTATACTTCCAAAACATATAAATTATTAACAGTAATGGCATGTTTTCATTTAAATTCAACAGCTCCATATGTATACTATCTGCTTTATATATTTTACTATTCATTAGTTGAATTATATAGGGGTAATAAAATACATACTTACTAGAGATAGGTACTTTACATTGTATAAGCCAGTATTTCTAATAACTAGCAAAGATTGGTGCTATCATAAACACAGGCCACCTCTCATGCCATATGACTGCAAGAAAAGCAATAATACAATTGTTTGGTAAAACCAAGGGCCAGTCCAGATGACCAACCACAGCGAGGCTTGGGGGTCACATGACCCCTCCTATACTTAAGAGCACATCCACAAACCATAGTTAAGATTAAGCATGGTTTGTTGTGTTCAAAGTGGGAAGGTGTGATTAATTTTTTGAAAAACATAAGGGAAAGCCCACAATCTTCTCTCCCCCCCCCATGTTATGTCCCATTTCTGCATGTAAAGAACATAATTTAAAGCATAAATATAATTTTGAACGTGAGTAAAACTCAGTTCCAGAGACTAACAGTAACAGCAAAAATCACCCAAGGATCATTATTTACAAAGTACAGTAGAAATATAACAACTCTCACTTTTATTCTTAATGCTACTGCAAAAACAAACAATGAGTTGCATATAGTAGCATATTGAGATGGTGGCATTACATCATTCATTTTCTTATTCACATTCATTACAAAATCAAGCCATTGTAATCCATAACTATTCCTCTTTTTAGACCCCCGCCCAGCCAATTTTATTTCATTTCTTATTTTTTACCAGGGATAGTCCCTGATTTTAGGTATCGGTCCCATTAGATCCTTGTCCCTCATTTCCCTTTGGGGAATATTTGGGGATAGTATAAGGAGAAAGTTTTTGTTGTCATTGTTATTATTATTATTGTCATTGTTATTTGTTTTCTACCATTCCGCATACAGAGCACAAGTTAGCTATGAACATCTAATGGCTAACAATGTCTAGCTATCTTTAATTTTGTTGTTGCTGTTATAGTTCTAACTGCCTATCTATCTGGTAAATGTTGCTGAAAATATTTAAGCTGGAGCTATTATTCTATAATGAGTACCAACCCAACAGAGTCATTGTACTGTTTAGAATTCTGTTTAATTGTCCTTAGTTTTTAATTAAAGATACACTTATGGTCAAAGTATCAGAAGCCAGTGCATTGTAAGTTATCACAGAGTAAATGAATATACAACACAAGGGGGGGGCGTGGCTTTTAATCAATGTGTAATATTTGTGTGTGCTGCAGGGGTATCTAAAAGAACTACTGTTTTATTTGTTGTCTTTATATTCCATCATTCATAAATGGATGATTCTAGGGCAAGTTGCAACATACAACCCTCATAAAGCAATCAGTAAAATATTAACCAAAAAAAATCAGTTAAAGAAAATGCTATCACTTATAATATACAGCCCACCGATACAAAATATAGCACTAGATAAGGCTACTTTAAATCAAATCCAGTGCCCACAAAAGCCCTGGAGATATTCTTTTTACCTGTTTCAGAAACAGATGGAGTGGTTAATCCTCTATTCAGGAATAACCAAAGCTAATTTGCAGGGTTTATGACAGATTGCATAGCATTTTGAGATTAGGAATTTCTCCCTGAGTGCATCTGATCCCTGTCCTTTCAAAGCAAACTCAGAATAATAATGGCATTAGGCATTTTCAGATTTTGTCTGATCAAGCTGTAGCTTGATATCCCTTACCAGCCATAATTGATATACTATTAATAGGAAACATTATGCACTGAAGGAACCCAACTTTTGATAGTTCTCTCTAACATGGACAGCAACTCAGTCTATTTAGATGCAGGTTCCTCAAAAGTTTTACTGTGTGAAGTTTTCCTTAACAATTATTTAGGCTGCACTGCTAGGTAGATAGCTATGTGTTACCGAAGCTGAACTGGAGAACTGAGAAATAGCTTTGCAAGTTCATTTGCTTTCAAATCTACCCAAGATATTTTGTTCTCTATAAGTTGGAATTTATTTAAGTTCAAGCAATATATCTAGTACATTTTCTTGCACTATGGGTAGTTCAATCCATTTCATTCCCCCAAGTGATGACCAGCGATGTCAGAGAATTTCAACAAAAACAGAAACAGGAGTGGAAATTGCCAATGATCAAGTATTTGTTCCAAGTCCAGAAAAAACAAATCCAGCAAATATTATCCGTATTTGCTGCAGTTGTTGCTTTTAGTCCGCAAAGCATACATAATTGATTGCATCCTCCCAACTTAATGGGGTGGAATGAAGTCATGACAATGTAAAATACACAATTAATTACAAAACTTAAGTTGCATAATTTTGCAACGGCAGACGGTAAGATGAATAATGTGGTTTCTGGTGAAGATGAACTACAGTGAAACAGAAACAGTGTTGGATGTGACAAATACCAGATGGAATGGTAAATTGTGCCTTTTTACACCCTGAGTGACAACTCATGAGATTGTATAGGATGCTGTGGAGAACACTCAGGGCTGGTCGACACATGCAGTTGAATGAAGTCCTAAAGACAGAGCAGACTGCGCCAATTCATGCTCACCAGGTTTTTGTTTGCTGCATTATTTCAAAAATATTTGAAACACCAGTGACAAAGATTCTAGCCTAGCACACTAGACAACATTTTTTATTTGCAGAGCATCTTATGTAAGGGACTATTCAAAAAATGTGACCTCAAATCTGTGGTACAGTCTATTCTACAACTTCAGAACTCTATCACCTCAGTCTGTTTGCATGTGTAGACCAGAATATTGATGATGACCCTAGAGTTGCACCCATCAAATAGTCACAAAATCATTTCTGCCCTGCTTTTCAGCCTTTAAGAGGGCCCCAAGGTTCATGAAGGTTAAGACTATCCATGACTACTAGTCATAGTTGCTATTTAGTAACTCCAGTATCCACAAAGGTGGTTCTGAATACCAGTTGGTGGAATCAGGAGTGGAAGAAGGTTACTGCACACAGCTCTCAGCTTTGAGTTTCCTGTACATACCCGAGAAGCAGAATGAGCTAGGACTTGGGTCTGATCCAGCAGAGTTCTTCTTACATTAGCCCTGCCAGGAATTTCCAATGTCTCAGTGTGTGGGTGGGAAAATACATAATGATGGTAGGTCAAATATTCATTTTCCACTATGATCATAGTGCTGTTGAGCATGATAGACTATTGCATTTGTGATGAACAATGACGTGGGTTGGAATTATATGATATATTGATTACAATATATATGTTTGTCTCTCATGCCCTACAGTAGCAACCATAAATATAACCAAATAAACAGCTTAAATATGTTCAGTATTTATATGCTGGACAATTCATTATATAGATCAGTAGTTTCTAAATGAGCATCTAAAATAAAATTCCTACTCATATTAACTTTGAACATCACTTGAACAGAAGGGCTTTTTGCAGAAATCAATACGTATTGATTGCTAGTGAATTGCTTCAGAAAGCCGCCATTTGTCTTCCTGGTGCCCATTTTTATTTTTTTCCCATTTTACATCTGGTTGGTCTCCTAACTCCTCATTTGGACTCCTTGCACAGCTGACACAGAAGCAAACTTTTCCCTACTCCCTCTTTCTGAACTCTTATTTGCCTTTTTTCTTCTTCTTCTTCTTCTTCTTCTTCTTCTTCTTCTTCTTCTTCTTCTTCTTCTTCTTCTTCTTCTTCTTCTGTCTTGTTCCTCATCTTCCCCAAATGGGGGAAAAAAGGAAGACTGGATTTTCAAATAATTCCCCAGAGGATAAAAACTGTAACAATTGGTACATAATTAAATCATTAGTAGCTTCTTTTTCTTTCCAGTAGTTTTGTACCTATAACCCAAAGGGAATATGCAACTGGAGTCTTTTCCAAAACTTTTTGAGTTTTTGTTCTAATTTTAGTTATAATTATTCTACTTCATCTGTTCTTCAATGATTATTCCATTGTTTATTCTTATAATGAAAACATCTTAATAATCTACGTTTCAATGGGTACCATTGTGAAGAACTCCTATTTTCTAGTGTTAGCCTCAGTTACTGGACTGCACACAGCTGTCTGTACGTTTTATTAGGCATACTGCTAAAGTAAGTGCTAATAGCTTCATGCTCTCTCTCTCTCTCTCTCTCTCTTTTGAAAAAAAAAATATTGCTCTGTTAATCAGATTTTCTGATATCTAGGATGGATGTTTTCACAGTAAGCAAAAATTGGCCTTCTACCAATCTACAGCCAGCTGATAGTAGCAAAAAGTTTAATGATGGTCGTAAGTGCTCAACCTGTGCCAACAGGGCATAAATTACACTGGAATAAACTCCACTTATTTTTAAAGGGGGGGAAATGCTATTGTATGCTATTCTTTTTCAATGGTAGACTAAGGACACAAACCCTTTAACAGTTCATTTATTGCTGTAGGAGTTGTAACAATGTGGTGTGCATGCGTATACATACAGTATATTGGTTTATCTTAAATAAATACCAACTTTTAAGGATGCATTTCCCCCCTTTGGGAATACACGACCAAACAACAATGACATGAAACGAAACGAAACAAAAGCAAATCCACAGAATATCTTTCACAAATGTTGAAGGTTGGAGAGAGGATAACGCAAAGGTAGTTGCAAAGTCAATTATTCGTTTCCCATTTCAACTTCACTGCTGTCCACAAAGCAGCACAATCTACGTAAAGATCTAAAGATAATTTCACCTATCAAACTTGGGTGCGACATTGAGATTGCCACTTACAGGAAACTGGTGGAGGGAGGATAGCAAGAATAATGGATGGGAAGTTCAAGGGGCCAAATGGGGTTGTCCAAGCCTCTGTCTAACTCTTGCAACACTGTCCAGGCCACATCCCTCACTTGCTCTGCTTTGAACCCTTCTTGAGTGTTTGTGCCTAGTTGGAATGTTTCCGTGAACTAGGCCTCACTGTACATTTAAAGCACCATTGTACCCCTTTAAACAGTTGCAACTCCCCAAAAGCATTATGGGAGCTGTCCTTTGTTAAGGATTCTGAGCAGGGATGCCAACTTGAATAAAATATTAGGTAAACCCTGCCCTGTATAATTGATCACATGACACGCCACATTCCCCTCAGAGAGCTACAGTTCCTGAAGTGGTTTAACAGTAAGTCTCTTTTCACCAGGAACTCTGGAAATTGTAGCTCTGGGAGGGGAATGGGGTCCTTTAAACCAGGCATGGCCAAATTTTGCCCTCTAGATGTTTTGGGACTACAATTCCCATCATACCTGACCTGTTAGCTAGGGATGATGGGAGTTGTAGTCCCAAAACATCTGGAGGGCCAAGTTTGGCCATGCCTGTTTTAACCACTCTTAACAAACTACAGCTCCCATAATTCTTTGGGGGAAGCCATAACTGTTTGCAGTGTTTAAACATATGCTGTGAATGTGACCCTAAAGTACCTTGCTTGTCTGGATGGAGGATAGAGAGGGATGTGTAGAAACTAGACTACAATACAAAGGTCAAATTTACAACTGGCTACTTTTGCTGGTGTCATGCTCAACACTGGAAGACTGTACCCCTTGTTTAAACAAACTGGGTTGATGCCCAATTCTGAAAGAGCTGAGGAAAGTTGGGTCATGCCAGCACATAAATTGAAAAACCATTGATAGGAACTCATAAAATTATTTGGACAATGGGTTTCTGCTTTAGAAAAAAAAAAAGTCCACACTGATGGGCAGCTATTAATTTGATCTTCTTTACAACTTCTTAAACTTTTAAACTTTACAAGTTTAAAAAATAAATAAAAAACAAATGCTGAAAAATACATAAAATACATTTTAAATCAAACCCTTTAAAGTTAGTAAGCAGTGTTAAGTACTGCAGTCTAAACCCTAAATCAACTGTAGGAACTCAGTTTTTGCGCTATTATTGAATGCCATTACGATGGGGGCGGGGGGACACCTGGGAAGGAATAAAAGAGGTGTGATTTTACTGTTAATACGTAAGTGCAAACCACTTCATCTCATTCCAGTAAGATGATTAGATTCAATTCACATTTCATAAAGGATTCATAGCTGAAATGTCAAAAATGAGGTAATGCTCAACATTTGCAAAACCCTGAAACCTGTTCCATAAAAAGCAATTTAAACATAACAGGTTGGTTAACCTTGAATAGTCAGATTAATGATCCAGCAAGAGCCTCAACCTGATTTCAATGAATAAACAAAACTTCATAAGAAAACTTTAGAAACATTTTGTCAGAACAAGAGAAAAAGCAGTTGGGAAGAAACTGGTGCCACAAATTAGTACTGCAAAGTTCTCAAAGAGCTACAAGAATCACATATAGACTTTCTGAATAAAATTCCTTCCTGCCAAGGATATGGGGAATAACTTTCTTTCTCTGTTTCTCTGGGAAAATGTTTTCCTTTCTAAAAAAAATAAAATAAGATTTTGATAACATTAATAAAATAATAAGTGAGCATAAAACTAGCCAAATCAAGCAGTTTCAAAGTCAGAAAAGGATTGCAGTTCAGTGGCAGAGCATCTGTCTTGCATGCAAAAGGTCCTGGGTTCAATCCCTGGAATCTCCAGGTAGGGTCCCCCACCTGAAACTCGCAAAAGCTGCTGCCAGTTGGTGTCAGCAATATTGAGCTAAATAGACCAATCTGACTCAGTATAAACTAGCTTCCTACACTTCCTTCCTCTCAGAACAAGAAAACAAACACAAGCTGCAACTAATTTTCTTTTGTTGAGAGGGGCCACACACATACACACGCATCCTTTGAGTAACTAGATCCAACCCCTTACAATGTGAATCCTATTCTTCAGCCCAGCTTTCTGAGCTCCAGAAATTTCTGCCCCACCCCATAGCTAAGTTCTATGCAGAGCACAAAGATGATAGATGATAGATAGATAGAGCAGAGGAGCCATAATGTTTGAAGTAATTACCACAGTGTGAGAGACTTTTGTGGTTTATACACTAGCACTGGGAGCAGACAATAGGGCTTTTTGTTCTGAAGTGATTTTGGTCTTGCAGATGTGGCACAACAGAGGCATTCTTGGCTACATAGTTCTTGCTCATCCTACTGTTGTCCAGTCATTTTCGTTTTAGACTGCTTTGGAAACCACATTTGCCCGAGAGATTATAGTGTAACAAAAGAAATGAGTGTACAATACTAAGTGATGCCTCTAGCATGTCAATTTGACTTTAAAATATGGGCTGCTGCTTCCACTAGGCTTTTGCTCTTAAAAAAAAATTAAACATCATATTGTGGTGCTCTGACAGCTGACTTGAATTCTTGAAGTTGCACCAAATGGCTGTATCGGACACGCCTCTCTCTTTGGATTATCACCAGACAGCCTCAATTCACTAACCATCTTTCAAAACAACTGGATGTCCTGAGCATACATAGCCCAAGGAGGACAAACGGCTGGTAGTTTGTTTATTGACAAGCACACACTTATAGTAGCTCCTAAGGTGCACAGCACATGCACAGATGTTTCGAGCAACTAAGTACAGTGGTGCCTCGCAAGACGAAATTAATTTGTCCCGCGAGTTTTGTCGTCTTGCGATTTTTTTCATCTTGCGAAGCACAGTGTCGGGAAAGTTTTGGAAAAGCTTCAAAAATCACCAAAGTCTTTAAAAACCTCAAAAAAGGCTACCACACCGCTTTCTATGAGTTGCTCCTCGAAGTCAAGTCGCAACTGTATTAACGGTGTTAAGAAAAAGGAAACAAACTTGCAAGACGTTTCCGTCTTGCGAAGCAAGCCCATAGGGAAAATCGTCTTGCGAAGCAGCTCAAAAAACAAAAAACCCTTTCGTCTAGCGAGTTTTTTGTCTTGTGAGGCATTCGTCTTGCGAGGTACCACTGTAGCTGGCATTCTCTCCCCAGGCTTCTGCTCTGAGCTAGACTGCTGGACCAACACCTCCACCCAAACTTAAGTACTTTCATCTGACAGTGTGTATGCAAGCAACCTACAACTTCTCCTACATGAAAGCTGCCACTATGCCAGTCTCTTCAAGCCACCCATGCCCCCTGTTCCCGCGGGAAGCAGAAGATGGATGAAGGGCAGTCTACCTCCCCTCTTCCATGCACCATCTCTTTTTCTGCTCCTGGCATGTCCTGCCCTTCCTCCAGTTCCTTCTCCATGTCCAGCACCCCCATCCCACATCTCCTCCTGCTCAGACTCTTCCCCTCCCTCCAGCTCTGGCTCCTACATATTGGGAGGCACAAAACCCCATAAATTTATGTCTGCTTCCCCTGGGTCAGGCTCTGGCCCTGCAGCCTCTGCCACCTGTTCATCACTGCCCTGTTAGTCCTTGACACTGGATGAAGGAAATAAGATGAACAAGGATCCATAGAATGTGATGCATACATATGTACGTATACTTGTACAGCCCCATATAAACAAACTCACAAAGCAAACACAGAGACATTTCAAGAGCCAATAGCTGCATTGAAATGAATCATGTGGTCAGCAATGACTTACTGGAGGGCCATTTTGATGAACGAGTGAGGCATCCCCCTTGCCCATTTTATTTATTAATTTGTTAAAAACCATTTATATACTGTCCTTTATCATCTATTTCAAGGTGGCTGACAAAAATTAAAGCATGCAAAAACAACAAGCAATGAACAGATCAAAGCACAACCAATGGTTTGAACATTTGAAATATTTAAGAGAGAGATATTTAAAAAAACAGTAAGTTGTATCCAACTCAGTTCCACTCAGAATAGACCCAATGAAATTAATATACTGAAGTCAGTGATGCCCACTAATGTCAATGGGTCAATTCTGAGTAGGATGTTTTGAGACTACAATTCCCATCATCCCTGACCACTGGTCCTGCTAGCTAGGGATCATGGGAGTTGTGGGCCAAAAACATCTGGAGGGCCAAGGTTGAGGAAGCCTGCTCTAGTTACAACCTCCTCACACACATCTTAAGATACAAGCTATGCAGGCCAGAACTGAAGGGACCTGGATGAGTGTGGATGGACACAAGTGAGACTAATTTTCACCTGGATGCCACTGATGAGGCCCCCATTCTGGAATTGCTTCAAGAATAATCTTGGAACCAACTCTTAGCAAATATCAGAGTTTTCAAGCTCTCTGAAAGCTGCAAGATACAGGAATGCCTCCTGTGACTTTCAGCTACTGAACATGTGGGTGACTAACTGCCGTCTCCCTGCCATGGTCTCTTTACCTTGCATAAAACTGCTTGAGCTGCTCCTCAACCAACAAAGGGGAATAATTGGTCACGTTAAAGAGTTTAAGTATATCATATGCTCTTGCTGATACCATATGCATTGGTAGCTGTGGGCCATTCCCGTAATACTGCACCTGGACGATGGCTGGCACATCTGTTGCTCTGGGTGCAGTTTCAACAAGACCCCTGGCCACCAAACAGTACTCTAATCAATCAGATCAAGACGACAGGAAAGTGATTCTGACAGCTGTGACACTGCCTGTAGCAGATGGAACTCAGTAGCTACTGGCAGGGCCAACCACTGGTCACTAAAGTCCCTGACAAAACATTAGCGTCATTACTGAAAGGAAGTAGTGTCTTGGGCAAGAAAAGATCTGCTATAAATAGGTCTAGTTAAGAAGAGCAGCTAAGGTGCTGATCCGATGGCCAGGGTCGTAATGCAACATGTGTTGTTGCGTTCTACAACTTTCGACACAGTTTAGTTTGTTGCATTTATACATCACTTCACACATCCAAGAGCATCCTGAAGTGTTTTAAAATAATCAAATCCCAAAACACAATAACATAATACAAAGATAAAATGCAGAGTGTATTTGGGAAGGGCTGTAACTCAGAATCTGCCTTGCATGCAGGCCCCAGGTTCAATCCCTTCCATCTCAAGGTAGGGTTAGGATACGACTACTGTCTGGAAGTCTGAAACGTGTAGTAGAAAATGCCCTAGATGGATCACTGGGCCTGACTCAGGTTAAGCCAGCTTCCTATGTCCCTATGTTCATACAGAAGGAGGGAGGGAACTCACCTAAAATGCAGAATACCCCTCTCATCTACACTGGATGAACACCAAGAACTCTGAGCATATTTTTTGTCCAAATGCCCCAGAGAAGAAAGTGTTTTTGCTTGTTGTCAGAAAGATGCCAAGTCAGCACCAGGTGAGCTAACCTGAGGAGAGCAATCCACTAACTGGGGGTTACTAAATAAATGCTAGGAAAGCTCTTTTTTACAAGATTGTGCTTGTATTGTTATTATAATAGGAAAGAAACACAGGAAGCTGCATTATACCACCATGTAAGACCACTGGTCCATCTAGCTGCATGTTGTCTACACTGACTGCCAGTTAAGATATTCCAGAGACAGTCGACGTAAGTAACATCACTTCATGCAGCTCAGATATGCTTTAACATCCCTTAATCATCCTATTGTAATTACAGTACAATTGGAATGGTTAAAGGAAGCGGGGATGCTACAGAAATTCTCATCTGAATATCTCTCCACCCCCACCTCCGATGTTTGATTTCTGGATTATTTATTCCTGTTTCCAATGAAATCAATGCATCAGTACTCCCCGCCCCCAACACAGTACATGGCCTGTTTACCACAGCATTAAGATTCTTCAGTTCATCAGAAACAAATACAAATAATTATTTAATCAATTTTAAAGGAAGCGAAGAATCAAAAACAATGCTGAAAATAATGAAATTATTTACATAACATCTGTGGACTATAAAAAAACAAAACAAAAACAGGGCCACTCATATTCGCCTTTGTGATTTCCATTCCTGACCTCTGATGTACATGTGAACTCTGGCAATTTCCACTCTAATTTCTTATGGAATTCTCTGACATCCCTATCTGTAGACTCGTGCACAGGAACAGAACAGGAAAGATATGAGCTGAGAGGAGATTCTAGACATGTGATGCCTCATCAAGAGGCTGAACCATCCCAAAGATTAGCAGGAGATTTATTAGAAGAGGGTTCTTGCATTCAAAAAAGTGATTTTTGTGTCCCAGCAGATATTTGATGTGATGTGTCCCTTCATTGAAAAATCAGGTCACCGATGCATCTTTCTATTATCTGTGGCCTAACACTCCATTACCACGCCGATATAAAAATTACATTTCTGATTAAAATTTTTAGTGCCAAACATTTCATACGATTACAGACCAAAAGTCAAAATTTGCATTTAAATAGACATATTAAATACTCAGCAGCACACAGTAAGAGCGGAAAGGGGCTGGTTAAGTAACAGAGGGCTGATATGTGGGGGGGGGGGGGTGTGTGTAAATCAGTCAGACAAATAAAAAAGTCAAAACAGGCACTTCTTCATCTAACTCAAGTAAAGAAATTCAAGGTGGAGAAGTCATTTTCTAATAGCGCAATGAGGAATGTTGCTTCTCTCTTATACGGACACTTTTGGGAAGTGCTAACATATAATGAATAACAAAACCCAAACTCCTAACATGTTATGTTTTGAAGTATCTCTTCTAATTCACTCAATCTTCTCAAGCACTTTGGGCCTGCCAGCAGTTTACAGTGTTCTCTGTCTCCTCAACTATTGTTGGCTTAAGAAGGAAGCGGGGGGGTCCTTGGGAAAGATACTCTTAATGGGACCCCTTTCTGAGAGCACTGCCTAAACACTATGAACGAGGAGGCATTAGCCCAATAGCTCCTTGTCGGGCACCATGGAAATGGTCTTGTTCCTCCTACCTATCAGGTTGACTTTCCTTCATGGTGGGCACATAGACAGGTTTTCTCAAATCCTTGACAAGTTCATATGGGCATAGACCACCCTTTAGTTAACTTGGTCTCAAAGTGTTGTGGGCCTTAAAGGACACTGCTAGAACTTTTATCTGGGGGCAGAAGCATGCAGCAAGCCAGGACATCTGATGCAGAATGGGTAGAATCTTGTGCATTCTCCAAATGTCGTGATGCAATTCTGTCATCAAATAATGTGTACAAAAACACATGAACTAAGGGAAAGTGTGCATTAAAATGCATATATTTGTGAAAATAACATAAAAATCCATTATATTAGAGACAATTGCTTGCATATGGGGCAAAAATGCATATAAAATGTTTATAGTAGGATAAATTTGCACTAAAATGCTGGTGAATTTTCCTGAGGACTGTTTAATAAAATAAAATAAAATCACAGTCTGATGCAGAAATATGGAGACACCAAGACTGACAGATTCACCCACCCTTATATTCTACATTGAGTTGGAGGGTTAACAGTTGTGCTTGTAGATAGGCCAGTGTGAGATCCACAGCATTCTTACAGCAGAAGTTTTTAGGGGCCAGAATGGGATTGCTGAGATTTAGGGAAGAAACATATTCACCTTTATGCATGAATTATTGTAGCACAGAAAACCTAGTTTATAGTGCAGGCAAGTGAAGCCTTGGAATATGGATCAGCCTAGCGGCCTTGTGTCCTTTCATCGGGGCCTGATAAGCATAATTACAGCAGCCACCTCAGAAAGGCTTAATTGAGGCTTAATTATGTGGGATTTAATGAAATGCATCTGACAAACTGCTTGAAACCCTCTGGCAAGAGATGGCAAATAAGTGCTTATGAAAAATCCACTGCTGGATTTGAAGATAATTGTGAGAAGGATATAGAAAGCCCTGTGACTTAATACCTGCACAGTTCTGATTTATGCCTTCTTCTGAAGAGGTTATATTACAGAGAGCTCAGACTATGAAATTATTAGACTATCACAGAATGCAAGTTAAGCAAAGAGACACAGGGGTTTTTCAAGCAGGGTGTGTGTGCCTGTGCTGGCTGGGAAATTAATTCTTAGTTCAGCAAAATAAGTTTCAGATATTGTGACAAGACCCTAATGCAGTCCTGCACCTTGAAAAAAAAAAGTTTAAATCTTTATAAATCAAAGTGTCTTTAGTGAATTTTGTGAACTTACATGAAAAGGAAAACAAAGAACCACCCCCCACAAAAAACCCACTTTATGTGGAAAGGAGAAAATATTAAGGTATAGAATGTCTTACACATGCTAACATTTCCCCACTATTTTACACCTCGATTTTATGACCGTTTCATATATTTCAGAGGAGGAAACCTGAGCTTTCCCTCCAAGGAGGCACTCAGCAGAGAGCTCTTGTCTATCACCACTCCTGGATGAATTTACCAGCATGATGCATGCACTTGCAAACTTGTGAATGTTGCACACTTCTGGCTGAATTTATCTGCACCGTGTATGTACGTGATTTTTCCACTCACACTTAACTGAGCGTGGGTTTTTTGCACATTCAGAGAAAGCTGTGAGTGGAGTGGGGGGGGGGTCCTTTCCCCCTTCCTCTAGACTCCCTGGTAAACTCAACAAACCAGTGGTGGTACCTGGAACTGGGGGTGGAGAGTGAAGCTGAATGGGGCAGGGCTATAGGCAGCCTAAGGTAGTACCATCCACCTGGGCCCTGCCCTTAAAAAGTCTAGCCTTAGGAACTAGAGAGATGCCTGCCATTTCCAGGATGTCTTCTCACTGTGAGACTTTAAACTGTCTGTTGTTGCTTCAGTTTTTTGTACACCAGTTACATATATTTTTATTTTACTGCTCTTGTTTTTGATTTTTCATATTTTGCATGGAACACTGCGCATGATTTGTTTGTTTCCCACCATGTCTCTCTCCCCTGTACATTACCAATGAATATCTGTGCAGAAATTAAAAGATGCCTGCTTCTTGGGAGAAGGGCAATGACAGGCCTAGACAGCATCTTGAGAAGTAGAGACGTCACCTTGCCAACAAAGGTCCGTATAGTTAAAGCCATGGTTTTCCCAGTAGTGATGTATGGAAGTGAGAGCTGGACCATAAAGAAGGCTGATCGCCAAAGAATTGATGCTTTTGAATTATGGTGCTGGAGAAGACTCTTGAGAGTCCCATGGACTGCAAGAAGATCAAACGCATCCATTCTTAAGGAAATCAGCCCTGAGTGCTCACTGGAAGGACAGATCGTGAAGCTGAGGCTCCAGTACTTTGGCCACCTCATGAGAAGAGAAGACTCCCTGGAGAAGACACTGATGCTGGGAAAGATGGAGGGCACAAGGAGAAGGGGGCGACAGAGGACGAGATGGTTGGATAGTGTTTTCGAGGTTACCAGCATGAGTTTGACCAAACTGCGGGAGGTAGTGGAGGACAGAGGTGCCTGGCATGCTCTGGTCCATGGGGTCACGAAGAGTCGGACACGACTAAACGACTAAACAACAACAACAACAACATCTGTGCAGAAATCTTTCCATTGTTGTTCTATGCATTATTGCATCGATGTTTTAATTGATGTTATGTATGTGTGCCTTCCCTTTTATTCATAGGTAAATCACCCCACTGCCCAAACAGCAAATTAGATGAGAATGCAAGCACAATATATATCACAGAAATTTTGCTTGTTTGCAATGGTTTATCCACACACTGTGTGTATGTGTGCATTAATGAGGGAGGGGGGTTGTGAAGGAACTGGAAGTTGTTTGTTTTGCAAACTTCCAATCCATCAATTACAGAATTGATTTTGGAAATTCCTTCTAGGTAAACCAGGATTCAATCATCTCATCCCATGAAGCCCTAGTGTAACATCTGTCCTGGGACAGCAGTCAAAACACTTCTCTGGTGCAGCAATTTTCTCAAATCAGGTTGCAAGAATCATAGACTCATGAAGTAAAAATCAAAACTGGCATTGACCTCGCAGGTCATTTAGTAGGACTTTCTGCCCTTAGGCTGTATACCCTTTAGCTAAATCATTCCTGACAGGTGCCTATGGAGACTTTTCTTAAAATACTCCAAGGGAGGGCATTCAGCAGCTCCACCAGGGATCTCAATCCTTGCACTGCAGAAAGGGACTTAAAATAAGTAAACTTTCCCCCTGCCTTTAAGATTGCAATCATAAAAGTGCAACCCTATGCATATGTTTACTCACTGAGTTCAAGGGAACTTTCTCCCAGGAAAGTGTACATAGAATTTGCAGCTTAAGGATCGCACTGACACAATACATTTAAAGCACATTTATATCACTTCAATGGTTATGGCTTCCCCTCACAGAGATGCCATTCCTAGGATTCTTGGGGGGGGGGGGGAGTGCTGCAAATTAAATGTATAGTGTGGGTGTGTGTTGATCAAGACCACTCTCTCTGTGTGTGTGTTCGTGTTCATATAATCATCAGTGGATACACCAAACAATTGTTTCCCTCATCTTCTTCCTGACATCCTATCTTTCTTAGACTCCCAAAGCAGTTAATCAAGAGGTGGGAGAGGAGGAGGGGGGGAAAGATTGGGAGAGACAGAGAGATTGAGGACAACAGCTGAGGACTTAGGAAGGACATCCGTCAATCAAAAGAGACTCTTTGAAGCTAATCTGTAGGGGTTCCCCCCCCCACTTTGCTATTTTCACTTCAAATATTGCCTGCCTTCAAATATTGTTATGTGATGCATAACAAACAGCCAGAAAGTCATGTTATTTCCTTCTCCTAAAGCACCACTATAAATTAAATCAGTGTCTTTTAGAAAAATTGTTACAGGAAACATATGCTTAGGCAATGGTGGCTGGTGCCCACTGGGAGTGGTAGATCAGAAGGTAAAAATGTCAACAGCAGGTGGAGCCAGAGCCAATGACAGGCAGAGCCACCTGTTGACTGGTTATAAGTCAGAAGGCAGGCAATTGGAGGCTTGGTCTGAGAGAGGACAGGTTGGTGGGGCTTTGCCTTGTTTGTTTGTTTGCTTGCTTGCTGCCTTTCCCCCCAAAGGTGGCACACATGGTTCTCCCCCTCCTCAGTTAATTCCTAAAATCACCCTGTAGGGTATATGTTAGGCTAAGAAGCAGTGTCGCCCAGTGAGCTTAAGGACTTGAGCTATGGTCTCCCAGGTCCTAGTCCAACACTCTCTACACTGGAGAGCCAGTGTGGTGTAGTGGTTAAGAGCAGTAGACTCGTAATCTGGTGAACCAGGTTGGCTTCCCTGCTCCTCCACATGCAGCTGCTGGGTGACCTTGGGCCAGTCACACTTCTTTGATGTCTCTCAGCCCCACTCACCTCACAGAGTGTTTGTTGTGGGGGGGGAAGGGAAAGGAGATTGTTAGCCGCTTTAAGATTCCTTCAGGTAGTGATAAAGCGGGATATCAAATCCAAACTCTTCTTCTTCTTCTACACCACATTGGACTAAATGGACCAGCTCCCACTGTGTTTATGGGTATGAGGGGAAGAAATGCCAAGGGTATTGAGCTGTAAGCAGATCAAGAGGATCCTCCTGAGCGGAATCAAGTTTGATAGAACACAGCGGGATACATTTTTAAGCAGATTGTGTAGGGTTGCCCTGCTAAATGTGCTTTCAGTTTTCCGAGTCAGTTTCAAAATCCTAGAATGTGACATTGAAGTCTCAGATCTTGAAAATGTTCAGGCTATTCTGGTCCAGCTTGTTAAAAGCTGGTTATTTTGATGATTGTTTTGAACTGCAGGAATCACATAGCTTGGGTAATAGCATATGTTTCTCTTCTTCCCCTCCACACCTGATGCCCCCTGCCAAAGCAATGCTGTTTTATTGTCCCCACTCCCCACTTCTATATTTGATAGAAAGGCATTAGTAGAACTCACTCAGGATACGTGTGTGTTTTTAATAGTTCAGGTCAAGGTCAAGGATGGGGAACCAGTGGTCCTCCAGATGTTGTTAGATTATAATTCCCACACCATTGACCATGATGACTAAGGCAGATAGGAGCTGGAGTGCAACATATGGAGGACCACAAGTCCTCCCACCACTGGTTTAGGGCCACTAAAAGCTGGATCTATCAAATACACACTTTCTGAAACAATATAGGGACCAAAACACAGCTATCCTTCAAAATGGCATTTATCTGATTTTGTAATGCAGTTCCCCAACTGGATATATTACGGCGAATGTACCTAAACTTGAAAGTATTGGTGAAAATAATATACAGAATGCATTATATTAGGGGAGACTGCTTGCAAAAATGTATACCTCACTCAAAACAGCTTGTAAAAAGGTGTTGCTTAGGAGAAAATGCAAAATGTATATATTAGGAATAATTTCATCAGCATTTTTTTTTAAAGAAAATGGCTGCAAAATGTGGAAAACTGAATTTAAGATTTGGAAAAAGAAACAGGCAGATCCTTCTATCCCTATACATGACATGACAGGAAACTGCAGCAAGGACCAACAGTGGAGTCTTTCCTACATTGGTAACACCATGTGAGATTTTAAGGAACAGTAGCAACAGCAGAGGCCTGATAACCAGAGAGCTGGGAGCCTGTGTGCACACGCATAATTTTATTGAAACTTTTACTTGCAGATAACAAAGATGAAAATTATATTGAAAGGGGGGGGGGGAATGTCCCACCTAGGAAAAGAGAGGGAATTAGTCAAAGTGGATATGTCCTCCACTCCATGATTATTTAAAATGCAAAAAGTATACCAAATATGTAAAAACTCTGAAATACACTAAATCACAATAATCAGTTAAACCTACAATCAAAGGTTACAGAGCAGTGATGTTTTTCAGTGAAAACAACAATCCAAAATAGATTTAGTTTAACTAATGTCCTGTATTAAACCAAATATCAGAAGCAAATCATGCATTCCATATTTTAACACAGTGGGAAGGAGTGCAGCACACAGTGTTTCTTTTCATTAACATAGGTAATAAATCTATATGATTTGCTGATAAAATGGTCTCTTTCCAGTTGACCTCTTGAAACTTTTAACTTACAAGTGCGTCTTTCAGCTAATGCCAGCTGCTAAACTTAATCATACCAAAAGTCCAATGGCACTCCCATAATTCCCAACAATTCTCTGGCAGAAAACTACCTGGGGAAAAGAAGAAGGTGACTCCCACATCCAGGTGCTAATTGGAGCACAGGGTGGGTGGGTGGGGCAAAAGGAAAGCAGAGCAAAGGTAGGTGTTGATGGTGAGGCCTGATAGGGTGCTTTGGGACTCAGCAATTGCCAGATGACACCATAAGGCTCAGCTGAAAAAAGCGGGCAGCTCTTAATGGTGAATAAAAAAGGTTATTTGTTTGCTGGAGATCCACGGCCTTGCATAGAAAGATACTGACTCAGACTATTGATCCATCCAACTTAGTATTGTCTACCCTGACTGATAACTGAGGATGGATAAACCTGTCAATTTTGTTTTTTCTCAGGTTCTCACCCCCCCCCCCCATCTTAAGTTCAGTTCTCCAAATTTCGGCATCAGTTTGCGATTTTATAAAGTCCTTCTTAAGAGTTTACAACAGGAGTTCTCAGAAAGCCAGTACAACTTTTAACTAAGGATGAACCTGCTGAGGTTCTGCTGCCCAAGGGGAATAGGAACAGATCACAGAACTCCTTGAGTCATCTTTAGAAGGACAGTAATCAAAAGTCAAAACAAAGGCTGATTCCAATGAGTAACACGAAGTATTACTGCCTTCAACCATAGAGACAGAGCAGAGCCATCATAGCTTATAGCCATGTCCTCCTCCATGAATTTGCCCAGAATATTTTTAAAGCCACCCAAGATGGTGGACATCACTGCCTCCTGTGGGAGCAAATTTCCAGTTTTTAACTATGTGTTATTTGAAGAAGTGCTTTCTTTCTTTTTTCTGTCCTGGATGAACACTCAGTTTCATTGGATGTCCATGAGTTATAGTGTTACGCAAGAGGGACAAAACCCTTTCCTCTATCCCTTTATACTCCTAGAACTTTACCTGGATGGGTGAAGTCTTCACTCAGGTCCACTTCAAACCCCTGTCCTGGGGGAGCCCAGCTTGGTGCTGATTGGCTGAGGAGTTCCTGTGGGTTTTTCCTGAACCAAGCACATATATGAGAAGCAGGAAACCATCCTGCCCAGTGCACCGAAGCTGGGAATCACTATAAGCTCCCTCCATCCCTCCCTGCCACATTGGGCTGAAAACACCACTCCTGGTAAGCGGGGGTGGGGGTGGGACAGGTATTTTGGGCACTCCCATAGAGACTCACTCACTTTCACTCTTTCTCTTGCTTTGACTGTTGGTCTGCCCTAATCCTGCTTCCACTTCTGACACTACCCTCCTCCACCCTTTATCCTAGCTCAAGATCCATCCCCCTTCACGGCTGTGCTTTCTGCAAGTAGGACTCAGCAGTAGACTGCTACAAGAAAAGGACTCACTCTCTAGACCAGCGGTTCTCAACCTATGGGTCTGGCCTCACTGGCTAGGGGTGATGGGAGTTGTAGTTCAACAACATCTGGGGACCCACAGGTTGAGAAAGGCTGCTCTAGACTGTCCGCTCCTCCTCCTTTCCAATCCTCATGAAAATACACCAATAAGAATTTTTTTCTTAATATATACTTTTGTGTCCAATATTTCTCAATATAATGCATTTTTGTAAGTTATCTTCACTAATTAATTTTTGCATTGCTATGCACACTCCTCCCCAATAATGTGTTTTTATTTGTGTTATTTTGCTGGAGAACTGCATTGCAAGATTCAGAAAAGTGTGAATCTCAAAGGATAGCAGCATTGCAGTTTCAGTGTTGTTTCAGGAAATGCCAATTGGTAGGTTTGCATTGAAATGTGAATCTGAGGTTCATCCTAGCCTTGCTGGGTTTTCTCTTGTGACTGGATATGCCACAAATTGAACCTGGGACTTTCTGCATTCAAAGCATGTGTTGTATCAGAGCGCTTTGGCTCCTTACCATGCTTCCTCGGTAACATGATTTACCACTTGTCTCTGAGATAAACATATGCATTGTTCTTTATACTAAATGTGCCATAAAACTGCATTTCAATAATAGCCTATTATTATAAACCATGCGTGTACTCAGGAGAAATCACTACATAGCTGGAGAAAATAATTGACCGCACTCTTTCTCCCAAAACAGGGCCAAGATTATGACTGGTTATTGTTAAACACAGGCATTCACATTCAAACCTTTATTGCATACTTAACACAAAGTGATAAATCAGCTGCTTTTAAGTTCATCAAGGGAAATCACCTTTTGCAAACAATATATTTCAGAATGGTATGAAAAAATGTGTCGCTGAACTATTTAAAAGGACCCAGAAAAATGAACAGGGATGTAGCAAAGATATATTTATTCATTCCAGTTATGTAATGAATCTCTGGCATGAATAACACCACTGATTATGCTTTTTTGCAATGCCCTATCTGCTTGTTGGAAATATTTATTTATCCCACCTCTCCACACTGTGGTTTTGTAAGCCACCTCAAACAATCAACCTCTTCATAAAAGCTGTGTCATACATTTTTTTTCTGTGCAATTCTAGAGATTTCTATCCAGAAGTAAGCAACTTTTAGTTTAATTTCACTTATTCCTGGGCAAGTGAGTATGGGACCGTAGCTTTAGGGTGCAGTCCTTGGCTGGAGTTATGTTTATTGAAGGGTGTTAGGATTCTGTTGTTTGTTTGTTAGATTGGTTGGTTGGTTGGTTGGTTGGTTGATTTGCTTTGAGAAGCTCTGCTAGGCCAGACATGCTGTTGTGTTGCACTTAGCTGGGCTTCCCAGAGGCATCTGATTGGCCACTGTGAGAACAGCATGCTAGCCTAGATAGGCCACTGGCCTGATCTAACAGGCTTTTCTAATGTTATTAAAATGGATTGCTGTAATTGGCCATCAGCTGATGCGTGGTTACAGTGACCTCCTTTAAAGGTGCGCTTTAACAGGATGGGGGATAAGGCTATGTTCTACCTCCACTTTTGAAGACAGTATGCCTCTGAATCCTAGTTGCCAAGAATCACAAGGGGGCAGAGAACTGTTCCACTCATGTCTTGTTTGTAGGCTTCCCATGGGCACCTGGTTGGCCACTGTGAGAAGATGATGCTGGACTAGAAGGGTCATTAACTTGATCCACTCTTCTTATGTTCTTATCTCCCCCATGGTACAATTCCCTATGATGAAAGATGGCAACATCTGCGACTTTTTAGTTTAGAAAAAAAGCAAGTAAGACATAGTATGAAAGAAGTTTATATAATTATGCATGGCATGGAGAGAGTGGACAGAGAAAAGTTTCTCTCTCTCTCTCCCGTAACAAAAGAACTGATGGAAATCTAACGAAGCTGAATGCTGCAAGATTCAGGACAGATAAAAGGAAGTCATTCTTCACACAGTGCCGATAAACTTTGGAACTCACTCCCACAGGAGTCAACGATAGCCACCAACTTAGATGGTTTCCAAGAAGACCGGATAAATTAATGGAGGACAAGACTAGCAGTGGCTAATAGCCATGATAGCTATGCTCTACCTCCATGGTCAAAGGCAGTTGCTGGAATGCGAAGGAGAGGAAAGTGCTCTTGCACTTGGGTTCCATTTGTGGGTTTCCCAAAGGCAACTTGTTGACCACCGAAGGGATGCTGGACTTGATGGGCCATTGGCCGGATCCATTTGACTCTTCTCACTTTCTTATCCCTACACAGGGGAGAGCTGGACTCTGGTCCTTGCCCTGCAAAAAGTTATCCAGGTAACTTGGTCACTCCTTCTGCCTAACATAACTAACACAGTAGTTGCAATAATATATTGAAAAAAACTGCATACTTGTCGCTCTGAGCTTCTTAAAGTTGAAGGTAGATACAAATATGTTTTAGGATTAAAAGCCGTAAGTAAAATACCCAAATGAGCCAGGCTACTCTTTCCAAGATAATATACTCGGCCTCAAGTTCACTACTTCGGATGCAAGATGTGTATCGCCCACACTTTATGCTACATATCTGCAGGGGTGACAATGACAAAAATGAGATTCTAGGGGGTAAAGTGTTCTCTCCATCTTTTAAAGACACACAGAGGCACTAATAGCCTGGCTTCACCACAGTGCTTTGATTCCTAGAACTTTATCATTAAAGATTTTGGTCACTCAACTGCAGTGGGTAATTATCACATAAATTAGCAGAGACAGAGAAGAAGGAGAGGGGCATAAAAATGGGAATATAAGGCGAGGGCCTTGCCTAATGCAGCAAAGCACTGGACTTAATTGTCCTGTAATATTTTCAAGCTTGACACCAGCAATGATCCAACACTCCAGTGGGATATCGCTTAGGCAGGAGAGAGAATGCTGGTTAATAAGGTACGATTTACCCCCTGGTATCACACTTTTATCTGCTGACCTGTCACAATAAAACAATTCTGAAGATATATTTTCAGAAATTGGTGATTAGCGCAGCAAGGGAAGGCTGCAGAGCAAAAGGGGTTATTTTCTGTACGCTCTCTCTCTCTTTCCCCCACACACCCTCAAGACTAATGTGCCGGCTTGTGGGCAGGAAAGGTGGAAGAACAGCAAAGAGGAACTAATTGGGTCAGCTACTACTGTAACACCAGCAACACAAAAATATGGGGGGGGGGGTTAACATGAAGGGGAAAGAAAATTAACTCACCGCATTAAAAGTCTGCATTGTGATTTCATCATAATTCCAGGAAAAGGCACAACTACAGTTTTGCATGGCATTGGGACTTCCTAAGACCAATGGCATGAGGCAATGCACCCAGAAGTATATGCACCGCTGAACCTAAGTGAATTTGCATTTTCCAAAATGATACATGAATGAAAACACAGGCATCTTTTGAAACAGGAATGACAGTAGTATTTTACACACACACTGCCAAAAGGAATAAACGTATTGGGCACCATTGGAAGAGATGTGTGGACTCTAATCCTAAACTTTGAATTTCAGTTTCTCAACAGTTTCTCATTTTTCCTATGTTCAGTTCAGTTCTCCGCATTACCACTTCAGTGGTTTCTCAATACTGTATATATTTTAAAGCCCTCATGGAAATGTATCAGCATTTTAGTGTAGATTTCTCCTACTAGACACCATTTTGCAAAGCAATTTCCCTCAACATAACACATTTTAAAATATTACTTTCTCTAGTATGCATGTATTGCTCCAGTATGTGCACTGTTGTACACATTCCTTGGCTGGATTGCAGAATTCAAAAAATGCTATTTCCCCCTTTCTTTTAAGGGGATTCCACACAGAGACAGCAAATCAGAGATGAGTTATTTTCAATATGACTCAATAAAACCTTAATTTCATATTAACATTCCGGAGAGGAAGTTGTCACAGTAGGGGAAAACAGTCTTGCAGCACCTCAGATACTAAAAATACTTGATTTGTTTTGGGATTCAGAGGAAGCAATGGCTTCCTGTTCCACCACGGGTGTTTCGTTTACTCCACCACTCTAAAATGATTGTGTTACCACCAATTACTCTTTGTATTTGTTGTCAATGCCAGATTTACATATAAGCTAAACAAGCTATAGCTTAGGACCCCACTCTCTTGGGGCCCCCAAAAAAATTTAAAGGAAAAAAAACCCTGGGTGTACATTTCCAAAATATAAGATAAAAAAACAAATAAAATAAAACCTACATACAGCAACAGTGCTTTGTGTTGTGTAGCATATATTCAACACAAAAAACAGTGACAAATTGCTGTTGACAAAGGACAGCTGGACATATAAAGAGCCCCATTACCTTCAGTAGCTTAGGGCCTCATCAAACCAAAATCCAGCCCTGTTTGTTGTGATGATTTATTATATTATCACAATAATGTCTTATATGTGTTAAGGTCTTGGGTTCCAGACTCACTGATGCTTAACTTCTCCTTCCCTCCCTCCTTCCTTTTCTTTTTTGTGACATGATAAAAAATAGCAACTTTTTTTACCCTTCCCCCCCCCCAATAGATTCCCCCCCCCATTGGCCAGGTACTTAATGCACACAGCCTACTCACTACTACTCCCTCCCCACCACCATCACTATTTTCGGTAGATGAAGGCTCACCCTTTCACATTGGTGCACATTTATTTTTGTAGCTTTGATTTCATAAATTTTGAATTACAGCCTGAAACCAATTTCCAACAATGCAGTTTTTTCCCAAGGAGGTTCCCTCCCACCTTCAGCTCAAGAAATCTCAGTCTTTGACCAGACAAGCAGGCAGCACTTTACAAAAATAGCATCTACCTTTCAAACTAAAATAAAAATAAAAAATCAAGTTTGAGGAACTAGGTTAGAAAGAGAGAGAGAGAGAGAAGACATTCCAATATGTTCTTACATGGTGGTACATAATGAGAAGCAGCTACATCTCATTGCCTATGGAAGATTGCTGGACACATCATAAAACCTGTGCTATATAATTTAATATCACTATAATGCTCCATTATGAAGACACAGAGAATGAATAAGGAGGAAGTCTAAATTGCTGATGTACTGCATTAAGGAAAGCAGTCAATTAAATCAAAGTTTTGATAGTTTATGCAAAAGTTTAACTTCATACCTGTCTATTGGCCATGACATTCATAATTAGATCCAGACTCCTCTTTCTTGTTGCCCCACCACCACCACTACCATTTTTATTTGAAAAACGGTACTGGTTAGGGGAAAGGAACCCTATTCCCTTAGCACAACAGTGGGCAAACATGCAACCTGTTCAAGGCTTGAGGAGGAGTGGCTCCAAAGCAAAGACCCCCAAATTTGCATGTGCACACTGTTCCAGAAACAGTTGGAGACAATTTTTTCCCCCAACAGGCTTTCCCAGCTAGATAATGGGTCTTTACCACAAGTGTCCACTTGTTAGGGTTGCTTTTAAAATTTATTTGTTGCTTTTGTGTTTTTCATTTATTTTAATTATGTGTCATTCACCTTGAGACGGTAGAAGAAGAAGAAGAAGAAGAAGAAGAAGAAGCAGAAGAAGAAGAAGAAGAAGAAGAAGAAGAAGAAGAAGAGGAGGAGGAGGAGGAGGAGGAGGAGTTTGGATTTGATATCCCGCCTTTCACTCCCTTTAAGGAGTCTCAAAGCGGCTAACATTCTCCTTTCCCTTCCTCCCCCACAACAAACACTCTGTGAGGTGAGTGGGGATGAGAGACTTCAAAGAAGTGTGACTGGCCCAAGGTCACCCAGCAGCTGCATGTGGAGGAGCGGAGACGCGAACCCGGTTCCACAGATTACGAGACTACCGCTCTTAACCACTACACCACACTGGCTCTCACAAAGACAAAGAAGACGAAGAAGAAGAAGGCTGCTCAGAAGCCTATTTTGGCATTAAGTGGAATATATCCTTACTTCTTTGTTTATATGTATTGGAAATCTTACACTGAAGTTTTATTTATTTTTTAGTTGCCAAGGCCAATAGCTAGTACAATCAATTTGCAGATGATGTGGTATATGAATTAATAAACATTAAACGAACAACATCATGTTTTATCTGTGTAATTCATCCTTCACCAACTTTGTATTCTCCAGATGTTTTCGCTTTCAACTCCTATTGCTCTTTGGATTTCTAATCTGAAATATCTAGGGGCAGTGGGGGAACACACCTGGTTGACCAATAAGGATGGTGCAAATAATATAACTATTTTCTGATTCACTCAAGACAACAGAAGAGCAGAAAAGAATAGTGAAATAAAATGTGCTGATAATTGATTTTGCATGCCTGCATACAATTGGCCCTTCCTCCTTTGTCTCATCCATGTTCATTTTTATATTCTATCTCTTCCCCCTCCCTCCCATGTTAATTGCTGGTAATAACTCTTTAACACCAATACTTGTTTTCAGATGCTTGCTCACTGCCTCTTGATATTTAATCTCTTGAAGGTACTTGTCAATAAACGTGGCAGCTTTATCCAATTCCACCTTTTATTTATTTATTTATTTTCAGTGGAGCGGGTAGGGAAAGCTGTATGGGTATAGTTTGTAAAGTGAGACTAAGATCCAAAGACAAACTCATCCTCAACGTTTCTCTCCTTTTTAAAGTAAAAAAATAAAAATAAATCTTTCCCTCCTCATCCATCACAATGACACACATATATGATCTATATATTCTAAATTTAGAAATACACACACGCAAATTTCAGCATCAGCAATACAGCTGTGTAGAAAAGTTGTTTACTCCTCCACAAAGAGTCCTTGGCACACATTTTTGCTCACCGACATTAGCTGTCAGGGCTGTGCTGAAACAAAATGTGATTTAACACGAAGAAAAGTAGAGTTCTCTGTCAGGTGAGGCAGAGCTGCTGTGCTAGCTTTCTGGCCAGTGGGCTGCAGTTGCTTACCAGCAGGGAGAGGAACAAAGTGGCAGGGAGGCTGGTGCAGTGCAAACACACCAGTAGAGCCAATTCATCACGCCTGCTGGTGCATTTGCACCATGCTGACCTAGCTGTCACCTCATTCCTCTCCTGCTCCCTCTCAGTAAGCAACAGTGACCCATCTGCTGGGTACTATTTGGGACCACTTGACAATTCTTAGCACCCTTAACAAACTACAGCTCCCAGGATTCTTTGTGGTAATCCATGCCTGTTCAGAGTGCTTTAAATGTATGTTGGGAATGGGGCCAGAAACAGGCATTGCTTACCACAGGGAAGCTGCAGATTGTGAAGTCCAGACTTCGCCCACCTTCCCCTAGCCTTTAACTAGGTGTGTCTTAAGCCAGGCCTACCACCATGAGTGTACACATTGCCAATGGGACCCTCCACAACTCCACACAGAAGTAGCCACAGGCCCTGGCTTAATAAGACTTATGGCTGTTGTTGCTTTAAAATAAAATTAAGATTTATGGTCTTTCCATACTTTATGGGCAGAGGTAAATCTGTCTGCCCCCCCCCCCCTTTACTTTTACACACACAACCATTTGAAATAGAATTTTGAAAACAGGGATGAATGAATCTCTTAATTTTGATTTCTCTCAGATTCTCATAGTAGTTGTAGAAGTTAGCCTAAGTTGATCTTTACAATACCATTTCTGGTCTTTGAACAGGACAAACATGCTTTCTGCTTGTTTTGTTTTGAAAGAGATACCCCTTATTTTTAAAAGACACTTATTAGACGCTGTTAGAGGTTTTCCAATTTGCTTCAGAGAATTTGACATTCCGACACTGGTTAACCTTGAAACTGGGATATTTCTGCACATTGAGATGTATTTGACTATTTGGGGCAAATGATTTTCCTCAAACAAGTATCTGCTCACTGGACAGGTAACAGCTTCTTGGTAGTTTGCAACGTGACAAGATTTTGAGATTTACAGGATAAGGAACAGGAAGTGAAGAGCCTTTGGTATTGATCAGCAACTTTCTTTGACCTTTAGGCAGGGCACAAAATGTCCTGACGCTTCAAAGTGCTGCAGCTTCAGCATAGGAGTAAAAAAGGCTGTCACCAGAAGACTACATTGTATTGAACAGACCGTCCGATAAGACAATATCTGCAGGAAGCCTTCACCTGCAGAGCAGTGGCCGCTATACATTTTATTAAACCAACCTAACCACTGGCTAACATGGAGTTGGAGAAGAACATGGTATAGAGGAGCATTGCTGCCACTCAAGCAAGAGTCCCATTTTTTCAGCCTGCAAAGGGGATGGGGAATCATTCAAGATTCTGCTTGGCATGGTTGAAAACCTGTAGCATCTGAGACTGGGTCCTAGGCCTCTCCCATCATCAGCTCTGTGTGACTGTCGTTAATCCTCAGAGCCCCCTTTATTAACAGAGCTGTGCAATATCAAGTTCTGAAATTGGCATTTCTCGTTTTGCAAGGCATGCTGTAAATAATAGGACCCTGGACTATTGCCCTTATCTGGTCAAACAGTGCATTCTCCTTCATACGTGGAAGACACACTTAAAGAACCCGGAAGCTTGAGCCTGAATTCCTGCCCCTCTCAAAATTCCCCATGTATTTTATTATTTTTTGGGCATATCACATTTATCACTCTCATTCTTCCGACAAGTAGTTCTAGGTAGCCTACATGAGTTTACCCACCTTTTACAACCACTATGTGAAAATAAACAAATTGTGGCTAGCCCAAGGTCACCCAATGTGGATGCATTATTAATTCCCTGTTTGTTTGTTTGTTTGTTTGTTTGTTTGTTTGTTTGTTTGTTTGTTTTTAAAAAGAAGCTACACAAATTCTCACCTCCCTAATTCCCAGTTTGAAATTAATTAAGCTTTGTTTTACTGGGTGCCCCCTTCTTGGCACTTGTTAAGTTTATTACTTTATGGTTTTATAGGTTAAATCTGTTTTGTGCTGAGTTGTTACATTAAACAGTAGAAGAACATGTCTGAGCAAAGGCTGTCCCTGTGAAAGTGTTCATGTTAAATGGAACGTGCTTCCTTAGCATTGCCTCTGGGTAGACGCAGCAACCAGTCATGGCTTCAACACTTCTGTGACATCAACAACAAAATGAAATGCACACACACAATAATCCCTGCGCAATATAACTTCAATGCATGAACAATTCAAATTCCCCTTTCCTTTAAAACACCCCCCCCCCCATATTTCTCCCAAAGCCACAGCTAATATTCTGTATACAGTAAGCTCGCAATTTATGCAGGGGTTACGTTCCAGGGATCGGGCCTAAAACCAAAATTGTGTGTGGTCAAAACCCATTGGGTTCAATGGTGGGTGGGATTGCAAATACATTTTGTCCTGGAACTCCACCCTCTTCCTGCCCCCTTTTATTTTATTTTGTCATGCACATAAAGCTGATTGTGCACAAGTTAAATGTGTGCACTTTGTTGACTTACTGTATACTATTGTAAAATGCTTCCCAGTTCTTCAACTGGTGTGAATTTATGGGGGAAGGCTATTACCCAGTCTAGCTGAACTCACAGGTCTAACTATATCATCTAACCCAAGCCAGTCACAAAGTATTTCTACCTATTCTGCTTCACCCTCCAGCATCACTGAATGTTACATGCCAATGACTGGAGAGAGAATCCAGAGTATTAGGGACCATTATTTCTTAACTCTCTGATCAGGTTGGTCAGGAGAAGATATAGTGACAGTTCTGTTCATGATAATCATGACACCCAAACCGATAGCAATATTTTGTAAGTGAAAAATAATTAACCGAATAAGTCTAGTGCTGACATTGTTCATTGCATCCTGCTAGAAAAAGATTGCTTGCTGTTAACATCTCAGATTTCTCCTGAAAAAAGTTACTTTCTTAAAAGAACATTGTGCTTAAATCATGTTCTATTTCCCCATTCCTTGAAGTTCATTATCATCTATAGATCTGTGGTATTTGTCCTTTTGGATTTATTCTGCTGAGCTAAGGCTTTTTAAAAGAAAAGTTTAAATTGTAACTTCCATAGGACACCTTGGCTAACTCGGTGTTGTGTTTCCAAACTGTCCATTTTAGCTATGTACAACTTGCTATAAGAATTTCACCAACAGTTTTGCAAATTTGAGCTCTGACAAATGCTTTTGTGGATTTTCATTATCCTCTTGGAAGTTTACACTCCAACCAATTCTGAACTTGTGACAGATTTCCCAGTAAACCTATTCAGTTACCAATAGTTGGTTTTCTATACATTTGTTTTCAAAAGTTGGGTGTTTTGTACAAATATATATATATAGTTTTCAGTCAAAAAACAGCCCTTTCCCTTGGAAAATGTCCTCAAAATTCCAAATAAGAATTTGCCAGGAATGTGACCTCACATCGCAGTTTCAGTGATGTAGCTGGACATACGTAGCTACAATACACGGCCAACTTTTGTAAGGCAAAGCACTACAGACCTTAACCCTAAGCCCTTGTTCTCCTTCTTCAACAACAATAGACTCATGGATGCTGCCTGGAATCTCAAAGCTGACCTGTACATCCTTGGACAGGAACACTTTCTCATTTCCATCTTAGTCCAGCTGCTGCTACTGCTGCTGCTATATTATTTAATTTATATACAGTGGTACCTCTGGTTGCGAACGGGATCCGTTCCGGAGGCCCATTCGCAACATGAAAAGAATGCAACCCGCAGTGGCGCGTCTGCGCACGTGCGGGTTGCGATTCGCCACTTCTGCTCATGCGCGTGACATCATTTTGCGCTCCTGCGCATGCATGAGTGGCAAAACCCGGAAGTAACCCTTTCCGGTACTTCCAGGTCACTGCGGGATGCAACCTGAAAGAACGTAACATGAAGCAGACGTAACATGAGGTATGACTGTACTGCTTAATGCCAAAGCAGGCTTCCAAGCAGTTTACAAATATAAAACAAATTACACAAACATTAAAAGGCAAACATCCATAATTAAACTAGGCAACAAAACAATCACAATAAAATATGCCTATACATAATTAAAATATGCAATTAAAAATCTCATTTTAAAAAAGACACAATTAAGACATGAGTCCCAGGTAGAGAGATGAAAGAAATGCCTATGTAAAAATAAGAAGAGCCTGTTGGATCACACCAATGGCCCATCCAGTCCAGCATCCTGTTCTGATAGGATGTGTCTCTAAAGGCTGCTGGAATGCCAATACAGATGAAGCTCTCTCTCTCTTATTTCAGCAAGGAGTATTCAAAGTAGTATTTTTTTTAATACCACCTGTCTACACGGTGCTTGGGGTAGCAACAAAAATATAAATATTAGAATGTACAAACAACAACAACAATGGAATGTACAGTAACAACAGGTTGGTGAAACATCAATAAGGACAACCAGTAAGAACTAGTCACAGTGTATGTAGGTAGGTGCCATCTCACAGGCCAAAGGATAATTGTTTTAAAAAATGCTTTTGCTGGATTGAGGAAGGTTCATTGGAGATAGGACAAGCTGGGCTGCTTCTGGCAAGGAGTTCCAGAGCCTGGGAGCAGTCACTCAGAAGGTTCTTTTCTTTAGTTCCCACCAGATGTGTTTCAGATGTTGGCAATACAGAAAGAAGAGCTTTCAGTGTTTTCTCCCTGTCACCCTTCTGTCCTATGGTCAGAGATTTGTAAGACCCAGTAAGCAGAATTACAATTGCCTGCTCCCTAACAGTTCCCAGGGAAGGTTCTTAAACCAAATATGTGATACAACTCAGCTTATGACTTATGCAAGCAGCATTTTTATTGTTAATGAAGCACAGCAGAAGCTGCAGGTGTGACATTAGGAGGCAGTCAGTCATTATATGGGGTGTATGGGGTGTTATGGGAGGGCAAGTACCTCTGGTGGGGAACATGTTATGCTCCGTCTGGGGTAGTTTATCCACCTTCACCACCTCCCTGCACTCAGCTCTCACACTGCACTGCAGCGGTCACACCCCGGAAATGGCTTTAACTGGCTGACTAAAAGCAGGCGAGGGTAGCCAATGGGTCACAAACCTTCAGTAAGTTAGGGATTTCCCCTGCATGTGAAGACAGAAGACAGGCTTTAGTGGAATGAGTGGATGAAACCAATATTGGGTCCTGTAGTTAAGAAACTGTTTTCTGCATGTGCTGTAGAAAGAAGTGAAGGGCAGATGGGACTTAGCAACCTGAGTAGTCCATCTAGGAGAAGGAAAACACTGATCCTAAACTTCCACTGCCTTGTGGGATATCTTTGGGAGGTGAAAAGGCTAAGAAGTAAACCCTACAAAAACCTGTAGTGGAGTCCCTAAGATGGTTGAATGGTGCCTGGTATGTCTCCTTCCAGCAACTCTTGCAGTCAAGCTGGTGCCAAATGTAATGCTCTGCTTTCCTTTGGACCGCATCAGTGAAACAGAGAGGGGGGGGGGCGTCATCTGGGCAGTCAAGGACCTCCATACACACTTCCCAGGCTTGCACCCTGGGGACGTCACTGCAGTGCTGCTAACGCAGTTTGACTTCACCCCTGGAGGTGAGCGCCATTGTCTCTTGAGGTAGACAGATGCCAAAAACAACCACAACAAAAAGCCATTATGCTGCAACAGCAAAAACTAGTTTGAGAGTGGGGGTAGAGTTTTAATGTTCCAATGGTGTCCCCCCCACTCTTTAACTCTGCAGGCATTTGCTGGGCTAAAACAAGAAATTGCACTGTTCTTCGTGCTGAATATTTGCTAAGAGCAATCTGTTAAAAAAAGAAGGTTGTTTTGCAAAGAAGGACCTTCCCTTCACCAACTTCACCAACTAAGGAAAGATGCACTTAGCTCAGATATTGTTATAAATATTACATCAAGGACAAAATGTGTAACATTTTCAGTATTTAGAGGAGCACAAAACCAGGCTACATTTCTGTTTCTCCTATGTTGGATTTCACCTTCTTTTTACTTCCAGAAGACGACTGGGAGACTTTGATCCAGAAGGCTGAGCAACCCAGGCTCTTCACACACACTCAGGGTTTATATTAGGGATATGTAGTTATAATAACAATAACAACAACAAGAAGAATAAAGATAAGCATAAGAACTGTCTGGCAATTAAAAGGCGGAGGGGCTTTCTAATACCTTATGGTTTAGATTCCTTTACAAGAAAAACTGAGTATTTTATACACCATGATTAAAATTTGATTGGGGCCAATAATTTGTGCAGATGCTTACAACCCTGATAAAAGGCACCTCCCCTCCCAAAACCATTAAAATGCTTATACCTATTATTTATATTTATTTATTTATTGAACCTATTAATCACGTCTTTCTTTTACAAAAAGTAACTCAAAGCAGCTTACAAAAACATAGATTGTACCACAATGGTCACCTCTGCTTATAGACTGTTGTTGCCAAGAAAGAAGTGGAACTCAGAGAAGTTTACTCAAGTACCCTCCGCAGCAGCCATTGACTGCAAATCCATCAGGACAGCTCCAGAATTCTTCCCTCATCCTCTCTTCCATTTAAACACTAGCAGAGATGACTGACACGTTCTAATGAGGAGTCACAAAATGCACAGATGATTTCAAGCTACTGAAAAACAGAAATCCTATAAAATTGAAGGACTGAGAAGTTTACAGGTATGGTTGACTGCCTGAGCAACCTGCCAGTCTCTGAAAGATTTCTATTTTGGTATAATGAAAAGGAAGTAGGTTGATATGCATATGAGAAGTGGACATTGACTTAAAAACATTTCACTGTATTTCTGAAGACTGGACACACCAGTAGAATAATAGCCATAGTCTAGGAAGCTTAATTGGGCTTGTTTTCCGCATCATGGCTGTCAGGCCTCAAGAGATGCTTGAAGGAATTTAAATATAATATATTTTTTAAAATAAAAAAACCTTTTGAGACAGGACCCAAACAAGGAAGGAAAATGAGAATTGGTCAAGGCTTAATCCATTATTTTTAATGACCTTCAATTGGAAACATTTAACAGAACAGCAAGTGGCACAGTTGAAAGAGAAAGCAGCAACATTCATATGCTAATAAGTTCAGCTCACCTATTCTATACTGAGCTTCTTGTATGATTATTTCAAAGCTAAGTGCATGGAAAAGAAACAAATTGAATATAGGCACATACCATGCAATAGCTGAAACAATGATAATCTCTTATAAAGAGGCAAGCACACACACACGCTAAGCAGTTCCTTCAGAAAGTACAGCTCTCTGTGACTTATGAGCACAAATGGGGGATTCACTTGTCAAATCAATCTAATGGCAGTATTATGTGCCTGATGATACTAACCAGTGTTTGCAGCTGAAGTACTATATCAGTTTCTCCACTGCCATTTGCAAAACCTGCACTTAAAAAAAAATATCTAAAACAATAGTTCTTAATGGCCACTCCCAATACAATGTTACTGGTTTTGTTTTTCAACTACTAAATAAAATGTTATTAACAACAAAAATGTGTATGTGTGTGTGTGTTCTTTACTTGATGCTGTTAGTCACAGAGTGAAGGGGCCATCTGCATTTCCTGGAGTGGGGGGTGGGGATTCCATGCTCAGGGACCCATTACTGAGAAGGTCCTATCCTGTGTCACAGCCAGCAAGCTACAAGTATTAGTGGGACATTGAGAATGGCTCTCCCTACCAATTATCCCTTTGGGGGCAATCACATTCCCCACCCCACCCCCCAGTACAATGGATTTTCTCCATTTTTATTCCTATTCCAAGTAGAACCATTGAAATTTATGGGCATGACTAATTTAGGTCAATTACTTCCAGTGGGTCTACTTCGTTTATAACTTAGTTGAATATAGCCCATCATCCCTGTGAGGTTGCCAGTGCTATTGGACACACCCAGCCAAAAAGGACTCCCCCATAGGGTCACATAAGTAGACTGATATTAAATATTTCAGACAGGGATGGCACATAACCATGTGGATCTTTAAACTAATTAATTATTCTTTAAAAATCCTGGTGGAAATGAGATGGAATGGGCTTTGTGTGAAAGGGCCATAAATTGGATCAAGACTTTTCTGTCCATTCCTGCCTTGATATTATTCCTTCTAGAACTTGCTAGATATCCATCAAACTTAAAGAATCACAGCCTTCTCTGTCTCCCTCTCATTTCTTTCTTTCAGTTATCTGCCTCCAGAGATATTTTAGACAATTTGAGACAGAACACTCACAAAGCAAAAGGCTATAGTCCTGTGATATGATGAAAACATTTCTTATCATACACATATTTGTTTAAAGCTTTCTGTTTCTGATTCAGAGCTTCAGGCTTCTCGTACAGCACAAAACAGTTTTAAAAAGTTATCTTGGTCTATGTAAGCCTATTCTTTTTAACCATAGTAGGCGTTTGCGATACTTTTCCAAGTCAAGGTTTGCATTTTTCTTTCTTTCTTCCAGATGCATCTCCCACACAGCAGGGCAATACCTTGCTATTCATTTTAATGTCATGTTATTTCAATACATTGAATGTAAAGCTTGCAGCAACAATAAATCAGAATTTGCTCTGCAAACATATTTGCCAACACTTTAAAACCTTGGTAACTTTGAAACCTGAATAATCTGAGTGCAAAATCATATTTTCAGCACTATAAAACCTAGGTGACTTTAAAGTCTGAAACATATATGAAAAGGCAGCAAATAACTCATGCCACTTGTCTGCTACATTTGCTATAGTTCCATTTAATAATAATATAAACACAAAGAGAGCAATCTTCCCACTGTTTGTGCCCAGCTACCAACCTACCTCTCATTAAACAGCTTTTCAATGAGCAGAGAGCTATCTGTGGCAATGCAATGATAACTCCTGTGATTCACTCTCAAGGCACACTGTCCACATCCACAAAGAAGGGCTTTTATCAACTGGAACTATGTGAGGGGTGGGCATGAACCCAACACATACACCAATGTCCCACTGTCCTGCTTTCCCCCCAAAATGTGAATGTCAGGCCTAAAGGATACCCCTCAAAGCCCATCAGACATAACACAATTTTCGATTCCCTAAAGGGTGCACTTAACCCAGCAATGCCTCAGTATATCTAATGTTTCCTTCCTCACCTGCATGGACTCAGTGCTGAAAACAGCGACCAAAACATATCACTTCTAGATGCCAAACATATCCTTCCCAGCTGTGTGAAGTAGATTTAAAAGGTGGGACCCTAAGTACAGTAAATTGATCTTGTTTCTTTCAAATTGGATTGTAGTTTGCCTTGCAAACTGTTCAGGGAAGTTTTTAATCTGTGATATTTTACTGTATCTTTGGTTTCTATGGAAGCCGCCCAGAGTGGCTGGGGAAACCCAGCCAGATGGGCGGGGTACAAATAATAAGTTGTTGTTGTTGTTGTTGTTGTTGTTGTTGTTGTTGTTGCAAACAGTTAACCCAAACCCACCTTGCGTAAGAAGGAAATGGAAAACTACCTGGCAATAAAGAGTCGGGTATATACATCTAATGATGTTTGTACCTAATAGCACCAATAAAGAGCTGGTGTGCTTCAGGGTTTTGTTTTTTTTTTTTAAAAAAATCCCTTTTCCAGGCCTTTTGAAGTTTGTTGATTATGATACCTGGATTAAATTGGCAACATGACACTAAACTAGCTGAAATGGAAACTTTCCAGTGCACCAACACTATGCATTGTCTTTTAAAATAAAGTCTGATGATGTTTATTTCATAACTCAACAAGAAGAAAAATTAACTTCTAAGGCCCCTGAAAATCAATTATGTTGAATTTCATCACTAGAGTTCCCCAATTTCCTACTTACCTGTGTCTTATAAATTATATTAACACACGCTGAGCTTTTAAAAAGAACTGAGTTCATAAACAAGCATCCAAGGATTTGTTAGCGAAGTTCAGATAGGAAAATTTGCTGAACACAGGACCTACTTGGCATTTTTGAAAGAGTCACTACCTGAAGCCTAAGAATGCCCTGTCAAGCTTATTAATGGCCTTGCAAATCCAACGTATAATTTCACCATGCCTAATGAAAAAGAGGCTTCAAAAAATGATTCTCAAAGGCAGAAATAATGCTGGTTAAACATTCTGTTATATCTCTTTGTTTCACCACTAAATTCACATTTTGGGTGGACATGGATATTCTCCATACTTTATGTGTGCCTCAAGATATTGTTTCCTGCAGTGTTGTAAAACCGAGTACGAAGGAAAACTCTGAAACTTTTTTGGGGGGGGGAGTGTAAAGGCTCTGTTACTTTGAGATGTGGTGAGGATGGCGGGGGTCCAGACACCAGCCTCACCTACATTTGAGAATCAATATCTAAAGAATGAGTTAGGCATCATTAACACTAACACCAAGCAACTGGAAAACTTGTAGCTGGTCAACTGTTTTTAATTAGTAATGAAGGAAGCTACTTGGTCCACCAGCTTGGTCCACACATAACTCTAAGCCAAGGGTGAGGAACCTCCAACCTGTGAGCCAGACTTGACTCTCCAGGCCTCTCTGTTTGTTCTACCAGGCTGTTTGGTGGATCCACGCACATCTGTGCTATGATATCATATATGATGTCATACATACAGGAACAGCCTAGCACCACTCGCAAAGGACTTTCTTTGAACCTCTGAAAATAGGAGGCTCAAAAAAATAGCACACCGCTGTTTGAAAGCCCTTTGTAAATAGCCCCACACTGCTCTTTAAACCTCTTGTTTTCAGAGGCTTAAGGAGCAGTGCAAGGCTGCCCACATATGGCTTTCAAATACCCCATGCTGTACATTCTAGTCTTGACAGGGCTCCAAAAAAGCTCATCACCACACTAAAATGCCAGGAGCTTAACAGGTGGGCAACTTTGAGCAGCCTGGGGTGCTGAGATTAGTATCTGGCCCATCAACTAGCAGAGATTTCCCATCTCTGCTCTAAGCCATGGCTTATTTGGCTTATTTGTGACACAGCCACAAATAATGTGGCTTGTGACACAGCCACTGAGTCATACCACCAGTCCTTGTATAGCAGTGACTCTGGAGTTTCACAGAGGAGTCCTTCCTCCACCCACTCCAGCCCTATCTGGAGATGCCAGGGATTGAACTTAAGATATTTTGCGCTAGCTATGTGCTTTATCACTGAGGAACAGTGCTTCATTGTATGAAATTTAAGCTCCCTTCAGTTTATGAAATTTAAACGCTCCTGGAGTTTGTTTTTGTTTTTTACTGTATTCCTATGGCCTTGTTTATGGGTTACTGAAATTGTTTTGGTGCAACATCAAACCTGAACCTGAGCAAACAGAAGCCTGTGGGGCAACCAAAACCATGCCAGCATGAAGTGGTCACATGCCTATTCAGCCTGCCTCCCATTCCCAGCCACACCATGAAAGTAGGAAGGTCTATGCTGCTCTACCCCACCCCACCCCACCCCAAAGCTGATGGAGCAGTTTAGCCTTGAGGGTAGCCCTATCCACCCATAGAATCACAGAGCACAGAGATTTAAGCCCTCAGGGACAGCCTATCATTCATGAAGGTGCCTAAAGTGGGTTACTGGGCTGAAACGCAATCACTGCATTCCCTTTCCTGCACCTGTGTGGCCAAAAGAGACTGAATTAAATAGGAGATTAACCTGATTTACAATAATGCAGGTAAGAAGGCCATCTAAATGCCCACCATCCAGTTATTCAATATGGAATAGGCAAAAAAAACAACACCAGCCTCAACCCAAACCATTCTGGATCCGCCAAAAGTCCCTACATGGCCCCAAAGTGACCAAAAAGTCACAATGAGAGTCAGGGAGGGCAGGTGCTGTTGCCATGAAAAGAAGAGGGGGGGGGGAGGGAGGCAGCCAGCTGCCCAGCCTTTAAAAGGATGGTGCCCACCCCACCCACAAGTAGGTGAGCGGTGCAAGAGCATCAGACTGGCCAGTACTTAGTTGGAATAGGCAATGGAATGAGCCGCCTTTGTAGAACTTGACAGACATATGAGCACTCTTAAGTGAAATATTGCTTTTATTTATATTCATTTCCAATGAATACAAAATATATAAAAAATAGTTTCAAAAAGTAATCAGGTGTGGCCTCAAATTACAGCCCCATTGATTAAAATGTGCCAACCCTGATTCAAACTATCAACATGGATTTCAAAAAGCAAGCAAGCGATATGCCAAATGAACTAAGCTGCTGTTAGGATTTCACAGTACAGTAAAATGTCTCAATTATCTTAAGCAGTATGAGTCAATACGTTTCCTTTTTTACAATTGTACTGCAAAATACAATGAAGTTTCAGCACATATACACACTGCTAATAGCATTGATTGAATGGTATTTTTTTTTTTGGTAGCATTCTGCTTTTACCATTCAGAGTTCAACCAATGGTACTTATTACCAATAAGTACACACACACGTACACCCCCTCCCCAATTTCTTTCTTTCTTGGCTGATAAGGTCAATCATTTGTCAGAGCTCTGAGTCAAACCGGGGACTATCACAGATTTAATGGTTATACTTGTAGATAATGGGCTTTGTAAGCAGAAGACTCCAGGGTCAATCCCCATGTAAGGCTGTTGGGTGAGGTGTTGGGAGACCCACTTAGAACTCTGGACAGCCACTTTCAGTTAGTGGGGAGAATACTGGACTGGATGGGCCAATGACTCAGTTTAAGCCAGCTTCCTTTGTTCCTATGAATAGGTGAAGAAACAGTGATCTGTTTCCTTTAATTTTTTTCCCTTTCTTTATTTTTTAAATATAATAGTAGTAGTAGTAGTAGTAGTAGTAGTAGTAATAATAATAATAATAATAATAATAATAATAATAATAATAAAAGGTAACGGTACCCCTGCCCGTACGGGCCAGTCTTGACAGACTCTAGGGTTGTGCGCCCATCTCACTCAAGAGGCTGGGGGCCAGCGCTGTCCGGAGACACTTCCGGGTCACGTGGCCAGCGTGACATCGCTGCTCTGGCAAGCCAGAGCCGCACACAGAAACACCGTTTACCTTCCCGCTTGTAAGTGGTCCCTATTTATCTACTTGCACCCGGGGGTGCTTTCGAACTGCTAGGTTGGCAGGCGCTGGGACCGAACGACGGGAGCGCACCCCACTGCGGGGATTCGAACCGCCGACCTTTCGATCGGCAAGCCCTAGGCGCTGAGGCTTTTACCCACAGCGCCACCTGCGTCCCTATAATAATAATACAAGGTTGCAATTATATCTGTACAGATACCCAATTAGAAATTGAAACTGAGAATAAGGAGGAAAAAAGGAAGATAAGGGGGGGGGGAATTAAAATGGGGGGAGAGCCAGGAATAGAGAGGACAAGCATATAAAATTATAAGCATGACATCAATCAAATAAACTGCCCAAGAGAAACTATAGTCACCTGACAAGGGGAAAGGATAACCTGAGATCCAAACAGATAATATTGTTAAGTTATCCAGACAATTTTATTCAACTACCTGCATCTATTTTATGCACAATCTTAAAACTCCCTCCACCATGTGCATAGCTTGTTTATCTACAAGTCCCTCTTGTGCCGTGAGAAACAAGACTATTAAGGAGAGGTTCATGTTCTCTAAATAACAAACTAGATATTTGCACAAAACACATTCCTTTGCTTCCTCAGGCCCATGCCTTCAAGAGACCAGCAAATATGGAGTAAGGTCACATTACGGAACCCTCACACTCAGGATGTACAAACGCAGCAACGTTTGCATCAGAGGGGAGAAGAGCTGACCTCCCCATCCCCTTGCGTGTCCTTGTAGCTTGACCCATAAAACTAGGCAGAATGTACAGCAGCAAAAGATATTTAATCTGCTGTGGGGAAAACTGCCTGTGCAGGACCAGGTTGGCCCATAAGCATTGGAAATCGATAGCTCACAGCCATTTGTTCCTGATCAGAGCATGATTTGAGGAGAATGTCAAAGCAATCCTTTTTCACAGCACAAAGCCAATTTGTTTTATTTTATTTTATTTTCCACCAGGTCATTTAGCCGTGTGAGGTGACCCTTGCAATGCGGTGAAAATCAAATATTTCTACCAGACTGACTTTTCTTGTTCTCCTGATGTGCGCTGGAAAGCTTTGATCCTCTGGGGCCTGGGTGAAGCAAAGAGGCAACTTTTAACAGGGAAAGTTACAGAGAGGGGGGAAAGCAGCAGGTGGGTGAGGGAAGTAAAGAGGGGGAGAAATGGGCCTCTTGATTCTGTGCTCAGACTAAAAAGGGAATGTTTCTCCAAAGCTAAAAGAATGTGGCATTTCCTCAGCTGGAGCCAGTGAAAGTGCGCTGGTCTCAGAAATCGCCTTCATCTAACAGCACCCGGCCACCTGCTCCTTGAATTCTGCTGTTAAAAGACGTTAGCAGACCATCTGTTATGGGGTGGCACGCTGAGGATTTTTGGTCCTGTTCATATTCATGGGGGGGAAAGCAGCGGTATTTAATCAATCTGCTTGGAATTGCTTTATATGATTAGCGTGTAATGATTCAGGTAGGTCATGGACACGGACATCTTTTTTATTACTGCATTAGACAGCTAGAAGCACACATCAATCCCATAAAAGATACAAGGGTTGATGCACTTTGGGGGAAATATATTCAGCCACCAAAGAAAACAATAATAATAAAAAAATGCAAATGTGATAGATAATGACTCTTACAAGGAGGAGGGAGGGACAGGAAGAGGGTTAGCTTCAGGCTGATGTTCTCTCTCTCTCTCTCTCTCTCTCTCTCTCACACACACACACACACACACACACACACGAGCCTAGGAAAAAAGAAAAAGGGTGTCAAAAGAAGTAACAGGTGCTACCCAGCACCTGGAATCCTTGTTCCTTACATGGCCCTGTGATTATGCCTGCCCTGCCCACTAACTTTATCCCTTCCTGGTCAGGTGGCTAAATCTATGCATCTTTTGCATTTCCCACAATGCCTCTGCTTTTTAGGGCAGTGCCAAGGAAACTTTTTCAGCCGAGGGGCCACATTCCCTTATGGGCAGCCTTTCAGGGGCCACACACGTTCAGATCGGTGGGGCCAGAGGCAAAAACACATGGGACCACAGATGTGAACTTTGTCACAATTTAGCCACACAAAAGTCAGAGGTTTCTACACCCTACCTTCTCATATTCTATCCAAACAAGCGAGAGACATTACTGCAGTTGAAGTACGCATTTCCTGACAGACAAAAGCACTTGAGGGGGATGAGGGGAATGACAATTAAGGGATGTTGCATGGGTATGGCCTAACGAGAGTCCCAAGGCAGTGATGAAATTTGGCCCACAGCTGAGAACACCAGGGTCCTCAGAAACCCACTCTGAACATAGTAACATAAAAAGAGCCTGCTGAATCAGGCCAGTCGCTCACTTAGTCAAGCATCTTGTTCGGTGTCCCCACCCAGATGCTTGTGGGAAACCTGCAAACAGGACCCGAGCACAAGAACACTCTCCCGTCCTATGGCTTCCAGCAACTGGTATTCAAAAGTATTACTGCCTCCAATTGTGGAGGCAGATTATTGCTGACATGGCTAGTAGCTATTTGATAGCCTTATTCCCCATAACTTTGTCTAGCCCTCCTCTGAAGCCATCCAAATGGTGGCCATCCAGTGTCTCCTGTGGGAGTGAGTTCCAGAGATTAACTACGTGCTGCATGAAGAAGTACTTTATTTTATCTGTCCTGAATCTTCCAACATTCAGCTTTATTGGATATGATATTTGCAGTGCACACTGATGGCAAAGTGAATTCACTTTGCTCAAACCTTGATGCAACGGTTAACACAAAGCATAGGGAAGTTCCAACCCCAACATCTGAACCAGCTGTGTGGGATCACTTTTAGTTATGGTGGCATTTGGATGTAGAAAAGAGGCTGGCAGCTGCATGTTTGATTAATGCATATATCTATATCTATATCATCTATGTTGTTGTTGTTGTTTAGTCGTGTCCGACTCTTCGTGACCCCATGGACCAGAGCACACCAGGCACTCCTGTCTTCCACTGCCTCCCGCAGTTTGGTCAAACTCATGCTGGTAGCTTCGAGAACACTGTCCAACCATCTCGTCCTCTGTCGTCCCCTTCTCCTTGTGCCCTCCATCTCTCCCAACATCAGGGTCTTTTCCAGGGAGTCTTCTCTTCTCACGAGGTGGCCAAAGTATTGGAGCCTCAGCTTCACGATCTGTCCTTCCAGTGAGCACTCAGGGCTGATTTCCTTAAGAATGGATAGTTTTGTTCTTCTTGCAGTCCACAGGACTCTCAAGAGTCTCCTCCAGCACCATAATTCAAAACATCAATTATTCTGCCTTCTTTATGGTCCAGCTCCATCTATACCTATACCTATACCTAGATCTATATCTCTATCTATATTACTGCTGGATGCCAGACTTGAGATTTTCTGTGCCAAACAGCAAGTTTTCTTGGGCCAGCTCTGCAAGTGTGTCCTCTTTCCATGGTTCTTGGGTGTCCAATGCTGATGCTGGACATTCTACAGCTTCACAGGCCATGGAAATAGCAATACCTGGATTTATTTGCAGAAACCTATCTTGTGCAGCAAATTGTGTAAGCTTCTTTTGTTTCTAAGTCAACTGAATGGATACTATTTTAAAAATACAACATCATTTAAAGTATTAAGAGAGTTATCATTAAAGTGTCACATACACATCGAAGGGGCTCTCTTTTTAAACATCTCTTTAGTAGATTACTCACCTGCATATTGTCCAAAATAAAATTCTAACTAGAATACTATAATAGCCATCCTATAAATCAGTAATGTACTACATGTGTAGGTCATGTCACAGGCGAATAGAGCAAAATGTCTGGCCATATGGTGGACTTAAGAGCCAGCTCATCTACATTCTCTGTTACCAGGCAACGTCTCGGACTTCAGTCTCAGATTGGCTAAATAATAATGACCCCTTAACCCTTAAAAATGATTGATATTCACAGTACTAGTCAGGTTACAATCACAAGGGGGAAATACTGGCAGCAATTAGGCACTAAGGAATTTGGCAACATTCAAACATTTTCCCCAAATCCAAAAGTATCATTATTGTTTCCTTTATGTGATGCAAATCTATAGGCTTGTTTCTACAAGGCTTCTTCTCCCCACCTTAGTCTGCATGTGCAGATATTGAAATATATTAATCATACACAAATTGTTTGGCTTCCTAACAATGCCCCACTAATTAGCGCAGGAACTGCCACCTCCCATAAGTTGGAAATCCCTCCACCACCTCTGCCTTGCTGTGCTGTGGTGACACAATTTCTTTTTCACCATTTCCCCCAACATGTCAACTGTGTCAAATGCTGCTAACTGCCACAATGCTGCTCCATGACAGATAGGACCGCTTGTGGCAGAGATGAAAAACTAAAGAGTAACAGGCACATTTAGCAATGAAAGGAACAGATTTGTAAAGCAAGCTCAGGATGAATAGCTGCTACTTGGAAGTATAGCCAAAACACCTTTCAGTTCTAACTTCCCCACCCCCTTGTGGCAAAGAGGAGTTATTAGATACATAAGCGCTTTCCCCTTGTAAATTACATTTGCATCCCTCTGTGGTTTTCAGACTGCATTCTAGGGAAACCCTGGGCTTTCTCAGAGGTTTATTCCTCAAGGAGAAAACTGGGTAACTATAGGGAAGCTTGCCTACTGGTCCCAAATTTCCCCCTTCAACATGCAGACAACAGGGGAATGTTGAATACAGTGGTACCTCGGGTTAAGTACTTTATTCGTTCCGGAGGTCCGTACTTAACCTGAAACTGTTCTTAACCTGAAGCAACACTTTAGCTAAGGGGGCCTCCTGCTGCCGGAGCACGATTTCTGTTCTCATCCTGAAGCAAAATTCCTAACCCGAGGTAATATTTCTGGGATAGCGGAGTCTGTAACCTGAAGCGTATGTAACCCGAGGTACCACTGTACATTCTTCCAGGGCACACTCTCAGTCCACACGATGAAACAGAAAAGCCAAAGGACAGGGCCAGATTGACACTTTTAGAGGCCCTAAGCACTGACAATATTATGCTGCCCCCATTCAAAATAAAAACAATAATATATATATATATATATATATATATATATATATATATATATATACACACACACATACATACAGTATATAATCTGAAATAACATAAAACTTACATGTATGCTGAAATGTGCATGCATAGATGTCATGTGCAACACACAACAGGGTCTACTTCCTCACATTATTTTGATTTATACTAGTAGGACACCCTCTGGTTTAGTTGGTGACAATAAATAAAAAGAACAGAAAAATGGAGGAAAAGTGTGCACTGGAGTGTAAGGAAGTCTAAGAATTCTGACTTTCCCCATTATGACTACTTCATTGGTTTTGTGAAATAGCAAATGTCAAATTATTTCCAATTCTCTCTCCCTCTCCCTCCTCACCCCCCTGCTTTGTTAGTGCTCTAAGCATGTGTTTGGTCTGCCTATTGGGTAATCCAGCACTGCCAAACGAGCTGGACCCACAAGCAACATGAACTGGGTGCACCATGGAACACCCACCCAAATCTTCTGCAATATCCAGAAACTTTGTAGGAAATGTGCTATGTGCAGACAAAGTAGCATGTAAATGGTTCTATGAATGAACTGTGAAAACCTTGAACATGTCTAATTTCTATGGAGCGAGACAATATCTACTCAGAAATGCCTCATTTTCCAGACAACACTATTGTTCGGTGGGAGTTAATGATCCAACTAGGGTCCAACTAGTGTGTATACAACAGCACTTTCCTGGTCTCTTCCCAACCCCTCAGGTTCAGTCCTCAAAACCCATCAATGAATGTGGAATGGCATGTGATAGTATGTGATAGTGTGAGGCTCCATATTATGTTGGATCTAAGTCAACAATGATCCTACATTTTGTGCTTCAGACAGACTGCAGTTTTATTTAGGAGAGAATAAGGTATGAATTACTTACAAAACTTAGGTACAACTGTATTTCTATGCTCAGGATGTGTGTTCATGGATGATTACTTTCCTTACTGCAACCCATTCAAGTCCTTTATGATATAAATACACACTGGTGCATCAAACTAAGAACAGGCATGGTTCACTGAATGTTACCAGCTTACAATGCTAAAAGTAAAATAGGACACTTTGAAAAAGTATGGGGAAAACAGATTAATCCAAAATGACGTTGTCACATCTAATCTTTTGTTTTTGTTTTTAAGTGAGAAAATTAACAAAAAATGTAAGCTGTAATTATTCAAAAATGTCAGTAAATTTATTCATTATATTAATCCAAAAGATCTAGAGGACTGAGAATATTGGCTAATCTTTCAGGGAACATCAAAAATATTATTTTCTACTGTTTTCAGTATACACAAACACACAACTATGAGGAAATGAGAAATCCACACATGACCCATTAAGTAATTCAGATTTCTGTTTATTATAGACCATTTTAATTGTGATTTACTCATTTGTCCACAAGGAACAGATTCAAATACTGCTTAAGGAGATATCTATTAATCACATTATCAGCACCCCCCACACTCAACTGTCTCCTTCCTTTCCCTCTTTCCAACTCCTCAACTACAGGGTTCTCACGACAAACTTTTAATCACAGACTCATATTCAACAGAACACAACAATCTTTCCATTTTGTGCAGCTGAAGGTGCAAATCGAGCTGGGGTGAGGGCTTGAGAACTATGCATAACATAGAAAAGAAACCAGAGAGAGTTGCACTTACAGAATGAATGCTCCGCTCTAGAAAACTGTAGGCTCCACTTACATGAGGCTTCTGTGTAGTTTCCTGAAAATAAAAACAAACACAAAACCCATCACACTATGTTTTTGCTGCACCATCCTCCACATTTTATCCTAACCCTAAGAGTACAAAGAATTAGGAGAGGCAAAAATAAGTATATCTTCACACAGCAAATAGTTACTCTATGGAATTTACTCCTACAAATATTTAGTGATTGCCACCAACTGGGATGGCATTAAAAGAGGATGAGATAAATTCATTAAGGCTGTGTGCTACCTCCAGTATCAGAGGCCTCTGAACATCAGTTGGTGCAAATCAGAAGCATGCAAAGTGTACAGATGTGCTCAGGTCCTGCTAGTGGGATGCTGGATAGGATGAGCTATGTTCTGACTATGAAGTGGTTTCTGTGATTAAAAGATTGGTGTAGGTATGTATGAATGACCTTTCCCTTGGAGAAGAGAGAAAGATCGAGGCTCATGTATTCCCTTCTCATTCTCTTCCAAGAGGCGAATGCCTGAAGGAGAATATCCCATGAATATTTGAATGGCAAACATACAATTGTGCAGTCAATTAACTTCAGGGTTTTCAGGTTCTCAGGAAGAATCTCAGGGGGAGAGGAAAGGTAATATCTGATCAAGCACAGAAAAGTATTTATATCCCAATAACTGTACGGTCTAATGGATGGTTTTACAAGTTTCCTCACTTCTTCCCTGAGCAAGATTACACAGCATCCATCTTAATGACTAGCCAACAGATCGAAACCATCACAGTGAAAATGCAAAACTGCTGATGAATAATTTGAACTTTTCTGCTTTCCTCCCCTCTCCAGAACCCTTCAGCATTGCATTATAATGCAAGATTAAGAGAGTAGAAACCCAGCTTTGTGTGAGTTTCTTCTCTCTATCACTCACCATTGCTGGGAGAGCGTAGTGGTATACATTTTTATCCATTGTATAAGCATAAGTTTGAAAAAAGTGGGGTGCAGGATTGTTCAGAGTGCCATAAAAGTCATCTATTCCCCCCTTACAATATACAGATGCACACCATACATTTGAGGAAGATTCAATGCACATTTAAAGCACATAGTTTCCCTCAGAATTCTAGGAACTGTAGTTAGGGGTGCTGTAACTGTAGCACTGTAAGGGCAAAAGTATAATTCTCAGGATTCTTCAGGGAAAGTCATGTGGTTTGAAGGCACATTGAATGTATGTTAAATGTATGTTGTGGGTCTTTCCAAAGGCTAAATGCACACATTCTGAAAAAAACAGAAAACTGAAATCCGACTTGAGTAGTAATTTGGATCAAGAGCAATGATGAGACATGCAGGAGATTACTGTCAACCAAACATCAAACGCAAACCCACACACAAAATCAAATCACACATTTAATCCATTTTAAAAAACAAAAACAAAGCAAAACAGTCAAGTTATAAATAGACCTACATAGAGAATTGCTGGTCATTTAAATTTTCAGCTCCAATTAGATAAAGTTATCACCAACTGAAAGCCAGATTATCTTTGCTTTATAGGAAAGCCAAAAAGAAAAGAAAGCTTTTGAACTATGAGCAGGGCTATAATTAGACAACTTGGATTATTACTCCTGTTTTGAGGCTTGCTCTCCCTTTTGTCATTGTTACTGTTTTTGTTTGGCCTCCGTTTAATTTCCTGTCAGCCTTACAAGAGATTTCTAATGTTTGGGCTGTAGAATAAGTTCTGATTAAAAATAATCTTCCCAATTACAGCTTGGCACAAGCTAAGACTGCCACGTGTTCCCTGCCACTAACCTCTGGGTTTCTGTCTGCAGTAATTGTGTCTATATCAGCCCCTAACTGCAAATGAAAACCCAGGGGGCATATTCAGGCATCCAGCTTCCCGAGCCTTACCCATATCTCTTAATTTGCACTGTCTGTCAAAAGGAGATGCTCTCCAATGTACTAAAATGAAATCCTCAGAAACGGCGGGTCAAATGAACAAGGGGAAATGGGAGGGTTTGGAATTGAAAGTGGGGGGAGATGTAGCAGAAATCTGAGTCTCAGATATGAGGGTGCCTCAACACTCTTCATTATAATTCCCATCCCTGTCCACATGCACACTGAAACTGGTTAACAAATTCCAAGGTGGCATTTTCTCTTTCATTACAGAATCTTCTCAATCCAAACATTCCATGCCGAAACTACTAAAATAAAATAAAATAAAATAAAATAAAATAAAATGCTGAAGTTATGTGTTGTTGCTTCCAGTTTCACTCTCATAAATGCACAGCCAATTCATGTGGTAAAATGCAACAAAACAAGAGTAAAGGAAATACCAGGCTTTTCAAACAGCTTAGATTTAGCATATGGATGGACGCTTATTGATTGATGCTGCAACATCAAGTGAATGAACTGCTGCAAGTTAAACATAGCAGACATATCACCTCCCAGTGGAAAGCTGGTTCATTAGAACAAATGGGGCACTGCCCAACCAAGTTCACTGTGTCTTCAGACAGCCCCCCTACACACACCTGCCTGTTGTCTTACGTATAACCAGTCCAGGGAGTGGCACTGCCTGTCAGCTGATTCACAGCATTGCCTTTGTAGAACCCAGTATAGAGGAAGATGTGGGCAAACCCACACTTAGTTGTATTTGCCTGTTATTGGCCCTGGTTCCATCTGCTGTTGGGCTCCACGCCTTCTACCCTTCCAGGCTCACTAGACACCAACCACCACTATGCCTAGTGTCACACAAAACACAAAGCTCGCCACAACTCCTCCAGTGGACCAAGCCTGCACATTCACCTTTCACCCTTCAACTGGTGGGAAATCAAGACAGATAGGTATAAATATGTGCCCAGCGAAACTTGTTTTCTTCTTTCCCCACACAAAATCAGAGAACGATATAATGATATACTGCAAGGAGGGCACAAGGGGCTTAGCTCACTCACTACATTCTGGGGTGTGTGGTTTTTAGACAGATATTAATTTCTGGTCTAATAGGCTGCCTGTCCACTTTTCCTCTGGAATCAAGTGTGGTGAGCCTGATGCTCTCAGTCTGTAGGTTTTTGTTTTGTTTTTTGTTTGTTTTTGAAGGGAAAGGAAGTTGGACAATACATTTCCCACCTCACTGAGTGATGTGTAGCAGTTCCACATTTAGTAAAACATCAGAATTGCAGGCAGTGGGGCTGGAAGGGTGTCCTGTTACTTTTAGGGTTGGAACTGCAGCTCTGCAGCCCCTTGCATTCCTCCTGCTCAACCTGCATGTTTTAAAATGAGCAGCATGTTCCAAAAGCACTAAAGAGAAAAACAAATAAATGAACGAAAACCTCCAGTACATTATCCTCTCAAAGAAACCACCACAGTTGAGTTACCTCGGGATATCTTACCACCGAGTAGAATAAGAACGAGTGAAACAATCTGTCTAGCTTCCTCTCTTGTCAGTAAATCCCACAGAGGTCAATAGAGGTATTAATGTGATTAAATTATTCAAATACTTTAGGGGTTCCATTTTCTGGTCCTGAAATTTTAATCAGTACTATGATCACCCAGAACTGCTGTGCCTGTACATACACAATTGCAAAAATAAAATACTTTGAAGAATAGAACTATTACTTTTGAACCAGCATTCAATTTAGCACCATTATGTGTCAGAATATGGCGAAGATAAGCTTTAGGAAGTCACAATTGTTTTGCTCATTCATCAGCGTTTTATATCAACTCCTATTTTTCAGCACAACGTTTTTCCCATTTCTATTATCAAGATTAATAACCCAACAATGCACAAAAGCATAGACTGGACTGAGGTAGGGAGAAGGGTGGGGGAAGAAAAAGACTATGATTTACTTCCTCTGATTACTGTTTTATTTACACTGCTGAGAACATTCTATTTTTCTGCTTCATAATTTAGCACTTGTCCCATAAAGGAACATTAAGGCAAATCACCCCTTCTGTTTAACCACAGCATGCTAAACTGTACTCTAAAGTAATCCACTTTAGAAAACAACAGCAGCAACAGCAACAGCAACAACAGTGTTTTCCTATAGCACTTGCAACCAGATAACCAGAAGTAAGGAGAGGAGACACAGGGAAGTGGTTTGAAGTAAGGCCAACCACATTGCATTAATGATCTGCAGAGGTAAAAATCCATGAGCAACTTATACTGCTGCCTAGCTTTACTAACTTGGGAGAAGGGCAATGACAGGCCTAGACAGCATCCTAAAAAGCAGAGACATCACCTTGCATACAAAGGTCCGTATAGTTAAAGCTATGGTTTTCCCAGTAGTGATGTATGGAAGTGAGAGCTGGACCATAAAGAAGGCTGATCGCCGAAGAATTGATGCTTTTGAATTATGGTGCTGGAGAAGACTCTTGAGAGTCCCATGGACTGCAAGAAGATCAAACCTCTCCATTCTTAAGGAAATCAGCCCTGAGTGCTCACTGGAAGGACAGATCGTGAAGCTGAGGCTCCAGTACTTTGGCCACCTCATGAGAAGAGAAGACTCCCTGGAGAAGACACTGATGATGGGAAAGATGGAGGGCACAAGGAGAAGGGGGCGACAGAGGACGAGATGGTTGGATAGTGTTTTCGAGGTTACCAGCATGAGTTTGACCAAACTGTGGGAGGTAGTGGAGGACAGAGGTGCCTGGCGTGCTCTGGTCCATGGGGTCACGAAGAGTCAGACACGACTAAACGACTAAACAACAACAAAGCTTTACTAATCAAAAGGTAAGCCTGTCGCTGGCCAGAGTGTGGGTTAGTATTTTACTCTCTGTGTTCTTACTCTTTAAACATGTAAATGATGTGCGAAAATGAACACAGAAACAATACAATGCCGTAATAGAAATAGGAGATACAACACAAAACCCAGCAGAACAGTATTATAAAAACAGGAATTCTGTAATAATGGGGCCCTGTCCTATAGGTCAGGCAGGGAAATACAAGGCTTTTGAAGCACCAGAAGGAAGAGTATTCCAGAGTGCAAGAGCAACAGTAGAAAATGCCCATTTTTGTCTTACTGCTCTATGACATTCTGTAGGATGTGGTGCCTTGAGTAAAATGTCACCAATGAAGGGATAGGTATTCTTTCAGATGATGTTGTTGTTGTTGTTTAGTCGTTTAGTCGTGTCCGACTCTTCGTGACCCCATGGACCAGAGCACGCCAGGCACTCCTGTCTTCCACCGCCTCCCGCAGTTTGGTCAGGCTCAAGTTTGTAGCTTCGAGAACACTATCCAACCATCTCATCCTCTGTCGTCCCCTTCTCCTTGTGCCCTCCATCTTTCCCAACATCAGGGTCTTTTCCAGGGAGTCTTCTCTTCTCATGAGGTGGCCAAAGTATTGGAGCCTCAACTTCACGATCTGTCCTTCCAGTGAGCACTCAGGTCTGATTTCCTTAAGAATGGATGCGTTTGATCTTCTTGCAGTCCATGAGAAGATGATACAAACGTCCAAATATCAGAACTAGGAAAAAGGAACTCACTATATCTCCTCTGATAAAAAGAGGTATGTGTGGGGTTCTGGCTCCTTTTGGCTTATTATATCTCATGCTAGACATAGTACCAAAGATGTATGGGTTGGAGCACACTAGGAGGCAGGGCTGGAAGCCAAACAACAAGCCACTTCTGGTGCAGTTCCTGAGCATGCTCCAGAGCTGGGGAAGAACAGGTGGAGGATATATAAAACCTTCTGCCTGTTTCCTCCCTCTTCCTTCTTCAAAAGATGTGGTGCCCGGCTCACCATCCTGCTATGCAGTGTGACTTAGCTGGTTGCCACAGTTAGGGCATAGCAAGAAGTTCTGTCTTCTCCCATGGATGGTTGGTGGGCAGGGATTTTTCCACTAACTCTAAACTGCAGTGTTGGAGAAGTGCAATTCACAACTTGTGCCAACTTCTTCTGTTTCCTATACACAGCTGTCAAGGGTCCAGATAAAACCAGTCAACTTCATTATCCAGCTCTCACCTCTAAGTTGACTGGTTTTATCTGGACCCTTGACAGCTGTGTATAGGAAACAGAAGAAGTTGGCACAAGTTGTGAATACCCTGAGGCACTTTCCAGGTGAACAGTGACCCCAGAGACTGTGGGAACAGTGACACACGGCTGTGGGAACCATGGAGCAGGGTATAGATCACTTCTGAGGTTAACCCTCACTAAGGACACATGAATCAGGAAGAACTGCCTCCTCATATGAATGGGTGTGACAGGGAGAAAGAAGTGGAATTAACACCACATTTCACCCATGTGGGGTAGGTTCACCCAATTTCCCGCACATGGTCTTTTTTCCCTGAGCAGCTCATACCACCCAACTATTGGCATCTGTCTGTCTCAGGAGACAACGGAAGCGTGTGCCTTCAGGGGCAAACTGTTGGAGTTACAGCTCCAGCTGTGATTACAGAGACTGATAAGGGAGAGACATGTTTTGTTGCAGCTGGGGCAGACGAAGGTGTCTGATTGTGTTGATGCAGGTGTACTATGGCGTTTCTTATTTCTGCACTCCTCCCAGCTGTCATTCCTCCTCTGGTCACTGCTGTTCTTCATAAAGTGGCCCTAGTTATATCCCATACCTTGTGTCTTGCCTCTTTATTTCTGGTCTCCTAACACAATGCTAATTACACAACACAATGCTCCTAACACAATGCTAATTACACAAATGCAATTAACATGAACGTTGTGTTGTTGTTCCGTAAACAACACCATGGGGAAACAGAACAGTAGAAGAGGTGAAGTTTTAACTCATTCTCTCCCTGCCACGGTCACAACAGTAATCACCTCTGGTATTTGCATTTCAAGGGGATTTCGAATTGACACCATTTGGGATATATCCAGGCAATTAATGTCACATCTGGCTTGGCCCTCAGAATCTCCTGCATCTCATAAAGTAGCATCCAGCAGCTCTTTCATCCTCATTAGTCACTCTGCTATGGCTTCTCCTGAGGGAAGAAATTATTATCCTGCAGTCTGATAATAGCAGGTGGACCCTCACTTTTCATGAACTGCTTGGTTGCATCTGTGTGTGCCTGGAACAGAAGGCGGTGTTCTCAATATGGCAGTGATCATTCAGAGAACAATTATGCTGAAGCTCTATGAACAGAGATCATACTGTGTATAATGCTGATCATATGGCTTGGGTAGGTTTGTATAATCAGAAGCAGGTTCTTCATAAGTACAAAGTTGTGGCTATTTATGTTCTACTCAGAGTAGACCCACTGACATTTATGTGCATCCAAGTCTATTAATTTCAATGTGTCAGTAGAACTTAATTGAATACAGCCCATATAATTTTTATAGTGGGTTGGAGCCAACATCCGATTTTACTGTATTCCAGCCTGACGCTGAATCTCACAGACATGGAGGCAAGGCAGGAGGCTAGATAAAGCTAGCTATGGAAAGGTTGGTCAGAAGTTTCAGGACCGTAGATAGCTCCAAGTGAGCAACTTTCTCCAGGAAGCTTAAGAGCATACTGAGGCACTTTAAGCCTCTTCCAGGCTCCACCCCCTTAAAGTCTGTGGGTTGCAAGTGGACACTACTCCTCCATTCTATAGCCTCCCATCTAATGCTCTCTGTGCACCACTGATCCAGTGACGTGTGATGGGAGGCATTTGTTTCCTCAGACTCAGCTGCCCACAAGGATCCAGAGGCCCCAGAGGCTCTGGTGGTCCAGGAGCTTATTTCAGTGGCTCCTGTCTGACAGTTTGAGTCACAGTAGTGCCCTGATCTCCAGCAGCCATCTCAGAAGGCTGACCTCCATCAGGCTCCTTAGATGGTGCCTCTGTAGCCTCTGACTGTGTCTGGGTTTGCCCATGTTACCTCCAGAGAACCACCCCTGCCATTGCTTAGAACTCAGAATAGGTTGCAACTGTTTTAATGAAAGAATCTAGAGAAACAACCTTAATTGTGGTGTGGGCATGTGCTTTAGTGGAAATGCAATCCTTCCACAAAAGAAGAAGAGTTTGGATTTGATATCCTGCTTTATCAGTACCCTAAGGAGTCTCAAAGTGGCTAACATTCTCCTTTCCCTTCCTCCCCCACAACAAACACTCTGTGAGGTGTGTGGGGCTGAGAGACTTCAAAGAACTGTGACTAGCCCAAGGTCACCCAGCAGCTGCATGTGGAGGAGCGGAGACGTGAACCAAGTTCACCAGATTACAAGTCTACCGCTCTTAACCACTTCACCACACTGGCTCTCCACAAAAGACTTTACCATCCAGCATGTTCCCAGGCAGAAGGGAAATGGTTATTAAGCTTCTCCCTTCAGGACTTTTCCCTGCAATCCATATTCATCCATTTCTTTAAGGCAATCAATGAAACAATACCTTCCTTACATCTGTAAAAAGAAATTCTATTGTTCCCAGATTGCTTGATGGAGAGGTTTAGAAAAAGATCAGATCCACTGCCAAACAACTGATCAATAACTTCCTTTACTCATTCCATATATTAAAGCTTCTTGAAGCCAGAGCTCAAACTGAGGGCAAACTTGTTAAAACAATTCCAGAAAGTGCATGCTTTTCAGAACCTCTCTCCCTGCTGATCCCTATCTCCAGTTTCCAAGCAATATTTAGCACCAAAAATATTGTTACTTAAAGAACACTCTTAGGCATATAAAAAAAGCCAACCTTATTAAAAATAATTGATGCCCCTAAACGTATGTTGCCTTCCTGTACTTCAAATTTCTGGACAATATGTAGTGAGCAAATCATAACATTTGAAATTGAGGCCTATGCTTCAGATATTGTCTTAAAATGCACTGCTTGGTGCTCTCCACTTCTCCATGCATGAAAAACAGTACCAGGGACAGTGCTGCAAAGTTAAGATTCTTTTGGATGAGAGAGTGTTGCAGAGTTCAAGTATTGCTAATATTTGCTGTGTTTACAAATATAGACAAAGGGCAGAAGCAAGTAGACTCCTAGAAAACACAGACATAAGACCCCCAGAGAGCAACTTGTGTAGCACACCAGTACGTTGGTGGCACCCCAACTTTTGGTAAATACCAGCTAGGAAATAAATCGTTCCCAGGGCAAAACTAACTGTGTGTTTAATGTGCATGGTATTTTATTCTTTTTATTAAAAAAAAATGCAAACATCGGCCCCTCCATTGGAAGGAAATTCCCAATTGCTGCCAATGTAAATAGCAACTTCAGAGGAGAAACTCTGAGAAACTGAGCACACAAGGAAAGGAAGGCAGGGGAGAAGAAAAGATGGAGCACACAGATACAAGATTTGTTTTTTGTACCAACGCATCACAGTTTATTGAAATGAGTCTGTTATGTCTGAACTAGCCAAAATTTTCTTTATAGAATGTTTGTAGCCCACCTGTTATATAATGTAAAGTGTTGAATTAGAATTGGAATAAATATTTTGCAACAAATGAAATTTGAAGCAAACCTCCAAGTTCCATGCTGGGCAACATATTTCGGAAATCTGATGGCAGGAGTTCGGGTAAGACTAGTGAATTTATTCAGGGGATCCCCATGCATTCTGATTGGTGGGGGGGGGGGCAGACAGCACTATGAATAATATTATTGATCACCAACCTGGGAAGGTAGGCCATCTAGGAGAAGGAAGACACTGGTCCTAAAATTCCACTGCCTTGCAGGATATCTTCAGAAGAAGAAAGGGCTAAGGAGTAAACCCTACACAAATCCAGAGTGGAGTCCCTAAGACAGTTGGATGGCACCTTGTACGCCTCCTTCCAGCAACTCCTGCAGCCAAGCTCATGCCAAGTGTATTGCTCTGCTTTCCTTTAGACCACTTCAGTGAGGTAAGAGGGGGGTCTTGTCGTCTGGGCGGCCCAGTACCTCCATACACACTGCCCAGGCTTGTGCCCTAGGGAAGTCACTTCAGTGCTGATAACACAACAATTTGACTTCACACACAAACACCCCGGAGGTACACTCTATTGTCTCTCAAGACATACAGATGCCAACCCCAACTAATTGTTGTGACAGTTTGTTCCTATCAGATTTTTTGACTCTAAGGCCAGTAGCCAGACCATGAAGCTTGACAACACATTGTTCGAATTATGCAAAATTGGCATTTTAAAATGAACTATGAAGTTTCAGAAGTTTTACTTCTGCACTGTTTGTGTATCAAAATATTTATTAGTCCCTAGACAGCTCCACATGTGGTTGACTTGGGTACCTCTAAATAATTCAAACTTTTCTGCAGTAACTTATTTCAGCAATTCCTTTGATGCAAGGCAGGAAGAGAACATTTATTACAAGCAGCAAGACGAACCCATATAATTAATATTTTGATACATTTCACCTTCCTGGATGTTTGCTCTTACATTATTAGCTTCGTATGAAATAAATAACACTTTTCTGACAACTTGTTATCCCACTTTTAGACAAGATGCTTCAATTTATATAATTACTTTACTTGATTTATTGATGCACCTCTGCTTATGTTACATATTCTGTTAATGTGCTATCAAAGTAATTAGTTGTTTCTAGGCGGAAATCACTGTTTTTAATCAAGCTAGCATTTTTATTGCTTCTACACAATCAAAACACCCTTTCATGACTTGATAGGAGAACTCTTCATTGCTCTTTCCCCTCATTTCTCTTTCATGCGTTTACACTTGGGGGGGGGGGGGAGGTTGGCACTGATAGTGTTCCCCCCGGCTCAATACAGTACTCCAAGAGCATTTTCTCATAACTTGAGCTATAGAGAGCAATAGTTTGGAAGCACATTTTAATCAAAATTTTGAGAAAACAAGCCTAGGTTTTGTGGCAGACATTTTGTGGCCAAAATGTTGTCGCTCTCTGGATATTCAGCTTTTCTTTTCTTTTTTACTTAGGGCTGCAATCCTGGGACTCAGCTAGATGGGTAAAGAAAAAGCAATTTATATGTGTTGCATGTGTGATATAACATTGTGCCACCAGATTGCGCTGTGGAGTCCCATTTTTCTCTACCTGTTTTCCCTGTTTAAATTTACAACGCGTTTAACTGAAACGCTTCTTTGATGTGTCTAGATCCAGCCCTGCTCTATCCTTTCACCTCAGCAGATTACCCGCTTACTTCTGAGTAATCAATAAATATGCACTGTTAAAAAACACTAATGGTATTCCCATTTCAATGAGCTTCCTGACCTCTAGGTCCAGCCTTTTCAGGTAAGAGAGCTCATCCATCATAAGCCTGTTAACCAAGGTTGGTTGGTATGGGTGGTGGGGGACAGGGCAATGGCCAAAGCTGGAGGGGAGAGGATATAGTGGTCACATTCACAAGTCATGCTCAGCCAAACCAAGGCTTAGCATGAAAATGAAAATAGGTTGGCTCCTGAGGAGGAGACAGCAGCACAATGTCTTGTGTTATAAAAATGTGTACCGATTGGCTATCACTGAGAATATATAATCATTTGTACCAACAGGCTAAAAAACAGTTTCTGTAGGTGGGCTGTTAGGCTGCTGAATGGAAAATAATATGGTGCAACTGACTTTTGGGGTTGGTGTGTTGTGTGACAAGCACACAGAGTGCAATGAGATTGAGTGTCTGTGGTGGGGAGGGAGGCTCAGTTAATTTCATTGTACACAGGTTCTTACATTGACAATAAAGGTATTATTACTACTACTACTACTATTACTACTACTAACTTAACACTGATAAATGGAACAGGAAGAACCAGATAATTTTTATACAATATGGTGGCCATTTATTGGATATACAAATGAAACTCGTCCAAAGCATCTTTGCAGATATGGCTATCCTGAACAGTACGGCTTGAACCAAATTATTCTCTGTAGAAGATTGTCTTTGATGAATTAAACAACATTTGTGCTGTTCCTGGGACATTATATGTTGGACACTTGGATAATTTGTATGTATCAATAAGAACAATTTCCATTAATGTGCAGCCTGATACCTGTTATGGGGAGGGTCGTTTTATATATTTGTTACTATGTATAAAAATCAATATTTATAAATAGAGTAAGGTAAAGGGACCCCTGACCATTAGGTCCAGTCGTGGCCGGCTCTGGGGTTGTGGCACTCATCTCGCTTTATTGGCCGAGGGAGCTGGCGTACAGCTTCCGGGTCATGTGGCCAGCAATGATAAGCTGCTTCTGGCGAACCAGAGCAGCACACGGAAACACCGCTTACCTTCCCACCAGAGCGGTACCTATTTATCTACTTGCACTTTGACATGTTTTCGAACTGCTAGGTTGGCAGGAGCAGGGACCAAGCAACGGGAGATCACCCCGTCGCGGGGATTCGAACCTCCGACCTTCTGATAGGCAAGTCCTAGGCTCTGTGGTTTAACCCACAGCACCACCCGCGTCCCAGTATAAATAGAGTAGATAGAAGTTAATATTATATAATCTAAACCTCAGATCATGGCTAAGATTTCTCCTCCTTAACATGATCTGGAACCAAAGTTTGATTTTTTGATAAAATGTCTGGATGACACACTAAGCCAAACTGTGCTTTAACTACCATCCCATAAAATAATATAATAATAATTTATTACTTATACCCCACCCATCTGGTTGGGCCTCCCCAGCCACTCTAGGCGGCTTCCAACAGTATATTAAAAACACAATAAAACATCAAACATTTAAAACTTCCCTAAACAGGGCTGCTTTCAGCCCATGGAGGAGCAATTGGGTGTAGTCAAATCCCTGTGCAATCACTATAATCTATGCACTGGTTTACCATGAGTGTAGCAGGCCATGGTTATTTTTAAGGCTTCCCTGCCTCCTTGGGCACTAGGGGAGTCCTCCTTGACCAAGTCATGTCTGGCCCTTAAATGCTGATGAGAGACCATATGGGCCTCTTTCTCTCTCCACACCCCTGAAGACATTCCAGACTCAGAGTTTAGGGAAGCATGCCCCCACTGCTCCGGAATCAAAGCTCTGACATAATACTTCTGGTGATAATATAAGATTTGAGTCTTCAAGGAGGGAAGGATTGGGTAAAGCCAACACATAGCTATACTGCCAGCCCCCCACCCTTGCAAAATGTATATAGTTAGTTAGTTTGTTTATTTATTGAATTTATATCCCAATCTTTTCCTCCAAGGAGCTCAAGGCAGTGCACATAGTTCTCCCCCAACTCATTTAATCCTCACAACAAGCCTGTGAGGTAGCTTAAGCTGAGAGCCAGTGACTGGCCCAAGATCACCCAGTGAGCTGCATTTATGGCCAAGTAGGGCTCTGAACCTTGTTCTCTCAGATCCTAGTCCAACACTCTAGCACTACACCACACACTGGTTCTCACATAGATGGCTCCTCACACAGAGAATGGGAACACATGGAGATCAGAGAGGCAAAATAACATCTTGTGGAATAAGTGCTTTATTTAAGAAAGAGGTTTAGCAATAAAGGTTTAACCACAGAAAGATGAAAAAGCCTGCACTCAGGTTCTGGTTTTGGGCTTCCACTGTGAGAACAGGATGCTGGACTAGATCACTGGCCTGATCCAGCAGTCTATTCTTATTCTCTTCACCTGCATAGCACTTCTCGTTCTGAAGAAATGGATTCCAGAAATATCTCATTTAACCTATTCATAAAGGTGTATTAAAAAAAAAAAAACTAGTGACAGAAATATTGTTACACTTCCAAATTCTGCTGGTTTATTTAAGCCTCAACATTTATAAATAATGGAGAATATAAAAACAATTAACTTTGGCATTATAAAAAAAATGTAAGAGGGCTGAGAGCAATTTAAGTCAAGGCTTGCCCAGTGATAGTCACAGAAATTTATAATAGGACCTGAGAAAAGAATAAGTACCTTTCACCAGATGTACTGTGAATCACACCTTCATTGCAGCTGCGATCCTTGGGGTTTACCCTCCCTAATCACAGCTGAGCAATAAAGGAGGCTCATTAAATGGAATGTAACAGACACTGAATGTAACAGATTAACTGTGCTACGCAACCTCGGCTTCAAATGGAGAGGGATGGAGATCATTTCAAAGTTCAAATGAATTTTAAAGGGAGAGGGAGAGAGAGTCTGACAGCAAATGCTGTCAGGGAGCTTTTGTGCAATTTAGTTATGAGTTATGAACTGAGCAGTTTATTTGTGGAAAGTGGTGTCTAAGATCCATAGGCTAGCCTTATTCAGTCATTCCCAAGCTGCATGCAAAGTAATAAGTGCTTACAGTGGTGGTAAGGTAGTCCTGTTGCACTGGGAGGCCCCTTGTGCTCATTCCACAATGGTCATATCCTCTATATCAGGCTTCCTCAACCTCGGCCCTCCAGATGTTGTGAGACTACAATTCCCATCATCCCTGACCACTGGTCCTGCTAGCTAGGGATCATGGGAGTTGTAGGCCAAAAACATCTGGAGGGCTGAGGTTGAGGAAGCCTGCTCTATATGAAGAGCTGTGAAAAAGCAGCTGGTGATAGAGGTTGGAAGGAATCGTGTGAGACATCTACTTCAGCTTCTCTTGCTTTGTAATGGGATAAGTCCTCCCCAAAGTTCATTAAAAAAAAAAAAGGTTATGCCTCAGCTAACTGCATATCTGGGAGCCGTGTCATCATGCAAGGAAGTACAGCTGGCTACAAAGTTGTGTCATCAAGTGAGCCAAGTTTTTGAAATCTGAGAAAGAATGCTAAGAACATAAGAAGGGCTTGCTGGATCAGGCCAATGGCAATCTAGTCCAACGCCCTGTTTTCAAAATGGCCACACGGATGCCTCTGGGAAACCCACGAGCAGAATTCAAGCAGTAGAAGAAAATTAATATGTCAAACAGAGTGAAGAATCAAAATATTATTTTCTCCTCCTGTCACCTCCTCCCCAAATGATTAAGAGCATTATGATGTGTTTTTGCAGTTAAAAAAATGTTTTTAAAAAGCAGCTGAATTTTCTCTTGCAATTATAATGCTGCCAGCTTTTTATTATTAGTGTTAATAATAGTTTCATGAAGTTGGTAATATTTGTTGGCACATTTGAGGTTAATATTCTGGCCAATGAATTGAGAAAGTAGTCTCATTTTATAAAAAGAAAGCTGTTTTTTACACATCTTTTATGCTGGAGGCCATATTAAAATGTGTATGCTTTAAAGTCCTCTAATTCTTTAGGGAAATGTTTACCACATTTGTATTTTAAAAAATTATAAGTATGCTTTATATTGATGGAAAGTATGCGAACAATTATGGTCCAATTCATGTAACAGATTTTTAATCTCTTGGGAATCATGATCAAGATTTGCATGCCTCTAAATTTCATCAAATTCTGTCCAGAAATAAAATTATACATATAAATAAATAAAGCTGCACAGCAGAAAAGCTTGTTGATGGATTAGGTTTAATTTGGCAAGCCTATTCCGCTCTTGAAGGGTTACGTTGTCTGCAAATTCTATCTACTTCTGCATAGAGGAAAGAAGTTAAACCATTTTGTCCACTCATAAAAATTAATTTGGAGATGGGAGAATGGATCTGAAGCAAGACTCTGAATCAAATTGGGCAGACCACGAAGCATTTCAGGCTGAAACCATAGTATGTTGCAAAAAAATAAAAAAAAATAAAAATGCATATCCAAACCACATCTTGATGACAGTGCAAACTGCAAATTTACTCTGCAGAAAATTCATCTTTTAAAAAAATAGCATTGATATTTGTTACAACCTGAATATAATAATATAATATAATAATTGACAAGGGAATTCAAGACTTTTATTTATATATTGACTTCAACATAATACAGCTGTCCTAGCGCTGCACTCCTTCAGAATACAGCTTGTGGAGACTATGCATTTGAATGTGGCCCAACTCATTACTTGCCTATACTGCAATCCCACACAGAACCTTTTCCATACCTCCCTAAGTCTACCTCCCTAAAAAAAAATCAGGGGGAGTCACAGCCAGGGAGAGGGCACTCTCTGTGGCAGCCCCTAAGTTGTGGAATTCCCTCTCCATAGAGGTGAGCTTGGCTTCTTCTATTTTATAGCTTTTGGTGAATGCTACCGCTGGCCTTTTTGAACCTGAGATGTGTGTTTTCAGGACCCATCCCATTCCTGTGACCACACTTTATTCTCAACTTTAAATTCTCAACTTTAAATGGTTTTATCCTGACCTGAGACCTGCTGGTGAAGGATGGGTAATTCACTGAACAACAACAACAATTAACAAAATATTGCACATACCCATGATATAGTGTGAGTTGGAAACTTCTTTGTGGTGCAATACTGAGCAGCCTCCCTCCATCCTACTGGAATGGCAATTCCATGCAGAATATCAATGAAATTGGCATGACTCATGTTCTGTTCTCATATGCAACACCACTGCATTGGACTGCAGTATAGACAAGTAGTTCCCAAGCTGTGTATGGGGAGCTGGGGGAGCTGGAAAGACTGTACTATAGGATGCATGCAAATCAAATTACTATACATAATGGCATACAGAGATGTAGGGTAGCCCATTTTAAATATGTACAGTCCTCTATAAATATGGAAATGTGTCTCTGGGCAGCTACTTCATCAAATTGCCAAACTGCCTCTTTACTCATGAGTTTAAAATGCATGAAATCTGTCCCAGAAATCTTTCATCCTCCCTAAAAAAAAAACCCTCACAGTTCAGTTGCAAACACACCAGTTTATATACTTAGGTTTCTAGATGAAAAATGTTCATAATAACTGCAAAGTAATAGACTCAGTAGATGGCAGACAATAATTTGACAAATGAGATGGAGGAAGTATTTCAGCAGGGCGGCTTCATTCGTTTTATTTGATTTCTTTGCAGTTCTTTGATTTCTTAATCATCAGTGTATAGCAGGGAAATGCTTAGATTCAGTCTGTTTCACACTCTGGAATGCATCTCAGGGCTCCCACGCCTCATTCACACACACACACACACCCAGCAAAAGAAAAGAAAAGAATAGAAAAAGACAGAAACATTTCCCACTGAAGAATTCTAGCATTTCTGAGAACCAACCTGGGGATTCATTTGCTGTGCCATTACTTAAAAAAAAAAAAAAAAAGCTCTCTCGTACCAACATGAATAGTATAACCAATCTCCATAAGCTTGTCTGCGAATAGAACATTAAGTATTATACAGCTTGTGAAACAGATAATTAGAATGTTAAGAAGTTTCATAAGTTATATCCTCCATGGGGAAACCGTAAAGTTTTTGGCTCTCCATAATAGTCACAGGCCTTTTGGGAGGACAGACTTCCAGATATAGTCAAATGCTACCAACTCCTGAAGAAGGAAGTATCAGTTAAAAACCTGTCAATTTAACAAGTTGCTTTTGATCCATTAGTCCCTAGGGATTTTTTCCTGAAGGTGCTCCACATATCTAATGTTGTATATCTGAATAGTATTTTCACTATGAGTAGACTATATTTTTCAGTTATTACAGATGTGGATATTTTGAGACAGCTTGTATCCAAATGGAAAAGAGTATAAAGTGGAAGAGCATATGTTTTGGAGGCAGAAGGGGCCTTCTAGGAACCAGTGTCAGGTGATGGGAAGAACCTTAATCTTCTGGAGACCCTGGCAGAGTAGACTGTACTGGGCTTGAAAGACAAAGAGCTTATCTGGAACAGCTCCCCGTGTTCCTAAATGGGGTTGAATTCTAATAGGGGTGTATACTATGTGAAACATTTGATCATCAATAGTCAGTGTGGTGTAGTGGTTAGAGTGTCAGATTAGGTAGGACCTGCGGGACCAGGCTTCTAATCTCCACTCGGCCATGAAGCTCATTAAGTCACTTGGGGCCATGCACCTTGTACACATTTGTATGCAATTTTGTCTGATATACATATTTTGCAAACAATTATAATATAATGCATTTTTGGTATGTTGATATCATAAATAGACTTATTTTTATGCACACTTTAGTATATGCTTGTCTGAATAACTAGCTGGAAAACTCACTGAAAAATTTGGATTAGGGCAAATTTCAGAGGATGACTCTTTTTCGGTTCTCATCTTGTTTTGGAAAGTGTGAATTAGGAAAGTTTGTTTTAAATGTGAGATGAGTGGAATTTCTCTCTCATCCTTACAGCACAGCCCTTGGATATTGGGCACTCTCCAGAGAAACACTGTGCATGGGCATTATACTACAGTCTGTCTCTCTGAATGTGGTTCCCATCCCTCACTCCTGCTCCCTGCCGTAGACACTCTTGCTTTAAGTCCCATTGATTTCAATTTCAACTGGACTTCGGCATGCATACATTTCTCTGCATTGCACCCGCAGTGCTAGACAAGAGTGAGATTGCACTAAACTTTAGCATAATATACAGCTACTCTGAAACAGCATTATCTTTTTCTTAGTGTGAAATTAATTTGTTCACCAGAGAAAATAAATCATTGGTGGGACAAAGAAAATTGATTTTTACAACACCTTTCACTTGTTTTACTCTTCGTGGTATTAACTATGTTAGATTCTGAGAGTGTTTATAGGCATTATAAAACATTTAAATCTTGATGTATTAAGGCACTTGAATAGCTCCTGGGTATTAGTAAGAGAATTATATTAGGATTAGTCTGGGTATCAATCTTGGTATCTGGCACATTGCTAAGGAAACTGCTGTTTTATCCTCATTGAGACCCTAAACAGAACTTCATTATCTTACACTGAAAAAAGAGAACAGATACCGGCAGTGAGCTGCCCCCAAATGTACGTGGGTCACCAAAAACAGTAAAACACAAGTAATTCAGCATAAATGATCAGGCTGTAATCCTATGCCTACTTACCTAGGAGTAAGTCCCATGGAACTCAGAGAGACTTACTTCTGAGTAAACATCACTGGATTGTGCAGCATCTTCTCTGAAATATTATTATGTGCAAGGTACTTAAAATAAACTAGTCATAGATCACACAATGGGAGAAATTAAGGACTAGCGTGATGCAAATTTATAGGAGAGCACAGATGTAAGAAATCAGTATTTTAGGGTGGCAGCATCACACTTTTGAACTCCCTTTACTAAGTACTCTTTTCAGTGCATGCTAAAAACATTTTTGTTTAGCTACCAGATATGTAGAAGGTTGGTATCTGTTTCTAGCTTATCGTTAAATTTCAATTATTATTTGAATCTTTTAAATAGCTGTTTTAAACCATATTTATTGATATATATATATTTGTTTTCTTCTTTTTTTGCAATCAAGATATATATAATTTTTTTGAAATAAATAAATAAAATTGGCATCAGATCATACTAAGGGTCCATACTAAGGGTTCAACTGAGGTCTACTCAAAGCAGACCAACTGAAATCTGAAATTAAGGGACATGACAGTGGATCTCTGTCATGTCCCTTAATTTCAATGGGTCTACTCTGCATATAACTGGTGCTGGATCCATCCAACTGCTTCCAAATAGTAGCCACAGTTTAGTGTGACTATCTCTAAATAATCATATTTTTGTACAGTTTTAACCAATGTACATATTTTTGAAGCAATTTCCCCTAATATAATGCATTTCATTTCTGTTTTCACCAATATCTTTCTATATGCAATTTCCCTTAATAAATGCATTTCTGTAAACATTGTTGGGTTGGAGAACTGCATCACAAAATTTGGAGAAGTGTGAATTCCCAAGCATAGCTGTATTTTAATCCACATTTTTACCCCCAAGAAGTGTGACCAAGATAGATTCACCTTTAGATGCAAACTGAATTAAACTTCTCCCCCACCCCTACTCAAAAGTAATTACTGCTGAACAGAATGGAACTTACCAGTACTCCCAGGTGTGTGGCTTTCAGATTGCCATCTACACAACCACCACCCATTTTAAAGCAATCTAAGCTGCAATCCACTACATTTCATCTTGTGACACTAAACTCTATATGTTAATGGTGTGCTCTGAGATGCACCACTTCAAAAAATGAGGAAATTCAGGAACCCATTAAAATTCATCAAAACTTGAGATTCATGCAGTTGTCAAGTGTTACAAAGAAGAAAAGCAGGGAGTTGCCATTCACAGGACAGGAGAGGAAACCTTCAAGTGCACACAAACAAAAAATATATATTTTATTAAGTCCAAAGCATTTCAAACAGTCATTCTTCCTTACTTCCTCAAGGGCATCCTTGAATGTCAAATTTTCTATTTGTGTGTGTGTGTGTGTATTTGTTTCCCCTAGTAACAAGTTCCAATTGTGTGCAGAGGCCAAGTCGAAATTTGATGTTCAAGAGTGCTTCTGGGGAAGAGCAATAGTTAGAAATTCAGAAGGTTTGAAAGTAAACATGTTTTGGATGCAACTGGAGGTTTCTTTCCTTCCTTTCCAGAACTCACAATGCCAATAAACAGATGGAACACATAGTCATCATTGTGCAAGTTCTCATGTTGACAAGAATGAACTTGTGGTCCCTTCTGCCCTATGTGCAGGTGTTAATACTGACATGACTCAAGCTGGGAAAAGGAGTAGTCCTGGACACAAATTTGCCCATCTTGTAATGCTCACCCATATCCCAAACTAAGGATCATTTCAAACAGAACATCATCAGAATGGATCATAATTCAGAGTCAGGTCAAATGCTGCCCCTCACCCCAATAGTAGAAAGGTAAGCCTTATGATAGTGGGCATAAATTTGGCTAGCTACCAGCACCACCCAGATTTTTTTTTGGGGGGGGGACACATTCAGCTGATGACGAGAAGCATATTTTCTCACCACTCTATGTCTGTGCAATTCTGAAGTATTTCTAGGTCTTTTGGAGAACAAGTTGAATGCCTATGTCCAGAACAAAACTATACTTCAGCACACTTAATTTTAATGGGGTAAACAGCAAAATTATCATCCCCCCCACACTTGTAATCATTTTTAAAGCTTCCATTGCAGAATCAAAGCTAATAAAAAAACAGTAAAGAAGTCACCCCTGTTGCTCTTAATAAAGTTGTATGTCTGTATTTAAGTCTTTGGGTGTAGATTTTGCTGATAAACTCCACCCAAGACTGCTTCATCTTACCGATGTTACGGCCAGAACTGACAGTTTCATCAAAAGTCAAATTCTCTTACAAGTGAACTTCAGAGTGGGATAGTGATATATAGTGATTTCATTCACATTCAAAAGACTAAGAGAATATATATAGTTGTGTTATATATATAAAAAAACCAAATGTGTGCATACATCCAATAAAAATTGATGGAAGAGTATTTGAGCTAACTCACTTCAGTCTGTGCATTTTAAACATCTGACTTCACCAGGAGTCTGTGTTGACACTGTGTAAAGCTGTATAGACTTGAAATCTGAGACTGGAGCAATTTTAATATTAATGGAGTCTTTACAGGAGTTTAAGAGGGAGAAAAGTCACAGAGTCTTCTGTTTTGAAGAATGAGTGATAATAATACCAAACTGCTTTGCATAGAACAGACAAATCTAAAACTGTACCTTCTCCCCCATTACTTTCTAAATATCACACAGCAAGCTTCTAGGCAACAATCTAAATTGGAGGGCTTCGCCAAAATAGCTCCCTGACTTAGGAACATAGTAAGGTGCCTTCCACTGAGTCATATCATTGCTCCATCTAGGTGAGTATTGTCTTTATACTGACTGGCTCTCCAAGGTTTCAGACAGGAGACCTTTCCTGAAGATATTGCTGATTGAACCTGGAACTTCTGTCTGAACAGGCATTGCCTCCAAGCTGCATTAGATTCATTTGACCTTTGTGATGTTGTCACATAGCCAAATCTATTTGGCCAAGCAACAGCTCACTTGTTCCTGGGATATCTTGTTAATCCATATACATATATATTTCAAATGGAACCACAGCAGCAGTCACAATCTTGGCTGCAAACATGTTCCAAGCCAGCATGAAGCAGGGAAACAAGCCATTCAATAACATTTTTGAGGCCCTTACCCTATCTGCAACACAACTGTCCAGCGGCGAACGTCCAGTGAAACCTATTAAAACCAGCTGAAACCCAGTTTGCACACTGACAGTCAGGGGGCCTGTTCAAGATCAGCAGGTTCCAAGCCAGCTCAGCTTATGGTATTTCTTATGGTATTTCTGGGGCTTTCCACTGCTTTCCCCTTGCATATTTGGTAGTTGGAATGGGCAGCTCCATGCCAACAAAATGACGCTGGCATCACTCCACAGGCAGAGGATGGCAGAGTTGGGTGGTAGGACACTTTAACCCAAACCACAAGCAGCAGCAGCCTGGTACAGAAGAGGTTTGGATTGTTCTGCCAGTTATGGAGCATCTACAAGAAAGGGGGAATCATAGAAGGGGGGCATATAGTCCAACCACCTGCAATGCAGGAATATTTCCCCCCCAACATGGAGCTCGAACCCACAACCCTGAAATTGAGAGTCTCATGCTCTGCCAACTGAAGAGAAGTATGGACTGCACTGCCTACATTTTTTAAACCAAGACAGACCAAAGACAGACATCTATCTCAGTGTTGTCTACATGGACTGACAGCACTTCTCCAGGGGTTGAGATAGTAAATCTCTCCAAGCCCTACCTGGAGATGCCAGGGATTGAACCCTGGACCTTCTGCACGCATAGCAGATGCTCTGGCACTGAGCTACAGCTCTTGCCCCACAGCTTTGACAGTCATGGTCCATGTAGACAGGAGATTAAAAAATGACTTACTTTGACTGGATTTGGCCTAAGCTAAGCATCATTTTGTATTGCAGTTAGGAGTGGAAGGTTTAATTAGTTTAGTTAGTGCATTAATCAAATAAAGCAGACTAAGCTATTGAGTAGCGTAGGGGCCATCATAAATGGGTAAGATTGCAAGTCAGGGGCCCACATATTTAGTATATTTTGATTATGATATGTATCTGTAATAGCAAATAAAAATAAAAATATGTTTTTCGCTAACAAGAAGGGGCAGCATTTATTTTAAACAATAATGTCTCATAGCTTTTTCAATACTCCAAAAAGGTGCACATTTTGAGTTTTTGGTAATATGCAACTGTATTTAATGTAATCTATCAATCACTTATAAAGCAGATGATCAATCAGCCAAAATTGATTGGCTGACAGCCTTAATTGCAATGCAATAATATAGTAATGCCAACTTGTATTACTTTCTCCATATTTGCGCTATAATGGAGAATATATGCTTCCGTTTTAAAAAACACAGAGGCACAGCAGCAGCAGATCTTTCCTAAATCAAAAGGGCAAGTTTTTTTTTAATGCCTGAAGGAAATTTGTGCACATGCATTCATCTTGAAATCTGAGCGATAATAAATTAAATTACATTTTCAACTTTGACCTACAGAACATGGGAGTTATTCAAGGGAAACAGAGGAGCAGAAAGATAGCACAGAAGACTTAAACGAGATGGAAGATTCAGGGAGGAAAGGGAAGAGATGGCGGGAACAGTGTCAGAGATGAGAGCCTCAGGCCAAATAAAGTACGAATACATGAATAATAATACAAAGCCGACACTTGTGTAGAAATCCTTATCTGCTCTAATGCCAGGATACAGTCTTCTCTCAATTCTGGCACTTGCCACAGTATGATTAAACTTATGGTATTTTTATATTTTGTCATATTGATCAAGATATTAAAATAAAATTCTTAGCTAAGATGGACACTAAACTGGTGTGTGTGTGTGCGCACGCGTGCGCGCATGACTTGCAGCTATACAGATGTTTCTGGACGCATGGACTCCAGCTAGGAATATTGAAGAATTGAATTGAAGAATCTGAAATGGGAGCAGGAATTGCTGTAATTCACATATTTGCCCAAGGTCAGAAACAGAAATCATGCAAGCGAATATGAATGGTATTCACTATCCTTGTTTGTTTGTTTGTTTGTTTGTTTGTTTGTGTTTACTCTGCAAATGTTATGTAAGTATTTATGTTATTTTCTGCAATCCTTTTGGCATTTCCCTTCCACTGAAATGAATTACACAATTATGACGACACCATAATTCACGCAGTTTACACAAATAATTAAGTTATTTTGCCAAAGTAGACAGAAAAAAACCCAAATACAGTGGTACCTTGGGTTAAGAACTTAATTCCTTCTGGAGGTCTGTTCTTAACCTGAAACTGTTCTTAATCTGAAACACCACTTTAGCTAATGTGGCCTCCCGCTACCGCTGCGCCGCCGCACGATTTCTGTTCTCATCCTGAAGCAAAGTTCTTAACCCGAGGTAATATTCTGGGTTAGCGGAGTCTGAAGCGTATGTAACCTGAAGTGTATGTAACCCGAGGAACCACAGTAAAGTAGTTATAGGTGGTAGCTGAACTGCTGCGGAACAGACACTGTGCCGCTTACGATGAACACAGGGTGGAAAGGAAAATGATGTCTTCATCATCTCTGTTTGAGGGGTGCACAAAATTCCCTTATTACTCCAGGCCTTTTAATATATTATTATTATTATTATTATTATTATTATTATTATTATTATTATTATTATCATCATCATCATCATCATCATCATCTATAAACTACTCTGAAGGCATTGTTGAAAGTTGGTATATACATATATAAAATATAAAATACATATATACATATAAAATACATAAAATATAAAATACATAAAATATAAAATAAAATACATATTTACATATATAAAATATGTAAATATATTCTGCAGACCTAATGGACCATATACCATATCTGCCCATTAATGTTAAGGAGTTGGGGAGAGACCTATGGGCAGGGGTGGAGAACCTGTGGCCCTCCAGATGCTTTACTACAGCTCCCACCTGCCCCAGCCAACATGACCAGTGGTCAGGGATGATGGGAGCTATAGTCCAACAGCATCCCTGTCGCTGCCATTGTGGGTCCCACCATATGCAGGTGCTGCACCACTACTAGGAATGATTATTCCTCAAGTTCCTTATAGGACAGTGCTAACTATTATTAAACTACCAATTCCGCACCTGTAATTGTGTTTGCGTCTCAAGGCCCCAAGACCCACCCCCAAAATAAATACACACGGAAACGTATATTAGTTTAAGTGTTGGGGCAAATTTTTTGGCCACAGCTTTATTGAAATACAATCACGTGAGCGGTATTGGCTTAGGCATTGACTCCCCACTATAACTGGCTCCACCTCTCAGGGTGATCGTCAAATGGGGTAAACCAAACGAGGGAGCTAGATCGATGAGGACCAACCTCAGCTCACCCCGGGGTTCCTGTGGTCCTGGCATGGCCCTAGCCCCTCAAGTGGACTTTGGATGAGATCCAGGACCCCCAGATTCCTTTAACGGAATACCCAGTTCCTGGAGGGGCAGGTGATGGCTGCACCTCCCCTCCCCACAATCCAACTAAGCCAATGCCTAACTGCCACCTTACAAGTTGTGACGATTTGCTAAGGGGTAGGCGAAAACCAAATGGCTAAAGCCAATCTGCCAAATGGAAAAATTCCTACCCAGCCCCTGTTCCAAAACAGGCAACCCAAACCAAAGCAAGGCCAAGTGACTCTACCTAAACTAGGGAGGGTGGGCAGGTGTACAACAGTTTTTAAAGCCCCTGGGATCACACCACCCACTGGCTATTGGCTAAAATCACCTGGTTTGATCCCAGGGGAATGGCCAGGACTTCTTGCTCCTCCCCCCTATTTTAACCTTATCAGGTGAGCTCTTGGGTCCCACGCACAACAAGGACCCTCTGTTATGAGGATCCCATTAGTTCGCAAACCACCACCACACACACACACACACACACACACACACACACACACACACACAATGCAGGGCGAATCCCAACTTCCAGCCTGCTGTGTCTGCTACAAGAGTTTCTATTATTTAGGGAAGAAAGGATGCACAGCTCTTACAAAACAGAGGCACCTTTTAATGACAGCCTTTAAATTGCGGCCTTTTGTACTTCAAGATATTGATGGCTACAGAGCTGACTGCCAACTGACAGTAACATCAATGTCATTGGACAAAAGACACATCCTTCCATGTGAACAAAGTCCCTCTAGGAGCCATTAACTCTTGCTCATCTTCTCCATCATTGTTGTCTTACTTACTACTCTTATTTAATGCTCCCTTTTATGATGCGGCACACCTTCTGTCATACCTCTACAAATGGGGAAATATATGATTTTGTGCATGTGCATGCTTTTAAATAGTGTTTACAGTGCTGTTTTTAATAGGGATATTTGTTTGTGGTTTTTAAAATATTTATACTTCTTGTGTGTGTTTTAGTTGCAGGTCTTCTAATTTATGCTGTGAGCTGTCTTGGGTCCTGCACTGGGAGAAAGGAGGTATATAAAGGAAATAAGATAAATAGTTAAGGCTCTATACTTTGACATCTGCAAGTGAGATGGGGGCACACGGAACATAATCCCCCAATTCCAAGCTTTCATTTTAAATGAGAGAGTAAGCTTCTAGCCTTTATAGAACTTCAGATACAAGGCAAAATGTACCAGCATTCCTTTTTTTTAAAAAAGTAGTAAGAAACTCACCTCGTCCTCACTTTCTGTGTTTTACTCCCTCCCACCAGCCACATGATTTGAGAAATAAACTTGCTCATATTTTGAGAGGACAATTTGAGAGCAATTTGTGTGTGTTTAAAGGAAAAGAGGTAAAAAGATTTGAACTGTGGCTCCTTAAATGCACTTCACAGCATACAGTCAGCAAGTCACTTCAGGCCATGATAATAAGAGAAAGTTGCCAGTAAATATTTTGTTCAAAGTGAAATGCAAAGTAAACCTGAAGATTCTTGATCAGGCAAAACATTGGAGAAGTTTCAACACAAGTCAATATAGTTTATTTTAAAGCTAGTGAACTTGCTCAGAAGATCCAGCAGCAGCTGTCCCAAGAAAGGGTCAGCAAATAGGTCCTTGCTTGGGTCAATATTTGAACCGGGGACTTTGTAGTTCACAGTTCACGCTCCTTGACATTTCCCTACAGAAGCTTCCCTGATTCCAGTGCATTCCAGATGTTTCAGACCCTTAATTTTATTTCTGTGCCACCCTTCACCAAAAACCATCAATGTCATTTGCAAAAATAAAGTAACATCAGACAACATAGCACACTAATAAACATCAACATTAAAATATTTCCTGTAGGTTAAATAATTGTGAACATTAGGAAAATGTTTTTTGTTTGTTTGTTTGTTTAATGCTCTACTGCCACTGTCAGAGGTAATATACCCTTGAACACCAGCTGCTGGGAATCACAAGTGGGGAGAGCTGCTTGTAAGCTTACCCTAGGCATCTGGTTGGCCACTGTGAGAACAGGATGCTGGACTAGATGGACCCTTGGTCTGAAGCAGCAGGGATCATCTCCTGTTCTGATTTCCTTGTGACTTAAGCCTTATGACCGAACTCATCAGCCACCAAATCCTCCCCCTCCCCCAAGGTGGACTTTTAGCTGCCATTTAAAAGAATATAAGGTTGGGACAAGATGCTCTTCACTTATGCAGGTCATTCTACTACATGGATCCACCCTCAAAAAGGCTCTTCCATGGGCCTGCATACTATGCACTTCATTTAACACAGGGACTACCAGGAGTGCCTCTTCCGCTAACTAATGCATGGGCAGGTTGATAGAAGATAAGGCATTATCACAGATATTTAGGGCCCAGTCTAATGAAGACTACAACAGCCAGCTGCAGCTTATAGGAGGAGTTGTCCAAAATACTGGTGGGGAGGGGGGACCGGTGGCAAAAGGCTATCCTACAGCCACTCTAACTTCTGATTAAGGAACAAACCTTATTTCACAAGGGAAAGTTTATTGCCTTGGTGTCTAAGTGGTAGAATGTCTTCTTTCCTCACAATATGTCATGCAACTGAAAATACAGTTGCATCAGGACTCATCTTTTTTGATGGTTGTGATGTGTGACTACTGTTGTTGTTGTGTTTGCAGTGCTTTGTTTTAATGTACACTGTGCTGGTGTTGCTATTATTTAATTGCTGTGTGTTGATGAATTTTTAAAACTTCATTAGTCACACTGAAAGACAGGATACAAACATAGATAAATTAATAAACTAAAATTTAACACTTGCATCTCCTGTTAAAATTGGAACTGTACTGATTAATCAACTAAAGTTTGAGGGTTTTAATTGGGTTTCATAAATGAGGATCATAGGAATAAACTAAAGGTTTAGTTGATTAACCTCCCACTTAAGGCTTGGGTGCAACTAGGGTAGCTGTGTAAAGATAAAGTGGGAAATCAAAGCAAGTCAGAACATGCGTGTCCTCATAAAGTCCTCCATGTTTCAATCCAATTAGCCACCCTCACTGGACAAGCTGATGTGTTCCCTCTCATGATGACAGGAAAGTCATCACCTTGCCAGCCATGCTGAGAGTCTTGAGAACTGGCCTCTCGCTGACAACACTTGTCAGCCACCAATTCACCAAAACCATGACAGAAACAATTTAACGGCTGGCTCAAACAGGACAGGAGACCTTTCAGGGCTACTTGAGAAATGTGAAGACTCAACCTGACAACTTGCTGGCTGCAAGGAGAGCTGGCTTTCTGGCAGAGAGAGAAAGCTCCATCTAGACTGGAGAGAAAAGGCACAGAGTTTGGCAGCACTCATATTATTCTCCTACAACAGAGAGAGGGAAATGGTTAGGTAGCACCATAACTAGGGATGGCCAGCCTACCATCTATCTGTTCTGTGTCAGCTTCTTTTCCCCTTCAGTCTGGCTCCATTTCATTTTGTTTGTGGGTGGGGTTTTTTTTAGTGGAAATTATACAAAATCCACCCATGTGTATATTTGCAAAGAGAGAGAAAGAGAGAGAGAAGTAAATTAAAGTACTTATAGGTGATCTGCATTTTTCTTCCTTTAACATCTTAAGCTTCTTAGAGACTCTTAAAAGGAAGAGAGAGAAAAGCTCTTGAAATGATCACAGGAAGTGACTGTACATCAGAATATGCAATACCTTCCTGGGGAACTCTGCAGAGTAAAAAGATGGCTGTGCTCCATTTACCCACAAAGCAACCTGACAGCAAGTAGTATTTCCACAGCCACCTCTGGTTTGTCAAGTGATAGCCTGGTAGCTATTCTCAGTTGTCTGGGCTTGGCCTTTATGGCCCCAGTTGGATTCCATAGTGGTCTTTTCAAGCCACAATATGTGAACTCCTTTAGCTGGATGTGCCAACTGAACTTAAAGCTAAGATGTCACCCTCCTTAAACCACTTAGCTGCGTTTTAAGGCTTAGCTTGAAATTTGTGCTCTACAGGTGGAAATTGGATATAAAGAATCAAGCAAACGCAAGTGCTTGAGCTTGATTGAAATGTTCATTTGCACAACTTTTATATGCCATAAAGCACTTCAGTTGCTTGAGTAGTGCCAATTGTTTACCTTATGAGTTACTGCTTCCATGCTAGAAACTGTCAAGTCTCTTAATGCCACGCAGTTTGCATCCACATGAATTGTAGTCTACCTTGTTTATATCCCCAGATTTTCCATTTGCAACATAGTTTAGACCAGCATGATCAGCAGTTTACTTTTTTTTTTTCCGTCTGGAAACTGTTGATTAATCATAGCAGTTGCTTCTAAACATAATTGTCTTTGAAGAGAGTGGGGAGGGGTGGTGGTGGAGAAGATCACGGGCTCTGTGATTTATGTTTCATGGTCCATAATAGGAACTGTTACTTCGTCACTTAAAATATTTAGGGCAAAATCAAAATCAATAGTGCTACCATAAGGATAATAAATCATGCTGCTTAAAGTGTACCGTGTTTGCCATAACCCTTCACTTTTTACAGGATACCTCCCCCCTTCTTGACTCTCTTCCCTTCAAACCATACCTTTATATGAAACTCCCAACTGAGCCCTTTTATTCAAGAGAAACTAGGATAGCCAGCATCCTAGGAGATTAAGAGTGGTTCTTGTATACCCTACTCACCACAACAGCCAAATCTCTCCCCTTATTTGGGTCTTTGGATCCCAACCAGGCAACATATCTGTTCTGAAAAATCTATGAACCATTCCAAATGTTCTACCTCCCTTTTCATTCTACTTATGTTACATAGTTTGACAGCCTCAGACTTTGCTCCACAAGTCATTTGAAGCAATATTATTAAGACAAATACTATTGCATGGAGTCAAACGAAGAGCACCATGTTCCATATACCACATTTACTTGTTAGATGTCCTCCAATACCCATTTAGATGAATGTTCCTGCCTAATGGCCTTTGAAATCTGGTAACTACTAAGTAGGTCAGTCTTTCATTTGATTAGGTGGAGGGGAAATGTTTGCATGTAGACAGAAATGGAAAGGGGGGTGCTGCTGTGCTCAGGTCCTGATTGTGTGCTTCCCACAAGCATCTGGCTGCCACTGTGAGGGCAGGATGCTAGACTAGAAGGGCTACTGGCCTGATCCTGCAGGCTCTTCTTGAGTTCTTGAGTCCTGAGCTTTTCTGTAACTGAGGAGGAGCTTCAAGGTCATGCAGCTTACTTTTGAAACCATGTTGAAATGTGGATGAAATATGAAAGAATAGGTAAACTTTGTCTCCTTCCTCTGTTGGAGAGAGAGCTGTGAGGCCTGGTTGGAGTTAAAGCATAGTACAGAAGCAGCCACAAATATGGAAATATAAGCTGTGAGGTAGGATTTCCTGCCTTTTATAATAAATTCTGAAAGTGGCTTTAGACAAATTACTATTAAATTATGCCTCAAGAACAACACCAATCCCACCCATCTGCAATATTAGAGGTGATACTGTTCCATTCCAGAGGAGTCCTGAGTAAGCTTTAGAGGTAAAAGTCCTGTGTTTTTTGTTCAACATTGGCTGAGAATTTTTCGTACACCGCTCTTTAAAGAAGTACTTCAGCACTTTGGAGCATGAGATGTGGTCAGGTGCCTATCTGCTCATTCGTGAAATGGGGGCATCCCAAGAAATATGGTGGTGGTTTCTGCATATTTGGGGGGATTAATTGCATTTTTTTTAAAAAAAAAGAAAGGAAAAACAAAAAAGCCCAATAAAGTCCTATGTTTAATGACATCCAGGGCCTACAGAATGTTGAGGGTTTCTGTTTCTGATTTTAAAAGAGACAAAATTGAGAGAGCTTCAAGTCTGAGACCTTTAGTGCAACACAGCACAACAAAGAAAGGTGGTTGCTCTTGAAAACTTCCTAATGCTTTGAGTGTCCTGAACCAGTAGAAGGCTCCTGTTCAAGGCTGGATACAGCCCAGAAGCAGAAGGAAATAATTGGATGGGAGGAGGAGAAGGAGGAAGGTTTACAGCACATCTATAGTGCTGTGAGTTGTGGGGGACAAGGTAGGCTGTATGCCTGAGTGCTTTCTAATTCCTGGATCCAGCAAGGAATCAATTGCCAGAACAGCCAGGCTAGCTTCTTGATAATAGCCCAAATATGAGTCGTTAAGGTAACCAAGGAAGTGGCTCTGTGCCAGAGAGCAAATGGGCAGGGCCCCCTCCCTCAATTCACTGGTAGTTATAAGGATGAAAGTTGGAGTAGAGTTGTGAAAGCTGAGCTAGAAGCAGGAGGCAGGCAGAAGCCTGAGGGAGAGAGACAGGCTTGATTTCTGCTTGAATCCAAGGCCGTGGCTATGGGAGAAGCAAGACCACCTTGGAAAGTTAATGCTGCAAGCCCCTCCATTGTGCCCACCATTGAAAGCTCAGGTTGTATATATGTCTAAATAAACCATGTATCATAGAAAGACTCCACAGAAGGTCTCCACAGAAACCAAACCCTGGGTAAGTGCCTGGAATCCCTGGAATCTCACACCGCTTGGAGATTGAGGTGGAATGCAACAATATATTTTTGGTTCAGAAGCCCTGCTGATTACAATGAGGCTTACTTCTGGCTAAGTGGATTTCAGTGCTAGACTTTATAGTGTGGGTGGAGAACCTGCAGCCCTCTAGATGTTGCTGCTCTCCCAACAACATATTGGAGGGTCACAGGTTTGCGACCCCTGGGCTTATCAAGATTTTTCTTCTTTCTCAAAAAGAAATTCAGCTATAAAACAATTCACCATTGTAAAACTTCTGTCTAAAAACATGTCTAATATGTTTTTAATGAAACCACATGCATTTTTTTTAAAAAAAAAGCCTGTGCAAAGGCTCAGATCCCAAGAGAGTCCTCATGTCTGATTCTGAACCTGAAAATATTCAATGCACGTCTAGAGCCATAATTTGAAAAGAAGGGAGGGGGAAAGTGGAAAAAAAAAAAGTCTTTTAGAAGACAGAAAAGGTACAGAATCTTTACAGAGCCATATTTCATTTCAGGACCTTAATTCCACAAATAAGCTCTTAAAATCCTTCTAGCTGGCCTTCTGGCCTAGAGTAAGACCTCCCCAGGGTAACATTTTACACAATCCGCAGAGCAATCCCAGTTTCTGAAGAAATAATGATTTGTCTGCAACTTTTTTCTTTTTCTCCAGTGCTTCAAATTATTCAGCTGTTCTTTGCTAAATGAATGCCTAGGTCTTCAATAAACTGTTAAGAACCGGTCTGGAATACAGGCTTGCAGTGTGCTAACAATACACTCACTATATATCAGGGAACCCATTAATTTCAATAATAAATTATAAGGGTCAGCAGAGTATTGCAGAACCTGAATTCAAGCCTCCTCCCTTTCTTTCTTTCTTTCTTTCTTTCTTTCTTTCTTTCTTTCTTTCTTTCTTTCTTTCTTTTCTTTCTTTTAAAAAAGAGTTTTGCTGAGCTCCTCCTTGATATGAATTACACCAAAATTAAATGTGCAGAAGAACTTGTAAAAGAAGCCAGCAAACATATATTGTCCTTCAACAGCAAGATGGAATGAGCCAGAGCAAATAAATAACCAGCTATTCAGCTTGTAATAAACTCAGCACTTAATAGCCTGCAACCCATGCTTTCACTCTTGCTCCATGCCGACTGGACACTCTCCCTCCTGGAAGGGCTCTGAAATATGCATTATTTACATTTTCATTGTGGTGTTTCTCTAATTAAAGATGCAACAAAATGTTGCAGCGTGGGTGGCATGCTCCAGCCAGTTATGTCATTTCCCATTCCATAATCCATTCCATCCCACTTCCTGACCTATTTTCCACCTTTAGCACCTACTCATGCACACAAAGACTCAGACCGCATTCACACAGCAGTTTATTCCATTTCCCCAAAGGTTCCCTAACATTAATTTCTGCATTATATTAGAGCTTTCACACAAAGCAAAATCCACTTCCAGAAAACTAATGGAATACAGTGCATGTTTAGCACTCGTCCCCCTGTTATTTGATTCTAGGGGGAAAACATTTAAGGGCCCTTAACCCAGAAAATCGCAAGAATAATGTAACAAAATTTGGAGTGCTTTGCTGGCATACAGTTCTTTTCTGCTGTGTCCATAGGGGAATCATGGGGGAACACAAACACGTAAAAGGTGGGGAAGAAGTGACGCTGTCTGATGACATTTGTTGTTTTGCCACACCATGGCCCCTGGTATGGATGAACTTTAGTGTAACATACTGATATATCAGTCAAAAAGCCACAGTTCCATAACACAACAGGAATTGCAGGGAGAAGGGAACATTAGAAAACAGGCCAGAAGTGCTAGCATTATAAACAGGAAAACTAACACAATATTCATCACGTCCAAATGCACTGTAAGTGTTCTGTGGCCACTGAGGATGCTTAGTCCTTCGGTTCTCTTCCGGCCACTCCAGCTTGATTGATTTAACTTATTTAATGCATTTGCTTGCTTCAAAGTTGATACTCATCCTGAGGGCCATAGGCCATACCTGCATACAAACTAACAAAAGTTGTCTTGCATGCATCCACAGGATCATGCCAATTCAATATTTCCAAGGGCCAATGAACTCTACCTTATTCCTTACAGTGGTTTTCTGTGTCAAGTAAATAGTATGCAGGGCCATTCCTAGCTCTTCAAACTCTCTTGGTATTTACATATAAGAGCTCAAAAGGTGAGTTGCTGAAAATAGGATGTTTTGTTTGCTTTAATCCTAATCTTAAACAAGCCCAATGGAAGCCTGTTGTTGGCATTAGTGACTGCCATTGCTCCAGTGCTTATTGCTTCTGAAATTGTCAATTCAGAGGGATAAATACAAAGGAAAACATCTTATATTTGTGCAAGAGATTGGAGTAAATTGGGAAAATGCAAAACAGTCCAGGTGGCTTCCACATTTATAAAACCTGGGTGCCAATTCTCAATGGAGAGAGGGGGAAAGAGAGACAGACACACACAGAGAGAGATTATTATTCTTGTTGAAAAAAATCATTGGAAAACAACAGAAATGTAGCTTTCTCTGGTGTGTTAGCACAGATGTTGGAAGGAAAACAGGCCCTTGCCTAGCCACTCCCATGTTAAATTTCATAACAGATCTTAAACTATAGTAGAATTAAAATTATGTAAAAGCTAATATATTAAAATGCAGATGGCAAAAAACAGCACAGCATTATTATAGCCCTTTCCTTTAAAGCAATCAGTTTCTCAAAGGAACTGTAGGAATAAAACAGTATTAGTCTACTAGCAGAAGGAAGAGAAGGAAGCCAATCTAGCCTCTCTAAGAATGAAGTTCCAAAGTCTGGGAGTATCCACTGTGAATGCCCTTAAGAGGCTTTCTTAAGAAACCCTAGGAGCTTTTCAAACTCTACCCCACCCAAGCACTGCAATAGGGTTCAACTGCAACTAGAAGACAGGGGTAGCCAATACAGTGCCCTCCAGATGCTGCTGCACTACAACTCCCATACATCTTGACCTTTGGCTATGTTGGCTGGAGCTGATGGGAGTTGTAGTCCAATGACATCTGGAGGATAATGCCTTGACTACCCTGGTCTAAGTGTAATTAAGTTCTAACTGCATTAGACCACTGACTGTACCCTTTTTTCAGTTGCCCAGGAGGGCATGGGTTTTCCCACCAAATGTCCTCATCCTCATACACCAAACTCCTGGATGCATTAAGTTTCAATTAATTTGAATCCTGGTGGGCTCCCTTATTCTTTCTCCTTCTTCTACAGCAGGCACAATGATTTTCATTATTAGTTTTTAAAAGAGCAGTGATTAATGAAGGTACTGGAAGTCATCATTAAGCTGGTTACCATAAACATTTAAAGAGCTTTCCGGTGAATGCAGTTAACTCAGGGCACCATGAGGAAACTGCAAACTTTTATTTGATCATCCATGTGTATTTTGAAGTTGTTTAACAAGATAGTAAATTTTACTGCAATTGATTAAAATGATGCTGACGGGAAGAATTCTTGAGAGAGCAAAGACCTATGCTAAGCTTTTGCTGAAAAGTCCTTTCGTTACCCCATTAGTCTTGCACTGCTTTTTCCTAACAACTTTGATAACCCAGAGCAGGTTATATTTAGCACAACATTTTTTTAAAAACAACAACAACCATGAACACGTAACAACTGACTTCCAAAGCTCTGCTGTCTGGAGCTGATGGGAGATTTAGTCTGAAACAGCTAGAGGGCACCAGGTTGGGGAACATTGATCTAAAGTTTCTCACAAAGGATATTGTACATTTGACCAAGACCAACTCATGACAGCATGAATAATGAAATCCAAAAGGCAGCAGAACAGAACTGCCATAGAAATTTCCAGTATGAAATAAATCTATTGAAGGGGAATAATGAAGTGATACTTCACCTGAAAAATGTATCGCAGAACAGCCATGTAAAACATTTCCAAGTAATAGTACTTTAAACACGCAGAAAACAGGGTTATAATTTTTAAAAGTTAGCCTGCTAATCTATACACACTGCTCTGGGAGTAAGTCCCATAGAACTCAATTGGGCTTACTTCTGTGTAGACGTGGCTACTGTACTGTAAGTCTAAGAATGATGAAGAACCTATGAACTGGAATTTACCTACAAGTCAACAAGCCAGGTTTCTACTGCATCTCACACAGAAATAGGAATAAACTAAGAAGAAAAATGAAAGCCATAACTTCTTTGAAAATCTAACAAATGTGCCAGTTTTCATCTATGAAAGAGTAGTGGGCATATTATTATCTTCCAGATTTCGTAAAAACGAAGATAAAAAGATTCTGTGCCCAGGTAGAAAGTGAATTGACACCTATTCCAGGCATCCCCCATGTATTTGACATAGGTCTACGGTTGAATAATAATTCTGGGCCCTTGAATCAGAAACTAGCTCACTGGTTGTTGCTTTTTGTTTGCAGATTTCTGACAAAACTTGCCTCCATGAGGAAGGGTTCTCAGAACAAGATGTGCAAGCTGAGCTACCTAAGGTGCTGAGAGTTGATACATGCATTCTGAGCTGCCCAAGGTGCTGACACCCCAGCTACCTTGCCCTGTGGGATCCCTCTGAAGTCAGGTCACAACAGTAGTTGCCACTAGGAGGACAGGGAGGGTGAAGAAGCTGCTGCCACCACCCCTCGATTGCAAGGGGTAAGCACATGAAGTGGGCTACAAGTCTGGGTTGTATGCAGGCTTAATCTTCTTTTTCTTCGGGGGAAAAACTTATAGCTTCATGTACAATTGACTCACATACCAGCAGGGGCTAAGTCAAAGAGAGCAGGTGCTCTGCTACTGAGTGTCCTTATAAGCAGACACATGTGACATGTGATATATTTCTAGCCATAATGGCTATATCTTCTGTGTAGGAGGCAGTGTGTTGCACTCAAGCCAACTTGCTCACTTCCTGTGGGCTTCATATTGGCCAATGTGAGAACAGGATGTTGGACTAGATAGGTTTTGGGCCTGATCTAGACATGGTCTTCTCATGTTCATATGCTATGCTATCACACCTACCAAAGATTCACATGAATGTGTTGAAATTACAAACAGGTGAGTGAGTTCTAACTTTTAATCACATAATAGTTGAAAATGGATGTTTTACAGGTGAAGTCTCTTTTCTGGACATTTCTGTCTAGCCTTTCCAATTTGCCCAAACATATAGAATAGCCCACACACGGCAGTTATGCTGAAAAGCATTGCCTGAGAATTGGAATGCTCATTTATAAACAGCAGGAGCAGCAGCAACAACACCTTGGATCTAAATGGATGCTAACAGATGCATTAAATGGAAAACACCTTCTTAAGCATCTCTGAAAGACTTCATTCACCTGTGCTTACAGAAAGCAAATTGTATATTAAAAAGCATGTAAGCTTGCTTGGAGAAGTTTTTTTTCATTCTTTTCTTTTTAAATCACATAAGTTACATCTGAAATTACCTGCAAGCTTCATTTAAACATGGTCCTGAGAATATAAAGAAGAGGAGGGACTTGTGCACATGCTATTTCATGTGGCCAGTGTCTTATTTAAACTGGACCTTCAAGCATATTATGTACAACATGTGCACAACAACATCAGCCACCAAGACCACAGACCTCGTTGATGCTTGTGCTGCATCAATAGGCAGTGACCCTTAAAAAAAAACCCTACTCACCAGGATATTATTTATTTCTTACAAAGAAAGCACAACATTTCAGCTGGGCCTCAGTCCAAGATGAATTTATAAACAAGAATTCTGGAAGCCTTTTAATATTAAAGTGGCCAGAAGCTACAAAACAAGCATAACAATTATATGGAGAATGGAGTCATTTTATTTTTGCTATTTTCTGTGTTTTCCAACACATTTTCAAAAACTCCTTAAATTTTTTCTTCATTTTTTTATTCAAGCCGTGAGCACTGTCTACTGCTCAGAGAGCCCTTGGCTATTTTATTTAAAAACAAGCCTCACTGGGTGTCTTTGGAGTCACACAAAACACACATAGAGTCTAAAGGTTGCCAAATGCCTTACTTGCATTGCTCATGTGCTTTTAACACTAGCCCAACAATTTAGAGCATGAAATCTGCCTTGCTGGATCAGATCAAGAGCATTGTCATGCTAAGCCCTGTCATCAGATTATGACCTCCTGATGACCAAAGACTCAAGTGAGGAAACAGATTCCCCTGGTGTCAGCTGATATACAGAGGGTTTTTTATATAGGAAATATTTCAAGTTTTATCTGGAGATACTGGGGACTGAACCTGGACCCTTGCGTTCTACCAGTGGCATAAGATCCTTTACCATGCCCAATAATGATACAGTACCCAGCATATTTGGGGGGTGGGGGGTGGGACAAATTTAGCAAGCTTTCCAGGAGCAGTCAATGTTGCCCTTCAGATGCTGTGTGGGCACCACCATGATTCATGCATTGATAACCTCAAGGCTAGATTATTGCAATGCAATGTACATGGAGCTACCCTTGGACCAAGTCAGGAGGTTCTAGCTGGTGGAAAATGTGGCAGCTAGACTGCTGATGTGTACAGACTATCACCAGCACATAATTCCAGTGCTCAAAATTTTGCTTGCTTTGGCTGTCCATATGCTATGGGACAGGTTCAATGTTATTGTATTCAATCTCTTTTACAACTTAGGTCCAGGATACCTCAAGGACTATCTGATCCTTTATATCCTTGCCCAATCACTGAGGTCTTCAGGGGAGTCACTGTTATTGATCCCATGGCTCAGATGCACAGCTTGTATCCACCAGGAGCCATGCATTCGCTATTCTAGTACTTAATACTTTTAAAAGAAATTCTAACAGGCATTTTAACTGAATTCTGATTTTATAGTTTTAGCCTATTCTTATTTTCATTTCATTTCATTTTCATTATACTTAGAAACCATTGAGTGACAATTGTCATTAAGTGATATAGAAATTGTCTATAGAAATGTTGGGTACCTCTGCTTTACTCATGACTTTATATCTCTACTAGGAAAAGCTTCACTTACTAAATCTCTATGTTAGGCTGTGTCAAGAGCACAGTCATAAAAAAAAGTGGGGAGTGACAATATAGCAATCTACTGTGTTTCCCTAGACATCGACACACCAACACAGGAGAATCACTGAATAACTCTCTAAAGTCTACACTCCATGGCAACAGGCCAATGTTGTTCCAAGTAGCATTAGAAGTACACCAACAAATGCATTTTTCAATAAGCAGATGAGAAGAGTTAACTACTGTGACACCGTGTTTTATGATTTATGCAGTGCTTTCTCTTGCCAATAACAAAAATGGCTGGATGCTTAAGAGAATATTCCATAAACCTGCCAATCATTAAATAGTCCAACTGCACTTTTAAGAGTATAATTTCTCCAGAGGGAGAGGCACCTGCTGTGCAACTGTATAATTTCATTTTTCCCTTACGCTGCATGCCCAGAATTAATTCTGAGCCATTTCATTTCCTTCCCACTTACTTGATCTATTATGTATTTAAATACATTATGTACATTATAGTTTTCCATCTACTTTTATGGGACAGATGATCAGAATCAAAAATGCTGTTTTGTTGCTTGTCTCTGGTCAAAAGCCAAATGGAAATAATACACCAAAGTCTGCAGCACTGAATATTTCTTTTCTCTCCACTTTAGGGGCAATGTTACACCATGGCCATGAGCAATGAGACCCCTGTAGCCCATCCTTATTTCCAAAGTGCCATTGGCAAGGGACAATGTATTAATTATAATGTGTTGTATTCAACTAGGTTCTACTCTGAGCAGACTTACTGAATTAATTTAGCTATGTTAGGTATGTCCATTAACTTCAGTGGGTCTACTCTGAGTATTTAATGCCTATTCAATGCCAAGCTCAACACTGTGAATGTAGCATCACATTTTAGTAAGTGGGGTGAGTTAGCAGCCCCCTTCCAAGCTGTAGAAGTGGATGGAAAGTGCCTCAGCAGCTGTGTAGTGAGCACCACCCCTCCCCACTTCCAAGGTCAGGAGGAAGGCTGTTATGTGGCCATCATTTGTGGAGTATCCTGGTTGTTTATGGGCTAAACAGCAAGCTCATACCCTTCCCTTTCGAGAGCAGAAGAGTGTGATGGGAGCTTCTTCAACTGCTGCTCCATAGTAGAGCTCTAAGTGACAGGATTATCTCACCTCTCACAAAAGATTGGGGTTGAATTTCCTTGGCTGTTGTTGAGCAACCTCCATCAACCTGCCAGTGGGAAGAAACCTGGCAAGTGTGGCTTTTAGGCTTGGCTACCAAATTGAGCCAAATGTTTTATATACTTTTTCATATTCCAACTCAGAGCCAAAAATAGCTTCCAAAAGAATTCACAAGAATCAAAATCCAATTTAAAAAAGACAATGAAAGACATGAAGTGTTTGTGTTGAGTGTGTGAACATGTGTCAATAATTTATGGCACTTGATTACACAGCACATGTTTACACACACACACACACACACAAAACACTTTAACTTAGGGCAGGGATAGGGAACGTTTTTGGCCCAGTGGCAATCCAAAGGTAGGCAGGACTACTCACCAGTTAATCTGATGTCATAATGATGTCAAGTGACTGACACTTTCCAGGCATCCAACAATCAGCTGTTTCTTGGATGCTTTGGAAATGCTGCAGAAGGATCTTTGCAGACCCATTGCTTGATGCTTCCTAAGCCCTATGCTTGACACTTAGAATAAGAAAATCCTTATACTGGAGAATGGAATCCTTCTCATGTAAGCTGCTTTCCTGCTAAAATCTCCTCAGACAAGTTCTGCTTTCCTAGTTCATAAAACTCTGCCTGGAATGGGACACTGGGTTTATGGGTCTGAGAAAGTCCCAGCGTCATAACATAAACACAATGCTAGAGCCATGATGTTGTCGTTTAGTCCAAGCAGAACTGGGAGCAATACTCTAACACAGTAAAAAATAAAATAAAAAATAAATCCATGACTCCAGATGTAATGGATCTAAAGATGTATTCAAATAACAAAGTCCACAAAACATGCAAAGAGGCTTCTCTCAAACACACTCCGCAGCATACAGAATTCCCAACCCAGTAGGAATCAGATTTCTGATTCCACAGAAAAAATACTATGTAAACAGAACAGTGAATGTAAGGGTAGCCCTATTAGGTCAGACCAAATGCCCATCCATAGCTGTCAAGTGCCCCTTATTTGAAGGGACAGTCCCTTATTCCAGCACCATGTCCCACTGCTGTCCCTTATTGATGGATGTCCCTTAAATGATATCCCTTAAATTTCAAAGGAAGCAGCTCCTCTCCCTCCCTCCCTGCCGGCCAGGGAGGAGGGAGGCTCCAACTGTGTTGCTTGGCTGTGTTGCTCACCCAATAAGAAGTCTAAGTACGACTGGGGGTGGAGCTTGCATGCCTAGTGTGTGGCTAGTTAATGTAAGCTGAGGGGTTTTTTGAATGCTGGACGCCATTTTGTTGCACATGCTGCTGCAAACTTTGCAGTGCAAAGCCAGGCCGGGGAGCCATCTTAAGTTGAGGCTGCATAGGCCTTGTGGTGCATGTGATTCAGATTCTATTCAGTTGAACCTCTGGTTACAAAGTTGGTTGAACAGTGTTCTCGAAGCTACCCAGCATGAGTTTGACCAGACTGCAGGAGGACAGGAAGACTGGAGTGCCTGGAACAGGTGAGGCTGCAGGTCCCTTATTTTGGCTGCTGGTCCCTTATTTGCAAGGCTGCTGGTCCCTTATTTTCAAATCTGTAAGTTGACAGCTATGTGCCCATCTAGTCTATATTGTACTTCCAAACAGTGGCCAGTCTGGCATTTGAAAATTCATAACCAGGCTGTGACAGTAATAGGATACCTAAGGCATGGCAGCACATTAAGAAAGCTATAGTAGAGATAGGGGAAATGGAGAAGTTACAAATAGTTTGCACTGAAAGTTGAACCTACCTAATGCACACTTTCTGGAACCAATATGAGAACTGAACCACAGTCTCCTTTCAAAATTCACACTGTTCCAAATGGAAAACCAGCAACAGCAAAAAGATAGGAAAGACTCCCCCACTTTTTCTTTTTTTACCAAACTGAAATTTCATTACGACTTTGTTTCTTATTATTGTATTGCATCATTCTTGCCTAAGGAGCTGGGGCAGCAAACATCAAATTGTTAAAGTAGAATGCAAACATGTGTAAAGCATTTAAAAACAATCTAAAACCTTTTTAAAAAAAGAATTTAGAAGCAATTACATAACTTCACAGTTATTAATTTCATAGTTGCCATAGCTAGTATCTCTCAGCCTTCAAATGCCTGAGTAAACAGGTATGTTTTTTTAGATTTCTCCTGAAAGTCAATAATGAGGGTGAACATTCCACAAATGGGGAACTACCACTGAGAAGGCGCCGTCATGGGCCACTGCCAACCAGGCAGCAGTTAGAGGCGGAACCACCAATGTGGCCGACTCTGTCCATAGTCAGATTCAATATGGTTGATACCTAAAAGTGGAAACTGGGCAATGTTCCAACATAGCTGTGCAAGATAGACAGCAATTTCTGCAAATGCATAGCGGCATTGGGGGGCACATTTAGTCTGTATTTCAAAATTCCTTCCTGGAGAACACCCCCCCCCCCCGCCGCATTAAAGATTGTCAGTCTCAACTCAACATTTTGTTTATGTAGAGTAATTAAGGATGGAAATGACAAGGATAATTTATTACTTCATCAGGAATTAGCAGCTCCCATATCTTTGATTCATGTAGCTCACTTACTTAAAACACTCTTTGCCATCCATATTGTTTGACAGGTGCTGAAGTATGGACTGTGGCCACAGTAATTTGAAGGAACAAAACACCTCAGGTGGTGTAGCAAGTAGACAACGAACAACTGACAGATGAGAGAGCTTGTTCTAATTTTAATTACATTATGTGTTGCCTCCCAAAGACATGGCAATTCATAAACTTTACAATGAGCAGCTAGGGTGCAAACCTCTTTTAGACACAAAAGCAACTGTTGCCTCAGATTGATAATGAAGTGAGCATTTTGAGAGACAAAGGAGTGAATTTCATAGTTTATGCACTGTGTAAAGAAGATCTTCCTTTTGTGTGCCCTGAATCCTCCAACTTTCAGCATCACTGGATGGCCACCTTCCTCAATAAAGATGGGAGTGAGATAATGTGACTGGATTTGCAGTTAATTTTAAATGTTAGACTTTCCCTCTCAAAATGCTTGGGAGGTCCATTATATGTGTTAGCGTTTCATAATAATAAATAGCAAGCTATGACAATTATGTGAAAGAAGAACTTGCCAACATTTATCCCTCACCCAGAGGATCAAAGAAAGGGTGCCAGCCAGCCACACCACTGTTAAATCACCCATGGCCCACCCTGAAAGCTGATTGACTGAGGTTGTCCCACAGGGGGAAGAATCCCAGCAATGATGATGCAGCCAGCAAGATGCAAGGGAGAGACTGTTGTGTCCCGGCTGCCCAGCCGCAACACCGCCCACTGGGAAAAGGTAAGTGGACTTTTTGAACAAAACTATAAATTCATTTTAGGTAAAGGTAAAGGAACCCCTGCCCGTACGGGCCAGTCTTGACAGACTCTAGGGTTGTGCGCTCATCTCACTCTATAGGCTGGGAGCCAGCGCTGTCCGCAGACACTTCCGGGTCACGTGGCCAGCGTGACAAAGCTGCATCTGGCGAGCCAGCGCAGCACACGGAATGCCGTTTACCTTCCCGCTAGTAAGCGGTCCCTATTTATCTACTTGCACCCGGGGGTGCTTTCAAACTGCTAGGTTGGCAGGCGCTGGGACCGAACGACGGGAGCGCACCCCACCGCGGAGATTCGAACCGCTGACCATGCAATCGGCAAGTCCTAGGCGCTGAGGTTTTACCCACAGCACCACCCGCGTCCGAGAAATTCATTTTATCTGCATACAAAACATGTGTTCCACCACTGAGCTATGGCACAGCACCCTAAGAATTACGGTATTTAGGAGATGACTAGACTAAGAAATTGGATTTGTTCAGGGAGCCCCCTCCTGCTGCAGGCATTTCCTACCACATAGTAGGGCCCCATTTGCACTATACATCTAAAGCTATAATACCACTTTAAGCAGTTATGACTTCCCCCTGTGATGTATAGTTTGTGAATGGTGCAAAGAGAGACCCTTAGACCACTCATGGAGGTACAATTCCCAGAGTTCCCTGGGAGGAGATGGAGAGATCAACTAGAGCTCTGTAAGGAGAATAGGGGTCTCCTAAGTAGCCACAGCTACTTAAAAATGTGTGGTACAGCTTTAAATGTAAAATGCAGATGTGGAACAAGATACTGGTATTGTAAACCGGTCCTCAACTTTGGTCTTGGTAAACTGAGAAATCCCATAAGTATATTATAGTACCCAGTGGTAACAGAGGAAGGAATGGCCAAGCATGGGAAACTAAGGCCACATGCCATTTGATTGTGAGATAATGCATTGTGAGAGCAACCCATATAAATTTGCTGCCATAGCTGTGTGGAACAACAGGGATTCTCAAACTGATGTGATCCTGGAGGCAGATTCCATGTGCAGAGAAAAAGATAAACTTGTATGCTGCCTAAAAGTCATTGGAAAGTCAAAACTCTCACTAATTAATTTAGCCACTACAGCTTTGCACCTATTTTCATCATCTCTGATCAGTTTCAGTACTTAATCCAAAATTTAACACCAGTTCACAATTTAAGAAGAGAAGGGGTGGGGAGAACCATTACTCCTCCAGCTCCCCCTCCCCTTTAAGTAAAATTAAGCTAATCTGTTTTGATAGAAGAGCACTCTTTGGAACTAGCTAGCGAGGCTCCCAAATATGTAGGAAATATGAAGCAGTAAAGCAGTAACCCAAATGTCAATTACTTTTCCAACAGTGGACAAATTGCTGGAGTGCTAATACAATTTAAGGACAATAATTAGATAAGAGGACTACAGACTGTGGCTGGTGACAGAGCTTCTGAGATAATAGAATCTAGTGTCCTACTTCTTAAATATTAACATCATTCCGCTTCAGTCAATCGGTTTATGGTAATTTAAAAAGGGCAAAGCAAATTCTTTTTATTGCTAATAATATTGTGCTGCTGCAGTGTTAGCTTTGAAGGTTAGCAAAATTTATTGGGTCAAAATTCAATTATACATTATTATATTTTATTTGTTTCTCTTCTTTCATCTCTTCTCTTTTTAAGTCTTTCTTTCATAGAATATATTTTAAAGTGATTATTATGGGCACACACACACCCCACACTTTAATTGTACCAGAGTGCAAAGCAGCATCCACGATCATCAGCTGTATTCAGTCTAGTGGCAACAACTTCGGCACAATCCCAAACAACCTGCCAGCTTATTAATTACTGGAGACCCCCAACAGTTTCACTGCCCCATTGAAAAGCCTTAAGGGTATTCCAGGAAGATTTGAGATGTAGGGGTCACTTGCCAGGTACTGATGAAATGCAACCTCCATTAAGCAATGAGAAGGGATGGCAGGAGGAGGAGGGATGGCATTCAGAACAATATCTTTTAAGTACTTCTCCATTGGGTGTGAACATGAATCCTTTGTTGTGGCCCATGGAAGCAGGGGCACAGGACCATTAGGGGAGAGACTGTAGGGTTATGTGGACCATTTCTACATAACCCTACAGTGTTGGTGAAAAACACTCAGGAATGAAATAATTAGTAAAGAGATCAATTATTAGAAAGCTTGTAACCTTTTCTCTCATTTTTGGAGGGTGCAAAATTGAGCTTTGCTTTATTTGCAATACAGCGGTACCTCTGGTTGTGAACAGGATCCGTTCTGGAGCCCCGTTCACAATATGAGCAGAACGCAACCCGCGTCTGCGCGGGTCACGCTTCTGCGCAATGCACATGACATCATTTTGAGAGTCTGTGCATGCGCAAGCAGCAAAACCCGGAAGTAACCCTTTCCGGTACTTCCGGGTCGCCGCAGGATGCAACCTGAAAAGACGTAACCTTAACCGAACGTAACAAGAGGTATGACTGTATATATCAACCATCAACAGTGATTCATACAGTTATCAAACAAGTGTACATTTAGAGTCTCATAACTTTGATCAATGAGACCTTATTAGCTATACCAACCAGAAGTGAAAGATTTGGAACAGTACATGATGGGAGGATTATCAAATGTGGAATACATTGCATATTATACTTTTAAGGGCACACTCAGCTCAGACCCCACACTCAGCTCAGACACTCTGCATCATTAATTCTTTTATAAAGATGAGAAGAGCCCTGCTGGATAAAGGCAGACATTCATCTAGTCCGACATCCTGTTCTCACAGTGGCCAAGCAGATGGCTTTGGGGAACCCACAATCACATTGTCCCTGATAGTGGAGGTAGTACATAGCCTTAATGGCTAGTAGCTATTAATAGCCTTCTCCTCCATGAAGCTGCCTAAACTTCTTTTTAGAAGACATTGTGCATTGATGGGCAGCTGCTGATGCCCCAACAACGCACATGGCATAGCAGCGGCATTTACCACAAGCCCTTTGATCAACACTGGGCAAAGAGCTGCCTTTTTAATTTTATTTTTAATTTTTTAATTTTTTAATTTTTATTTATTTAACAAAATGTTTAAACCCAGTGATTGCAATAAAAGCTCTAAGTAAGTGGCTTACAAGAAATTATTAAAAATATCAATAAAAAACAAGTAATTGAAAACATTTGGAAGATAATTAAAATTAACAGCAGATTGCAAAATTGATTAAAATGCACAAACGTTTCTGTGTGCCTAAACAAAAAGGTTTTAAGCAGGTGCTGCAAAGCGAGCAGCAAATTCTTCATGGTTCTCACATAGCTCAAAGAGCTGCCATTTAAACTTCCCCACACTGTCCCTTGGCTGATGCAACATCAGGGGCAACATGTGAAATATAAATAGTAAGTTGCTGCCTATGTTAATTCTGCCATGTAAGCCTGTCAAGGGTCAACTCAAGGAGCAATGGAGAAGAGGGGAAATCTTAAACATGTAACCTCCAAAAGATAGCATTAAATGATTTTTAAAGCATAGTTGTCTTAAATGCATTATTTATTCACAGGCATACAGAATATATAACCCAAAATTTTATGTATATATTAAATGCAAACAAGTTATTTTCGAGGAACACAGAAATTAATTAAAAGAGGAATCAAGCAAATGTTCGGTCACAGGTTGGAAACTAAACTTGACTTCCTGTAAAGGGTACTGAAAACCAATATTTACACTTAATTTGTTCAATTTACCTAACAGACATAAATAGGACTCTGAAATAAAAACACCACAAGATATGAGTAATTTGAAAGACAAAATAAATAATTCGACACAATGTCATTAATCAGTAATGCGATAATCAACAAAGATAGACTGCATTGACTGTGCAAATCCATCCAAACATCTCAGGCATAAAATAAATTCATAACACACTTTCCCAAAATATGCCTGATAATCTCCACATGTTTTACTGTGCCTTGCGGAAGAATTACCAGCGAAGTAATTTAAGGATCCACATAACAGTTTTCCAATGATGATTCTCATTTCTCTTGTAAAACTGCCTCCTCCTACAGGACTGATGCCTGACATAAAATGGTCCAATTTGCATATGGGTTAAATTTCCAACCAGGAATAAATGCCAAGCTAGTCTTAGGCAGTTCAAAGCTTATTAATATAATGAACTGACTCACAACACTATTGGAAATAAACTTTAAACCTATTGCAGATATGCATAATACAAGCAAGTTGTGTAAATGTACACAGTAGGGGCTGCCCACTGATAGCCATTCACCACAATCCCTGCCATTGCCCCCACCTCATCTTGCTTTTCACCTTTTTAACACCTTTTCTGGAGACACTTCTCTCTTCTCTTCTCTCTTCTCTTCTCTTCTCTTCTCTTCTCTTCTCTTCTCTTCTCTTCTGCAGCCCTGCTTTGCATCTGCATTCACCTTCATCCCCACATCCATGCCTCCCCCTCCATTTGTGCAACCCGTCTTCCACACAAGCCACCCCCATGGTAACATCCTGAATCTTTCTCCTCCAACACACTGTGACTACTGAGAGCCCTTATTGCCTTCTGCTCAATTAGGAAGCCACCAAGCCATCCTGCTTTTTAAAGACCCTTTCATATCCCTAATTTGTTCAACAACCCCATTCCCACTTAGGAAATTTACCAGTAGATTCTGATTTATTTTCTTTCCACCCCTGCTGTAAGGGAAATAGGCCAATATACTGTATACAAATAAAGAGCTGGTGGTTGCCTGGTACTCCTTGGGAAGAGAGAGGATGTGTTGAATATTATTTTTACATTTTTTTATTTTAGACATTATTTATACGTTGTCCTACAACTGTATTATCTGGGCAGATTATAAAAAGAATGGCAAATAAAAATACATACAATAAAGCATGTAAGTGATAAATCATATAAAACAGCATTAAAAACAAAGAGCAAAGAGGCTTATGTGTAAATACATAAGATAGCAAAAATGTTCATGATTGGCTTATAGCACCAAGCTTGCAAAACTCTTCCCAGGAGTGAAAAGACTTATTTATGAAGACTATTGATTTGTTTAGGGTGGTCATCTGTCCTGTTCCACAGAAGACAGTCCTCCATTTGAAAGTTTGTCTGGTCCAAGTTCAGTTAATTATTATTATTATTATTATTATTATTATTATTATTATTATTATTATTTTAAAAAATAAACCTCTATGATGGGAGGAAGAACTTGAGGTTTTCCAGACTGAGCAAGCACACAGCTCACATGGTCATAGTCCTTCACCCCAGTATGGTGTGATGTATTTCTCTTTGTAGTTCCCCACTCCCAATATTTGGATATTTATTTTAGCATATGCAAATCAGTGGCCTATCAACAATATTAAAAGGCCCAGGACCACAAGCATTAAAAGGAAATCGAGTTAGTCATAAGAAACAACAAATAATTTACTATCTTATGCAATTACCGTAATGTTCCCATCCTGTTTCAAAGATTCCCAGATCCTTCAAAGTTTGGGAAGGTCATAGCTCGCAACATGGTTCCTTGGCACACCATGTGCTCCCCTCTCCCCCATAGGAAATGTGGCGAAAATAGCAGCATTCCTTTGAAGCTGCAGAGATGGATTGGGATGATCCTAGCAGTGGCACAGTGATCCCTGTCCCCTCTCCAGCTCCAGAGTTCGGGGAAAGTCTGAAAATATGTATATGCTTCATTCCTGAGATGTCCAGTGTGCCTTGCTTGCCTTGGAATTTTAATATCACCAAATACACTGCAGGCATTTTTCATAGGGTTTTTCTTGACCAAATTCCTTGATGGTTCTAAGTTCCTTGCCATCCGTTTCCTGCTCTGGAGCAGGAAATCCAACTTGGGTGGGTGGGGCTTCCGTAGCATTTGCCGGGTGGATATTCCTGAGTGTCTCCACCCAGAGGTGCCCAAGCCAACATGTTCCCTGACTGCCTTTCCCTCAGGAAAGGCTGGTACAGCTTCCTTGGCAGAAGAACTGAAAAGGTAGGAACATGGCAGCCATAATGTTCAGCTTCACCGCCAGCTGACAGCCGAATTGTGAGATGTCTATCTGCTAGGGCTGGAGCTTTGGATGAGTTGGTGGGGTAGGTGCCAACAACATACAGTGCCCAAGGAGCAATACAAGAATGCACACAGCAGCAGTATGCACATACCAGCACTCTAAGGAAATAGAGAAGCTTTTTCCAACCAAGAAAGCTTCCATTTGCCAAGCACTTCCAAAGAAAGGTACAGTGGTACCTCCGGTTATGAACTTAATCTGTTCCAGAGGTCCATTCGTAACCACTCGTAACATGAGGCACACTTTCACTAATGGCACCTCCCGCTGCTGTCACGCTGCCAGAGTGCGACTTCCGCTCACATCCTGGGGCAAAGTTCACAACAAGGGGCATCTACTTCTGGGTCAGCAGAGCGCGTAACCCAAAGCATTTGTAAGGGGGGCAGTACATAACACAAAGTACCACTGTATGGTAATTTGGTGTTGCCTAATGTGCAATATGAGACAGGCACTCCAGTTCAAAACTCAGCTCCAAAACACATGAGGGTCATAGGGCTTTTGAGTTTGGTGAAAGGCAGGCAGGCAGGCTTTCTGTATATTGTCTAGGTAACTCACTGTTCTCTCAACATGCTTTAGGCATTTACATGGTACTAAAGAGAAATGGTTCACAATACAATTCCACTCTGAGAATGGATTATGCTTTATTCTACAAACATTAGTCTTGTACCCACATTTTTAAAAGCAAATAGTCTTTAAAACAAGCTGGTGCATGCATTGTTAATAATTTACACCCTGAAGATCACTCACATAGTATAAAGGGTGCATGGCTATATAAATTGGCTACAGTATTTTGCTACACGGTTAGATGCATGATTTCCTCTAATAGAATGCCATTGTAAGCGGCATCACATTTTCTAGTTCATGAAGATCAAATGAGCTGTGACTATAGTCTCCCAAAACTTAATAGAAAGTTCATCCAATAACTTCCAAGTTTTAAATTGCATCTTTCTGCCATGAACCACTAGATTTAAAAATACACCTATTACTAGATTACTATGAAGTCTAATCTGCACAAACTAAAAAAAGAAGGATTTTAAAAACTTGGATGTATTGCTTCTGCATCATGTTCAGCTAAAAGCATCAGTAGAATATGCAGAACACCAGTTCATTTGACTTGCCTATTTAATGTGTGCATGATGTCAGTTGTACTACTGTGTGCACAGTTATTACTTTCTGTATTTTTAAAGAGTAATGTTTAAAAAACAGCCTTGCAAAAGGTAACTACAGTCACACTAATCTACAGAAATAAAGTTCAATTAACCACACTGCTGCACTGCCTGCCTAACCTACTAGTGAAATAAGCAAGCAGCTGCAGTTTTGTGTCAAGGGCAATTTGGTATAAGATATTATTGTCTTCTGTGTGTCAGCTACAGCCAAGCTAAAACTACTTGCATTTGGGAGTTTTTTATGAACACTTTCAGCAGTGCTGAAATGCATCTCCACTTGGAAGCCATTCCATGAGAAAATGTTTGCCTATTCATTTGCTTTGTCTTCACTCTCAATTACTCTTATGTGCCCTCAGCCACATCATCATTGTCTGCTGTGCAACACTGAAAATTAATACTAAGTGATCTAATTTGCAAACAGGTTAAGTAGCAAATGTGCTACCTGAACACCAATTTTCAAATAATAAGAATAAAAGGTAGCTTTTGACAGTATGAAGACAGAACAAATCAATGGTGTGCCCCCCACCACAAAAAAGCAAAAAAAAAACAAAAAAAAAAACCAAAACAGGAAAGAAATCCCAGTGCTTGATGTGTTTCCGTGGAAATTTTTTCATTTCCTAAATTCATTAGTAGAAATGAATCAATGCCTATTGCAAATACCATATTAGATAAGCTTGGTAGTTTCAATATTTCTAGCCTTGTTTACTACATACAAGTAAAAGGAAGGTGCTAAATTAGATCATTCTCTAGAGCATCAAATTTCCCAGTGCAAACTTAAAAAAAACAAATATTTAAATTTTTGCACAGGGAAATTTTCCCAATTTTTGTATGGGAAACTTGCACCACTAGAACCAGTGTGTATTTTGGCACATATAATACAAAGAGCTGTGGCAAGCATACTGCCCATTTTTAAGCATCCCAATTCATAATCAGGGGCCAGGAATCTGTGTCTCATGGGGCTAAACTCTTTTTTTCTTTGATTTCCTTTTTTTTTTAAATAGCCCCAAGGTTATGAAGAAAAAAAGCAAGGAAACAAAAAGGGCAACTTTTGCAATGCCTAAATTAGTTTGACAAAGGCCTAACAATAAGCAAGAGGGAGCATTCAAGCAGTAGCCTAAAACCAGCACCTATGCCTGCTTTGTAACTTCAGCTAACATTTAGTGTGGCGGCTCCTACCTTTTGGAACTCCCATTTCACACCAGACTTGCACCATTTCTATTGAGTTTTGGGGGTCTATTGAAGACAACCCTTTTGCATGGACAGGCAGAGTCCCCCCAACCCCAGGCGACCCCCGGGTAGAATAATGACTTAAGACACTATGTTATTGGATTAAAACTGGCCACAACGTTATTAAAACTTCAGATGTAGGCATTGGGTGTTTATCCCTCCCAGTCCCCAAACGGGGAGCTGGGGAACCTCAGGGTTATCCAGAATGAGTGGGGATTGGGCTGGCTCTGGAGAACGTCTGTTCAAGCAGAGAGCCCGTCCCCCATTTCACAGCCGTCGCAGGGGAGAGCAATGACAACAACTCCTTTAACAGGGAACCCTGGGATTGCTGCCGCGGGGAGGGGGGTGGGGGTCACCACTTCAGCCCCCCCCATTAGGGAAGATAGACTAAAGGATTCCTCCCAAGGCCTGAAACCACCAAAGTTGTGACGTTTTGCTATGGGGAAGGCAAAACCTGCCAATGCAGGAAAATTACTTTCCGGCACTTCAACTGTGACCGTGATGTAGTAGTGTCTGCGTACCTGTGAAGAAGTGGTTAACTTGCAAAAGAAAGCTGAACTGACGGAGGGCAGGGTGGGAGAAGCTCTGGAGCCGACTGAAGATTCCCAGGTAAGTTCCGCCCTCTATTGTATGGGCAGGATGGTCCCTCCCCTTACCTGGCCAAATCTCCTGGCAACACCTCCCCAGCCAGGATAGGATAACTGGCAGAGGTAGAAGGAGACCTCCAGGTATCCAGCTTGGAGGGGGGCGAAGCCAGGCTGTACTGCCGGGAGCCGCATAGGTCCAGGGGGGCTGCGGGCGACCATGCGAAAGGCACCCCCCATTTGATATGGGGAGCAGTCATTCCAGCACAACCTTTGTCATAGTCTGTATTGGATTTGAAATTGTTTTATTATATGGAATTGTTTCTAATTTTATTATGTAGGTTGTTTGTTACGTTTGGAATAGTTTTACAATTGTTTTTACACATTAGATTTTTTCTTTATTGTTGATGTTTCTACTGTGAAGCCACTTAGGGATACTTTATGGGAAACAATCCGGGAATGGACTCAAATAAGTGTGAGTTTAAAGTGCAATGGGCAGTGCTCTTTGGGAGTGTGCCAAGAGGGTGCTATTTGGAAACTTCTCCCCACAAAGCGTCAGTCACACAAAAAGCATGGAGGTGGATGCAGAAGTTACATCTACAGAAACTGAGAGATGGGACATGTTAAAAAAAACCAACCTGCTTAGGATCATGTGAGAGGCTTGCACAAATCCAGTGGCATTTGAACTTCAACTCTTTGAGAAGGCAACTTCCATGCTCTACCACATGTCCCCTATAGTCCGTGCAATGGTAACCTCAAGAGTGCAGAGTGTGCTGCACTCTGTATGGGGCTGTGTTTGGCCCTGGTCCAGGTGCAAAATGTAGTGGCTAGACTGCTAATGGGAGCTGTTGGGTGACAGCATGTGACACCTCTGTTAAAACATCTGCACAGACTGCCCACATGATACCAGGCCAGGTTCAAGGTTTTTTGTTGATATACAAAGCCCTGAACAAACAACTTGGGTCTAGGATACTTTACATTCCAGTCCTATCACTGATATAATCTGGAGGAGCACTGTTCGCTATAGCCCATATTGCAGAGGCCCAACAGGATTCAGCCAGAAGGATCACATTTAGTATTACCAGTTCCATTATGTGGAATATTCTTCCCGCATAGTCTTAACAGGCATTATCATGATTGGCTTTCAGGCATCTCTTGTCTGAAATACTTTGAACCTGTTTAAACTGATTAGTCAGTCACTTTGGGGATTATTTGAATTGTTTTAAATGGTGTTTTATGTTTTACTGTTGTTGATTTTCTATGATATGTTGGTACAGAAATGCTTTTTATACATAAATAGTAAGTAAACTGGTTTTTAAATTATCAAAGTTATTTGCAAGGTGGCATAGCCCAGAGGGGTGAAGATTGTTTAATAAGAACCCATGCACAATGAATTTGCTCTTACAGTGGAACCTCGGGTTACAGACGCTTCAGGTTACAGACGCTTCAGGTTACAGACTCTGCTAACCCAGAAATAGTACCACCGTTTAAGAACTTTGCTTCAGGATGAGAACAGAAATTGCATGGCGGCGGAGTGGCAGCAGCGGGAAGCCCCATTAGCTAAAGTGGTACCTCAGGTTAAGAACAGTTTCAGGTTAAGAACAGACCTCCAGAATGAATTAAGTTCTTAACCCGAGGTACCACTGTATTAGTAAACAGATTACAAATTATTTGTTCCACTGGTCACACCATCTCCTGTGCAAATGACACTCTCCCCAGGGCTGTTATTCAGGGCTGTTACTCACTGTAAAATTTATAGTATAAATCAGGGGTCGGCAACCTAACGCCCATGGGCCACAAGTGGCCCACAGGGGTCATTTTACCAGCCCACGAGCCGCCCCTGAACTGAGCCACCCGCTCAGTGAGTCCCCACCCGCTGCGCTAGACTGGTTTCGTGGTGCCAGAAATCGCGTCTGCGCAGACGCCAGAAATCGCTCACATGTGCCCACAATCCGGCCCACGGAGGGGGTTCCACGGCAGTGAACCAGCCCAGGCAAGGTAAGCCTTGCCGACCCCTGGTATAAATCAAGAGTAGCCAACATGTTGCTCTCCTCTTGTAAGACTGCTACTCCCATTGATCCAAAGCCAGCATGGCCAATTGTCAGGGGTGATGAGAGAATAACAACACTGAGAGACCACATAGATTACCCTTGGAGAGGGAACATAGCTCAGTGGTAGACCAACTCTCTCCCTCTCTGTTTTTCTTGGTGTATATATGCTTTCTGTTGTTGTTTGGTGGTTGTCATTGAAAAAGAAAAGTGGGCATGGGGTGGGCAACGAATTCCATCCTATTTTACTCTCACTGACACATAAGGCCATTCCATCCCATCCCTCTGCATGCCACTTCACCCTGCTGCACACATTGTGAACATCATTTATAATGTCATACTTTTTAGTACATTCACCAGAAAAAATATATGCATGCAGCTCTTGTATATAATGCATATTTTGGTGCACACTTTTTGCACATCAAAAATGCACTGCAAACTCCAAATAAATGCATGGAATCAACTGTCAGATGCATTCTGATACACAAGCACATCCAAGAGTGTCCGATAAGGTTGGTTTGTCATGAAAAGTAGACCGAACAAATCCATCCTCCTACCTAATTTGAAGGCAGCACTTGGGAGGTTGCAGAATTTAGAAGTCTGAGGGCAAAAGCACACATATTAGACCAGAATTGAATCTATGCATCAGTTCTGCCATGAGAATCCACACAATCATATTTCCATATGAATTTCACAGAAGGGATTAATCACAGCTCAATTTATTTTATCATCTAGCTTCGGCTGGAGGGACAAGTTCTCCTTATCCTTGCCTTTGAACTTATCAACATTTTAAGCCAACAATTTTGCAGACATATGATCATGTTTTGGAGCAATGTGGGAGATGGAAGCGGGGGGGGGAAGGATTTTCAGAGGTGAGAAAGCATGCAATTTTGACTTCAGATGCATTTCATTTAAATAATTATTTAGAAAAAGGAGGATTTACAGAGTTCCCATCCTATCCTCTCATACTAATTATTTGGGAGCATTTACTGCATCCAGAGGAGTAAAAATGCTACATGGCTCAAGTTTGGGAAATCAACTCCACTTCACTCCTCTGTAGACCAGAGAGAGGCACAATAGAGTTATAATATGGGGGAAAACCATTGTGAGACCGTTTATGATAGAAGCAAGGTCTCATGAAAAATCAGCTCATATCCAGGGCACAGACGCTAAAATGAGCACTGAATGGGCCCTGCTGCAATGTGGAGGATGCACTAGAGAAAAAATCAATGTTTCCAATTTGTAAAGAAAGCATGCATCAAGTATTATTACCATGATGCATAAACCCATTTATACCACACACATTAAGGATAAATTGCCTGAATAAATTCTATTATTCTGAGGAATGCTGCAAATTACATGCTGACATGTCAGAAAAGTGGAAATAATAGTGTTGACATTACTAGTATTATATGCTATTCCTGCCTTTCTCCACTGCCATTTATTTGGGCTATGATGCAGCCGCCCTCCCATCCCTGTCTGAGCGTGTGCAGTTTGCAGTGCAAAATTAGGTCCTGTGAATTGCATCACTTCTATACATTGGGACATATTTCAACATTACCCCGGACCAGTGGCCACGCTGTCTGAAGATGATGGGAGCTGGGGTCCATCTCTGGAGGACTACAAGTTCTCCGTCCCTGTCCTTATTACTTAACATAAGCCATCTCCCATGGAAGGTTTCAAGCCCAGAAGTAGTTTTTGGAACCCTGACATGCACACTCAACTCATACCACTGAGAGGCTTCAGACAATACTTTGCTATGTAGAAACAGGATGTAGAAGTCAGCTAAACATCCTGGACTTCTGCAAAAATACATGCCAGCTCAGCCGTTGCATTTTTTCCCCCTTAAAAAGCAAAACTCCCATCATTTCCTGCCCAATGTCTCTGCTGATGAGAGTGAGGGTCCAACAACACCTGGAGGGCCACAGATTCTCAATCCCTGCTCTGATTGCATTGTGTGTTAATGGCTGGATTACAGTTTTACTCTTTCTCTATCTGTAAGATCCTTTAACTTTAACACTAACAGTATTAACCCTTAAGGTACACACAGAATGATCTCTGTTGTTGCACTTCTAGCAGCTTTTACATTCCTTCCAGTAGCACCTTAAAGACCAACTAAGTTTGTTCTTGGTATGAGCTTTCGTGTGCATGCACACTTCTTCAGATACTTGAAGAAGTGTGCATGCACACGAAAGCTCATACCAAGAACTAACTTAGTTGGTCTTTAAGCTGCTACTGGAAGGATTTTTTTTTTTGTTTTGACTATGGCAGACCAACACGGCTACCTATCTGTAGCTTTTACATTGTAAGTCACTTTTGTCACTTGGGGGGGGGGGGCTACAAATAAAAATAAATGAGAATAACAATAATGTATCATTGAATAAGAATAATGTATCATTGGTATCTGAAGAAGTGTGCATGCACACGAAAGCTCATACCAAGAACTAACTTAGTTGGTCTTTAAGGTGCTACTGGAAGGATTTTTGTTTGTTTGTTTTGACTATGGCAGACCAACACGGCTACCTATCTGTAGCTTTTACATTGTAAGTCACTTTTGTCACTTGGGGGGTGGGGCTACAAATAAAAATAAATGAGAATAAGAATAATGTATCATTGCACACCATCCCAATCTTCAAGCGAAGCAAGATTCCAGGGATTCTAGGGTTCATGTTTCCTTTGGAATGAGGTAAAGCAGAAACTGCATTGTCTTTATGATATACAGCATGTTTTATTTACACACACATACAACCTGAACCTACAATAGAGGGGTTCACAGCAATAACACCCCAATATGGTCTTGCTTCTTCCATAGCAGCAGCCTTGGATCCAAACAGAAATCAAATATCGCTCTGACTCTCTCTGGCTTCCCAGTCTGCAGCTCTTCTTCCAGTTTCTAGCTGACATCACTTAACTTTCTCTGTTCACAACTCTGCTTTTGTCCTTCTAACTACCCACAAGTTGAGGGAGGCGGCCTCACCCATTTCTGGCTCACACAGAGTCTCTTCCTTTGTTCCCCTTAATGGCCCATCACCCAGGCTATCACCTCAACAGGAAGCTATCTTGGCTATTCCAAGTATTAGAAGGGGGTCAAGGCTTTCAGCCTAACCTCCCACAAAACTCATAACAGTATGTTAATAGAATGGCAGCCGTTTCTAAAAGTTTGGTAGTGAAGGCAAGAGCCCATATGATCTCCTACTGAGTTTTGGATAGATATGAAGCTTTGCCGGTTCTGTCTACCTTGTGATTCATTCTAGGTATAACATTCCACATTACTGTATATGGGTTGTGTTACTCCAGTTGTATTTTACAGTGGTCCATGTGCAAATAAATAATCGAGAACTACAATTATAAATAATACTAGCAATGTAAGAAGGGGAAAGAACTCTGAACTAAAATTAAAACAAAGAGTAGAAGTTTTGAGAGTAAAATAGATATACCATCCCTTTGGGTGGTATAAAACTTCTGGAAAGAAAAGAGGTTTCTAATAATGAATTATGTTCCTGCTGTTACAACCCTGGGCCTCAGTGGAGTTATTAAAAATCTAGCATTCTGTTTTTAGTCGATGAGTAAGAAGATAAGGAACAAGACAAGATAAAAAGGGAAACGAGAAGGTAATGGGTTTGGGTAGGGTAGTAGATTGTAGTGTTAGAGGGGACCTAAAAGCTCATAGAATGTAACCGCCTGCTGATATGTGAAATAGACTACTGCAGATTCCCTTATAAGTGGTCATCCACCATCTCCTTAAAAATGGAGGAGTGTCCACCACCTTCTGAGGCAGTCTGTTCCACTGCTGAACAATTAATACCTCCAGGGAGCTTTTCCTGATGAGAGATGCTTTGCATGAACTGGGCAAGGGTAGCAGACCACAGCACTTACCGTCTTATAGCAGTACTCTTGTAATCAAAGCACATCAAATATGCATTCCATGCTCCATTAATTTCAACCAAGGTACTCCTTTCCACATCTATCAACATTTACCATGAAATTACGAGAGGCAATGATTAAATGCTGAATTCTTGAGATGAATAATACCAGCAATGACTTAACCCATCATACTCCTTTTGACAGTTCTTTCTTGAAACATTTTGGTTAATGCTAGCATTCACCAGTTAGGGAAATGTTGGTCATTAGCTGAAAGGCACTCAGTGATAAATGGATAGATGGATGGATAGATGACAGATAGATCTTTGTATACTGTATATTTTTTGTAAGCATTTTAAATATGTGTAACTCTGAAGTGATCCTGACTTCATTGGTTCTTAAATATTTTCTCAGTAAATAAAATTGGGAGGGGGGACCATTTAAATGCTCAGTTCATATGCATTGTGCTCTAAAAATATGTTTTGCCATTAAACAGCAGCAGACCTCACAAGAATGCTGCAAGGTACAAACAATATGTATCCTTGTTTGCAAAATTTGGGGGTAGTTGTGCACCTAACAGAGGGTGGTTTGCCTCAAGTAGCTTCTTCCAGCCTGGTGCCCTTCAGATATTTCGAACTACAACTCTTATCCTGCCCAGCCAACACAACACATACATGCATCTCCCTCTCTCTTTTGGAAGTGGAATGAATGTTGCAATTTGTTTATTAGCCACCCAGATTTTACAATCTCTGACCAAACTGCCTGAAATTCAGTTTGGGAGAGAACCATGAAAAAACTTAGTCTTGGGAAAGCTTGTTATGTTGGAATGCTGCTGGAGCGATGTTTTGATTGTGTCTCATTCCTCCTCTTCCATCATTTGCAGTCATTATTTGGGGACTCTAAATCCTCCATTTTAGCACCCCATAATGTGTTTGAGCTGTGTATTCTCCCCCCTCATCTCATCACTTGTAGAACCCAGCTATAAAAATCGTGTGCCTGGTTTATGGCACATCAACCTAATTTAAACCATTCCAGAGAACAGCTGCATAGAAATGCAGGGCTAAACTTTCTCCCTTTCCCCACCCAGCCCCCTCCGTCCCAAATTGATTCTATTATCAGGCGGTTGCCCCTACCTTTAACCATACGGATAAGAGCATGTTTAATGGTCTTGTCTTAATTACTGGGACTGGCTAGGGACACCAAGAGAGGCTGAAGGGCAAAGCAGCCAGAGTGAAGGACATTGCTGATAATCTTATCAAAGGTTTCTCTTGGAGAGAGAGAGAAAAAAAGAGGGAGAAAGAAAGAAATACAACTATCTCCACCCTAGTCATTAGTCAGATATAAACAGGTATTTGACTTGACATGGTTATAAGCCCTATTATCACAGTCTGAGCTGGCTTCTTCTTCTTCTTTATGTGCTTTATTGGAAGATAGATGATGGCCCCGCACCAATTCCACTTAATGGGGTTAGACATATTTCCAAACAATATGTGCATGGTTTAAACAGCTGAACGCACATTTGAGAATGATTCACTGCTCTTGTCTTGCATGTGAGAAATCTAATGTTAAAAAACAACAACACAGACGCTACTTCTAATAAGAGGTATAAATCCAACATTTCGTGGGTAACCTTCTGACTACATATCACACATCCAAGGTCCCTCCCTCCCTCCCCACCCTCTCCCATTTTCTACTTTATTTTACTTCAATGATAACTATCAGGCTGTCTTTATCAAGGACAGAACTGGAACATCCTTAACTGATTCAGCATCCCCCCAAATAGTACTCTGTCCCATTCTATACACATCACAGATGGTATGGTGGGGCAGAGGCACTAACATGACCTCCTGGCAGGTGAGTCGCTGCTGCTCACTAGGAGGTGAGAGGCTGTGAGGCTGGCATAGTGCAAACGCGCCATCAATCTGGCACTCATGTTTTCACACCATACTACCCTCCACACTGTTTTGCCCCTTGCCCTCCCTGTAAGCAGCAGTGACTCATCTGCCAGGAGGTCATTGAAACACATCTCTCCCACTAAGCCTTCTGCCACTATCTAAATCTGGGGCATATGTGTGTGTAGAATGGTTAGCAGCAATTCTGATGCAATGGCACCACCACCATGGATGAATATTCTAGTTCAGAAAAATAGAAAGAAGAAAATTCTAAACTTCTGGAATGTCAGTGATTTAGCCTCCTTGACACAGAGGCTAATGGAGGACTCCAAAACGTACATGGAACTCACAAGTCAGTGTTTTCCATACACAGCCATGTTTAGCCCAGTCCTTGGCATCTGAATACTAGACACCCAGGGAATGACAGTGGGAGAGGTCTGTTGTGATTGTTTCCTGTTAGTTGTTTTACTCCTGAAGCCTTTCTCACAAATGTGTAGGGCTACAACGCAGTGGAGGATAAGGATCAGTTTACCTTCTCTGAGATGGGCTACATTCCCAGGTTGACGAGCTCCATGTGCTCCACATTTCCCTCAATACCACATGCAGAAGCCACCCTCTTGACTGTTAGACCTGCTATGGATCTCATCCGCTCAACCCACCCAAGTGTATGCAGGGGATAGACAAGTCCCTAACTCATCTGACTCACTGAGGGTTTAAGACCCATTGGCTACCTTCACCTGGTTTCGCCGGCCAGTGCAGATTGGGGATCAAAGATGGACAAACTACCCCAGAAGGAGCACATCATGCCCCCACCAAAATACTACCCCTCACCTAGCACCCCATGCACCCCAATCTGTATGGAGAAATAATCACAGACTGCAGCAAACTGATGAAGTGATGGGCAGAGCTCTATCAAGAACTGTACTCATGGGAAATTATGACCACTGACACAGCAGTTGTCAGCGTCCAGACTCCACCTTTCTTGGAAGAGCTGGATGCCCCTTCCTCACTTGACACATCATCCAAAATCAGAAGTATAACTGCCGCCAACCATGGATGCAGAGCACAGACATCATGACTAGCAGCCATTGATAGCTTTATCCCACATTAATTTGTCCAGTCTTCATCTAAGTTGGTGGCTATCACTTCCTCCTTTGAGGAGCAAGTTCAATAGTTTAACTATGTGCTGCGTGAAGAAGTACTTCCTTTCATATGTCCTGATTCTTCCAACATTCAGCTTCATTTAGTGTTCATGAATTCTAGTGTTATGAGAGAGGGAGAACAAATTTTCTCTTCTGTCATGTCACCTTTTACTCACCTTTTACTCAAAACTATAAAGTCTGCAAAGTCCGAATTTTCATACTGATTTTTTTTCAAAAGTAACAGACTAATGCATGAACAAGAGAGTGCAGGGCTTATGGATGAACTCAATATGGACCAGAAACATACTGATCCTTCTAGCCCTACTATCCATCATACAGCACTGGGTATATGCTGGATAGCTTCATACTCTGTGCTTACATATGGACACATTATTTTGTCATGCATTTGTCAACTTCGCGCAGTTTCTTGCTGCTGTTGACAACTATTTAAACTTATTTTCTGTCTCCAAAACTGAAATCTTTTTTTAGGCTGTGAAATTTGAGAACATTTTGTACTGTCAGAGCTTCATAAACTAGTTTTTTTTATACACACACAAGATACACACACACCCTTGAGGGAGGAGGGTATCCACAATAATAATAAAGCCATTTTCTACTGTGAGAATGGAGTGTCTCTGGTTTCCTACTTGTTATGGTAGGCGTCAAATAGAAATGAGCATCAAATTACTCTTGCAAGGTATTTTAATCTATTACTCATGTCTGGAGTCAAGTCATCAAAAAACGGTGCATGGAAGAAAAATACCACCACAGAGAATGTGTGAACTCTCCATTTGGTAGGAGCAATTGACTTTCGTTCCAAGAGGCATGCAAAAATAAATTCTCCATAACCTTGACTTTATCTGAATACCATAAGCACACTTTAGCTTTGAAAGCTACTGATAGCCAGGCTTAATGAATTAATGAATTGTATTTTACAAACACTCTCATCCAAGCTTTCAATTTAATAGCATTCTAAAAGTGGCTTGCAACTAATAACTAAGCATTAAAACAGAGAGAAAATTGTTATTTGTTATTGACATCAACAAAACTATAACCCACGGAGGATGGTACAGACCCACAAAATTAGCTGTAAAAAAACGGAAATCACCCTACAGTTGGAAAAATCTGCACAGACAAAAAGTAAAATATTTTGACCCGTTTCCTTAACAGGGTTGGTACGGGGTTAAGATTGTTGAGTCAAAGTGACTGGTGTACTACCACCAAAAAGGCCCTATTACCAATAGCCAAAGTCAGAGAACATTGAGAAATGTCCATAGGGAAATTCTCAACAATTGCAATTAGGAAAAAACAATAATAAAGCAAAACACAAAATGTCCGTAACCTATTTTTTCAAAAAACAAAAATGGGGGAAACCCGCCACAAAAAAGCAATGAAGGCATCTATATAATGACAGGCCTGAGACAAGAGGTAATGACTAAGAGTGGACAAATTTTGCAATTTCAAGTTCTCTCAGTGTTTCATGTTTCAATCTTTAGCTCAGTTCTCCACATTCTGCATCACTTTGCAGATTTTTAAATAGTTCTCATGAAAATTCATCATCATTTAGTCCACATTTCTCCTAATATACCTATTTTTGCAAGCAATCTCCCATAATACAATGCATTCTTATGTGTTATTTCCACTAATATATGTATTTTATGCACACTTCCCCAAATGTAGACATTTTAGCACACATTACTTGCTTGGAGAACTGCTTTGCAAATTTCAGACAAGTGTGACTTTCAGAGGATAGCTTTATTTTGGTTCATCAGTTGCAGCCTTCGCCAGCCTGGGACCCTCCAGCTGTTGCTGGGCTGCAACTGCCATCAGCTGTTGGGGGTTGTAGTTCAACAACATCTGGAAGGTACCAGGTTGGCAAAGGCTATGTTGTTTCAAAAGTGTGAATTAGCGAATTGTACATTAAAATGTGAACCAACTTCTTCCCCACCCCTAGTCACAACTGAACTGGTCCTAACTATTGTAGCTGCCCTTATGGTTAGGAAAACAACACAGAGCTGAACCTCTGGTAATTATAAGAGGATCTATAGGGGAAGTTCTTCTTCTTTTTTTTTTTTTTTTACCTTCGTGAAGTCATTATGACTTTTCCTCTGATCATTAGTACTGAATCACAGCCAAGAAAAACAAGGGTGTTTGTTTTTGTTTTTTAAAAAAGTCATTTTGACTTTGGAGCGTTGAACGTATTTAGCGACCACATTTTGGGATGACTTATTTCAGCAGTATATTTTAGGTAGTATTACTAGTAACAGTATTTTCAGACCTTTTCATGTGGCTGTCTACAGAGCAGCTTACAACAAATTAAAACTGAAAATGGTTAGACCAGGCATAGGCAAACCCGGTCCTCCAGATGTTTTGGAACTACAACTCCCATCATCCCTAGCTAACAGGACCAGTGGTCAGGGATGATGGGAGTTGTAATCCCGAAACAGCTGCAGGGCCAAGTTTGCCTATGCCTGGGTTAGACTTAACAGTTGCTATGTCTGCAGTAAAGAGGAGGGGTGAAATCTAGTTCTTACAAGGTTGCTAATCTCTCTCCCTCTCTGCTTAGGAAGCTGCCATAAACTGAGCCACATCACTGGTCCTTCTTAGCTCAGTATTGTTCACGCTCTCTGGCAACAGTTCTCCAGTGTTCCAGATGCAAAGTCTTTCCCAGCCATACCTAAAAATGACGGGGATTGAATCTCATGCTTTCTGCACATAAATCAGATGCTGTACCACTGAGCCATGGCCCTTCATATGTATGTATGCATGCATCCATACATGACTGCAAATGGTTTTATCAGATTGTGATGAGGCTGGAGATGCCGTGTGCCTTCCCACCCACACTAGCAGTTGGTAATTAAGCTCAAGTGTACTGAAGGTGGATGGGCTTGGGAAAATAGAAGCAGGAGGGGGGTATAAAAGAGAAAGTTGGGGTGCGGAGAGAGGAAAGCAGTCATATCATACTACACAAGATTTGGAGTATATTTAAAGGTTTGTAACAGGGACTGGGAAGGGAGATGTTCTCTTTCCAACTCTTTATGATGACCAAGAATGCTTCTAAGGCCTGTCCTCTGCCATAAGAAGGGACAGCAAATTTTCTGAGGTTTGAGGGATTCGTGATTGTGAGGGTGTGGAAGACCTATTACTATTTCTGCAACATGGTCCCTGTTTCCAGCGTTCTGGAGCCACCCAATCAGCATGAAAGGGGAGCATTTTAGCAGCTGTGTGCCCCAAAGCTAAGCATTTAGGAACACTGAAAACAGAAGGTGCTTCAGTCTAAAGAGAATTGTGTGCAAGTTCTGTCACATACTATGGGACTTCATAGACAACACAACTTAAATTTACTCTGAAATAAGATATTGCAGCAATCCAAATCGTTTGCCAATGTATGTGCTCAGAAAACAGTAGAACTAGCTGAATGGCAACACATGGGGATGTGTATTAATCATGGCAATGCCTCCCTAATTATTATTATTGTATAATTAATACTATATAATCTTAGAAGGTTGCATAATCTTAGACGGGACATGGTTGTGAGAGGACAAGGCTGTGACTATCATGAAAAGACCTGCACTTCTGAATTTGCTACTATGTTACCAGGCTTGGGGGAAACCTACCATACTGGTTTTAGAAATCTTTAATAAAAAAGACATTAAAGAAATGCATTTCTGCATTGTTGTAACCTACCCTGAGACCTTATATGAAGGGTGGGTAAGAAATCGAGTAATCTGATAACCAACAACAACAACATATTTTAGTTAGCTATGTTGGAATGCTATTGAAATGACTCTGCAGCTCTGTCCTTCCTTGGGGAAACAGACTCACTAGAGATGATCTGAGTTCCTTTTTTCTATCTTTGGCTTCAGTCTCTTGTGTTCAAGGAAGCAGCGAAAGATTTCTGACAGGTTGGACAACAGTTCCTGCTTAAAGCTCATTCACTTTGCCTTGGTCCTCTCCTCTGCTTTGTTCTATCTGCCCCACTTTCCCCACTGAATCCTAAATCTAGTCCATTTGCTTGTTTGATTATGCTTAGCTTTCAGCAGAGTGAAAGTCACCCACTTCCTGGATAGTTCCCTGAATCCAAGGTATAAATGATTCCCTCTCTCTTTCTGCACCTCAGTGATGCTAAAATTAATTGTAGGGTTTGTTGTCTCTCTCTTTCTCTCTCTCTCTGGCTAAGTGGGCCCTGCCTCCTCAACCCACACAAATTCCAATTGTGCTGACAGGTGAGTTTTCCAGCATCCCTTCTTATTAAGCAGTGAACAGCCCTCATTTTGCTCTTCTAAAATCAGGGAAATATTGTGTCAGTTACTGTCAAAATCCATGATGCATCCCAAGGTAGAGACAGGCAGAAGCAATAACCTAATGTAAACAGAGAAAAGTGAGATGTTGACATCTTATTTACCAAAACCGTAATGGTGTATTCTCCTCTTCAGCTGGCAAGTGAAAAATAAAACCTCTCTTAGCAAAGTAAGTTTTCAAGAAGGACTTTAAGGGGAGAAACTTTGGCCATGGCATTATTTGTGCAAACATTTCTTAAATGACAAATTACCATCTCTGTTTTGTTTTTGTTTCAGTATTATTTATAAATGCATTTGCTAATAAACATCTCACTCTCTCTCCTTAGTTAGCACTGGTTTTCACATATTATAAAACAGATTGTTTAAGAAATAATTTTTACATAGTGATTTATATACATTTCATAAACCCATGCTTTCTAGTCAGCTGCCTGATGCTGTCCTGCAAGAGTTGGAAAGATGATTCTTAAAATACAATCCAACTTGAAAAAAGAGACATTGCACATACTTTTGTAAACCAAGAAATCTTTAATAAAAATATATTTTTTAAAAAATACAAACCAATTATATATTTCCATAATTATATTACCTAAAATGAATATATTAAAATAAATAAGTTTTATCACAAAGGTAGGGAACCTTTTTTCAGCTGAGTGCCACATACCCTTGTTGGCAGCCTGTCATCATGTCATATTCCTGTCTCAGGTGCCAAGGGTGTTAGTAGCTTAGCCTTGATTCCCTCCACAGCTCCTAAGCTAGCTTAGTTCCCGATATTGTGTTGTCCCATTGAATTAAGGTTCAGCTGCCATTCTGGTCAAATTCTGAACATCAGATCATGGAGCGGCCAATTTGTTCTTTGCCTTAGACAGTAAAATGTCTTGAGCTGGAACTGCTGGCCACCTCTTCTCTTAACCACTGCAATCTTCTTGTCTCTGGTCTTCTGTACTTTTTTTCTACTGGAGAAAAGACCATAGCTCAGTGGTAGAGCAACTGCTTTGCATGCTGAAGGTCCTTGGTTCAATTCCTGGCATCTTCAGCTAGGACTAGGACAGAACCCAATCTGAACACTTGGACCCCCATGGCATATGCCATCTGTGACAGGAACATGACAAAGTGATAGGTTTACTGAGAGGAAGCAAGAGGGGGGGGGACTGAATATATTGATGGTGATGTCAATGGAGAAGGGCAGTTGTTGTTGATAAAATGTATACACTTTCCTTCCTCCCAAAGCAGCCCGGGTGGCCACCACACACACAGTACAACCTCTAAAAGCAAAGCAGTGTAATGCAGGCTTGGTAGAAGAAGAAGGTCTTAAGTAGGTGCTGATAAGAGAGGGCACAATGTCTAATATTGAAGGGGAGAGAATTCCAAAGGGTAGGTGCTACAACAGAAAGGCACAATTCCTATATTGTGCAGAAGAGACTTCCTGATAAGGTGGTTTCTGCAGAAGGTCCTCACTTGCAGAGCACAGTGATTGTGTATATAAGGGGTGAGACAATCTACATCATGTGGAAAAGAAGCTCATAGGCTTGTATCTCATGCTACTCAGAGCAGGCCCACTGAAAATGATGAATCTAAGTTAGTCATTTTCAGTAACTTCAGTGGGTCTACTCTGAACAGGAAAAGCATTGGCTACAATCCTTAGTTTCCTTCTGTAATGAATCTTGGGATTCTGACTTTTTCTTTTTCTTTTACTCTGGCTATATTCAGGTTGGAAAATCAGATTCTGGGACACAGGTATAAGCATAGTGTTGTACAGGAAGAAAATACCCTTATACTAAATCAGACCGTTGGTCCATCTTGCTTACTATAGTCTACACTGATTTCATGCAGGAGTGCTTTTCTCAGCCTTATCTGGAGATGCCAGGGATTGAACCTACGACCTTCTGCATACAAAGCAGATGCTCTCACACTGAGCCATGGCCCACTTGGTAGCCTGCCAAGCAGAAGAGGTATGCTAATGTTACTGGGGACAAGGGAGTGGTCATGAGGTCATGAGAGGGACTTGCATTTAAGTCCAAAAGAGACTATTATCTCTCCTCCCTGAGTGCCTACCCTGTTTTGGTGCCGCTGTTGGAGGCACAACAAGTTGCAAGTTCTCCCCTGGTAACTGAATAATGTTTTAAAGAAATAGGGATGACCTTTTCCTTCAGGCTTTACAAGATCATGTCCTTCCTTTCCTACCTCCAACCCCACTCATATAGATGTCACATTCCATTTATATTGGATGGGGTGGACACTTTATGGTTTAATGGTTCTGCACAGTTGTTAAGAACGAAGAGAAAAAGCTGAGGTACACGGTATAATATCCCATTTTTACATCCACAGCCTATCAATTATAACCACAGATGGTGCAATATTTCAAAGTTAGGTCAGTCAATTAGTTTGCTCTTGATTAGGTGTTAATGTTCCCCATGGATAGTCTCTTGAATTTAGTTCTTGTTCTGATATGATCTGCTGTCGCCTTGTTTTATCACTGGTCTTTGACTCACCAATTTCTAAGAACCACCTGTTCTATATTTCTCCCTTGGACCCCATTTGGTCATTAGTTAAGTCAATGGTCTTTCCTTCTTTTCTGTCTAAATGTGGAGATGTGCAAGGACACGGGGCATTTCCTGAATATGCTGCACTGTGACTGAGCAGCATTCCAGGGTGTTCTTGTGGTAAGGAGGTATGGCACCCCTATTCCCCCCCCCCCACAGAATACCCCAGAACAGGCATAGCAATCTGGTGGTGTTGGACTCCCATCATTCCTGACCAGGAGCAGTGCATCCTGTTTGCCATCTCAGACAGAATGAGAACGTGTCGCTCTGCTCCCTCCTCCCTTCCTCCTCCCTTTGTGGCACCTACAAAGCAGCAGCAATGGCAACTTCCAGTGAGATCTCACAAGATTTCAGTGAGATCTCACTGGAAGCCAATGCCCGTGCTACTGCCACTTCTCCACAAGCGGCAGATGTGGTTCAGTGGGCAGGGTGCCTGTGGGGGTGCTGTCTCTTGGGCTTTCACCCCCCCCCTAAGTGGGTTGCCTCACATTCCTGACCTTGGGCAATGTAGGCTTGAGCTGATGGGAGTTCTTGTCCAGCAACAACTGGAGGGCGCCATATTGGCTACTTTGTCCTAGAACAACATTTCAACCAGTTCAAACATAATGACAAATCTGTAAACATAAGTGGAAATTCACAAACCAAATTCAATTCATCGTTTCAGACACCAGTTTGCTGACAGAAGTAAACTGTAGTCATTTGTCTGTGATAGGTTTGGATGTACAAGGAATTCAGAGTTAACCTAAATGTAGCTGGCATGGTGACCAACTCTCATCTGCCTTAGCCCTCCAGATTGTTGTGGTGCCCTCCAGATTGTTGTTGTCCAACATCTGGAGGGCACCACATTGGCTATCCCTGAGCAAAACAAATTACTGTGTCTTAACCATAGAGTGGTGCCTAAGAATAAAGGCGGGGGTGGGGGAAGAGAAAGAAAATTCCACTTTGTGTGTACAATATATGCAAGATGTGTGGGAGAACTATTTATAGATTAGGAGAACTGTGGTTTCTTCATTTAATAATCAGATTAGTGTAGTTCAAAAAGGATTGATTTTGTACTGCAGATTTTCTCTTGCCCGGTTTCTGCTGTATCTTTGGGTAAATATATCTATACAGGCCACTATCCCAATCATTATAAAAATCTAATAATAATGGAAATCATTGTGGATGGATACATTCCACTGGGCTATTAAGATATATCTTCTGATTGCAAAAAACATTTAAATGGAAATATCTTTTGTTGAGCTCTCTACTACCTAAGTAATAGCATCATTACTTGCAACGTGCATTTTACCACACTTCCATTTCCATATTTAATCTATTGGTTGTAGAAGAGAATCTTAAATATGATTGTATTAGCTCTGTGCCCATACCAATATAATTTCACACTGCCAGTAACACATTTCACCTGCTTGAAAGGGCAGAACCTTGATGGAATTATGGGCCACAGACTGGGCTGTTCAAATATACCACTCAGTGTTTTGTGAAATTTTGAAAACCACTTGAAGGCCTTCCCGGTAGTGGAACGCCCTCCCATCAAATGTCAAGGAGATGAGTAACTATATAACCTTTAGAAGATACCTGAAGGCAGCCCTGATTAATGAAGCTTTTAATGTATGTTTTATTATGCTTTTATTTATGTTGGAAGCTACTCTGAGTGGCTGGGGCAACCCAATCAGATGGGCGGAGTACAATTAATGATGATGATGATGATGATGATGATGGAACATCTTGACTTGTTGCTCGGGTACCCCTTAGAACCTTCTGAGCCTTGTACATGCAAGCTACTATTTCTGTACTTGTGCTTGCTGCTGAGCTTTTACCACTATTAATCTCTTTTTTATTTACAAATAAGAGACACTGCCACTGTTTTTTGGGACTGGAGCCCGACAACCACTTTCCTCCTGTTCTCCATAGGAATGTAAGGAGGTACCTTAGTTTAGGTCTGGCTTTTTCCCAGCTAGCCCAGTATTGTCTACTAAGACTGACAGCAGCTCTTTAGCAACTCATGGAGGATTATTCCACATGACTTGTTTCCTGATCCTTTTATAGATGGAGAAGTTGGGGATTTAACTTCCACATGCATAATTCCACACTAAATTATGGCCGCTGCCCCAGTCACACATGTATCAGGTACACATCCCAGGGTATAGTCTGAAGGCACATGAGACCAACACTTTGATGAAGCTAATTTGGTCCTGAAGGTGCCTGGTTGGGTGACTGCTTGCAAATGACTTGTATGCTGCCTTGGGTGCAAAAGAATGAATAAAGGTAATAAATAAACATTGTGTATTTCTGTAACATAGATAGGAAAATATTTTAGAACTTCATGAAGAGTATCTCTATGGCCTTTGGCCAACAGAATATACATACAATGATAACCAAACAATATCCTGTAGCTTCACACTGATATGCAGACACTGTATATAATACCACACCAATGCATTGAAGAAAGGCAAGATATAAAATGAAATGAATAAATAAGTATACAACAATTCATCTGAGTGGTCTCAAATGGGCTAACTTTTCAGGACACTGAATCCACTGAGAATATGTTATTTTCACAACAGGAAAATTGATAGATGTTCATGACACTACTGCCCACTTCCTGGTAATGGCTAAGGAAGCCAATGCCCACAGTAGTGCGGTTTCATTTTCAATACAATGTGCGAATATCCTGGATTTCTATTTGTAATAGAACAAGTGCTGCTTTGCAGCGGGCATGAAATGCTAGCAATGTGTGAGATACAATATATTAGGTTGGTTGAGGAACTACAGAGTATCCCTGTTGTGTTAAAAACTGGACCATGATTCCACTGTAAGGTTCTCATTCATTTTCTTCCAAGTGTTTATTGTAGGTAGAAGGCAAAGGTAAATGAGCCCTGGACAGTTACATCCAGTCAAAGGGGACTATGGGGTTGCAGCATTCATTTCGCATTCAGGCCAAGGGAGCCGGCGTTTGCCCACAAACAGCTTTCCAGGTCATGCGGCCAGCATGACTAAACCACTTCTGGTGCAACGGAACACGCGGATGGAAGCCAGAGCACACACCGTTTACCTTCCTGCTGCAGTGATACCTATTTATCTACTTGCACTGGTGTGCTTTTGTACTGCTAGGTTGGCAGGAGCTGGGAAAGAGAAACGGGAGCTCACTCTGTTGTGGGGATTCGAACCACTGACCTTCTGATTGGCAAGCCTAAGAGGCTCAGTGGTTTAGACCACAGCGCCACCTGTGTCCTTTACTTTTGTTTATTGTATGCTTATGTAACGCCATTACTTTCCTGAACATGGCTGATTCCTAAGTGTAGGATTTTATTTTGAAATAAAAAATACTGGAAAAAAGGAAGACAATGCAATCATTAAATTCACTAATTACAGGAGAATTAAACTCACTGCTTACAGTATTTGAAAACAGAATCAGTGTCAGACTGGGCTCTCATATTTTAGTGGCACCCTGTGCAACACTAAAATCCCCCCCCACACACACCTCACACAACAGCATTGTTGTGGTGCCCCCTGCAGTGTGGCACCCAGTGCTGTACACTAAAACTGCCTCTGGTACCTAACCTTCAAATAACTTAATATCTCAGGGTAGTTAAGAGGTAACTTAAATCAACGAAACAGATACAAAGCAAATCTAGGGTTGTTAAAATCTGAACACTCAGCTGCAGGATAAGTTTTAATTATCCTTTGTTATTGGTAGTCAGGATTATTCATACATATTATCAACTAACTACAGTTATGTCATTCAATGAGAAGAAAAAAGCAAAATAAAAAGTTGTCCAGTTTGTATATCATAGCATGAAAAGTATCCTGAACTGCAATCCAGCAGAGGGCAGACTTGTAACTTTTCTGTGCTTTAAGCAAGCAATCTAAATAGAGCATTCTTAAATCTTGAAAATCATAAATACTAATACTAATAATCAGATGAATTTTGGGACTGAATGAGGTAAAACAGGAGACACAAAGCCCAAAAGTTGCTGAAGGGATCAACAATCCTTTGGGGAGGCCTTAAAAATCCAACAATTGTTCTTTGCTTTCATCCACATTAGCTGTTTTTACCAGGAAACTACTAGAGGCCACACAGACCCATACCAGAAGATGGGGGGGGGGGAATCTGGAAGAATTATTTATTTTTCCTCATTTTTTATTTTATTTTGACAAAGTAATAATCATAAATAAATAAATAAGAATAAAAAATGTGCACCCCACCACCAAGACCATTCCACTGTAACTATCCAACCACCCAAAATTTCACCACCTCTTGTGGTGGTTTGACCCCTTTCCATTTTAACAGTACAAATTCTACAAATTCTACATGTAGAATTTGTACTGGAAAAATTATTTATTTGAAACACTGGTCTAGAATTTCAGTGTGGCTGGGCAGCTCTGACAATTTTCCTTCCTCTAATTTTCCGGATTGTCAATTCCATTTCCATATTTCCACAGTAGTTTGGAATTAAAAAAAAAAAAAAAAGGTTGTCATGAAAATTCATCACATTTTAGTGCAATTTTGCCCAACACTCACATTTTTTCAAAGCAATTCCCCTCCATATAACACAATTTTTTATGTGTTTTCCCTAATATGTACACTTTGCCCTAGTATATGGTTTTTTGTACAAATTGCTTGGCTGGAGAACTGCATTACAAAATTAAGAGAAGTGTGAATTCTGAAGAATGGCTGTGTTTTGATTCATTTATTGTTTCAGAAACTGTGGACAGGTTCACCTTTAAATGCGAACCAAATCAATTTCTCCTCCATTATGCCCCCAAACTGTGATTTTTCCCACCAAAGACATCAAGGTTTGGAGATGTTGAGCGCAGCCCTGGATGTGATTCATTTATGGTTCATTCACAGAAATGTCTCTTACTTATCAATGGGTTTCAAGAGATGCAGATTACCAACCAGCAATTTGTGCTCTGCTCTCATTTACAGGAAAATTGCTGTTGCCGTCTTTGTAATGCCATTACCTGACATAAAAGAATCTGGCTTCTAAACATCCCTCTACTGGACTGGGGATGAGATTAGCCAAGACCCTGAATGCTTGGAACAATCGAGTTCCTCACCATTCTATGGCACTCTTACTTCCCACCAGTGCAATCAAGAGAGCATCCTGCCATGTATTAATAGGTGATAGTGTGTCCTTGTTAGAGCACTATGATCAGCTAATGTAACCTGGTGAGTTTTGCTGCAATCTGATGATTATTGGTTTGTGATAACAAAGAGGTGGGCTTTTCCACTGGTGCCACCATGTTTGTGGAATGCCCTCCCTGCTGAAAAATGGGAGGTCCCATCAGTGTTGTCATTCTGCCGGCTCCTGAATGCACAACTGTTTAGGCAAGCATTCCCAAAATGTGAACTTGTGATTGTATTGTTTATCTGTTTTAATTGCTGTGCTTTTCATTTTCGTTTTTGTTTTATTATATGTTTTAATTAAGATTTGTTTTAAAAAAACCATGTTCTTCCATTACAGAGTGATTTTATAGTTGTAAATCACAAAGAAGCCATTTTGGCATAAGTGATCTACAGATTAAAAAAAAATAGTAAGAGCCCCATTTACAGGATCACACTAAAAGGTAGAAAGAAAGAAAGAAAGAAAGAAAGAAAGAAAGAAAGAAAGAAAGAAAATAGGGAACTTTCACTTCAATATATGAAAGCTCTGTGATTTTTCTGCAGCACCATATCTGTATGAATAAGCACAAAGTAAGATAGCTCTGGATTTTCTTCTATTTCAAATTAATGCTTATTTTCCCTGTTATTGTGGGTGTGCACTGACCAATCAGGAGTATAGTGTTTAATATCTATGTCAACAGCAGAGCTCTATAAAGTGCAAAGACAGGACTTGGGCCCATGGAGAGCTCCCAACTTCCATTTCATTCAGAGAGGCTTCATAAATAGCTTTATACTTTTTTAACATTACTTTTTTCTTCTTTTAAAGTGGATAGAGTTCAAGCCCACTTGGACAGTTGGATTGTTTAAACAAGGAACATTTATGAAATCGAAACTCATTTGCTTGTAGGAGCATTCTAGCAAATCAACGTTAAGTGGAAACCTCAAAAGATGGCTCCTGATCAGTGCAATGTATCAGGGTGTCGGGCAGAATTTCTGGAAGGAAATTCCTGAAGCACAATGCAATGTGCTTGCTAAGATGCCTCATGAGACAATGATCCAGAGTGAAATGAATGTTGCCAGACTGAAAAGCCGAGAGGCATTTCTGCCTGCACAGAGAGGACCTTTCAGCATTTCAACCCAGAAACACAAGACAACCTGAAGGGAAGTTCCCAAGTTATTTTAACAAGCGGAGAGTATATGACTGTTGCAGGCAGTTAGGCTCACGTGCCCTGATTAGTTGTCTTGTACACAAAATCCACTGGACCTCAATAAACCGTATATGCAGTATGCTTCTGAATGCAAGTAGCTGAGAGTAGCAGACAAGGAGAGCACTCTTGTGCTCAGCTCCTGCTTGGGTGCTTCCCACAGGCATCTGATTGGCCACTGTGGTAACAGGATGCTGGACCAGATAGGCCACTGGGCTGGCTGCTTCAGCATGCTCTTCTTATGTTGGCCATGCTGGCTGGGGCTGATAGGAGTTGCACTCTAAAACACCTGGGGCACTCCAAAAAAGGTAGATGATCCACTCAACAAAGATACAGCAGAAGGGTTCCTCTTACATTCTTAACTGAATTTTCTTCTTATGAACCTCTGGGTCATTCCTCACTTATTTTGTTTCTTTGATAAGTGCCTCTGGCCTTGAACAAATGCCTCTATTGGAGTCTGTGTGTGAGTCTCTGTGTGTTGGTTTTTCTTGTTATGTTTCCCTGTTCCCCATGTTTATTCATAGCTCCCTACTATTTGTGCTTTTCAGACTGGCAGCTTAGATAAGAGAGAGTAGTGATTCAGTGTTTCACTCCTTGCTGATGACATTTATTGGAAACAATTTTCTGTTCCATTGCCACATCATGCTGAGACCCTTCTTCATCTTTATGAAGCTTCTATGTCAGCCTTCTCTGCTTGGCACCACCAAGTTAAGGGAAATGCTGTAGACAACTTTTAAAGACTTGCCATGAAAATGAAACAACGTAAATAAAGACACAGTGAGCAAGAGAAGCGCCATGGCTCATTGGTAGAGCACATGATTTGTATGCAGAAGTTCCCAGGTTCAATTCCCAACCTCTCAAGGTAGAGTTTAGAAAGGTTCCCTGAGGCTGGAATCCTGGGGATCCACTGCCAGTCAAAGAACTCTGAAAACTGTAACTCTCAACACCCTTAATTCCCAGAATTCTTTGGCGGGTACCATGGCTGTTTGAAGTGACTGCAGGTTCCAGAAACCCTCTTAACTGTGACTTTTTTGCAGGGGGGTGGGTGATCCATGAGTTTATCTGGGCCCTTTGAGATAGCCATGAGGCTGAGATGTGTTGAGCATGAAAGTTGTGCCAGAAGGAAAAGGAAATGCTATCTACATGTATTTGCTAGTAATTTTTATTTTATTGTGTATTTTTGTAACAGCTATTGTTGTTTAGTTTTTAAAGATTGTTTAGAGTTTTAGTTGTTGCTCAGAGATATATTTATATATTTAGTGGTATAGAGGCAGTCAACAATTAACTAATTAACTAATTAAAATGAAGCCCGCCGATAAACTCATAATTAGTTTTGTAACGTACAGTGGTACCTTGGGTTAAGCACTTAATTCGCTCTGGAGGTCCGTTCTTAACCTAAAACTGTTCTTAACATGAGGTACCACTTTAGCTAATGGGGCCTCCCGCTGCTGCTGTGCCACCGCCGCACAATTTCTGTTCTCATGAACAGAAGCGTCTGTAACCCGAGGTACCATTGTAATGGTTTGATTCAGGTTTGTGTGTGTTTTTAAACCAGCATTTAGTGTGGGAATGGGATGGACTAGACCACCATATAAACACACGTCAAATTAAATTTAGTCGGCCTGCCTATCTCTGTACATGATGGGATATCCCTAATACCTTCACATTTATACAGCATGATTTTCTCTCCTTTTTCAGTAGTGGCTCTGTACATCTGTATTGTATTTCCCCTTTCCCTATCTCATGCACCCATATGCATTTCTCTTCTATTTCCCCATCTATGCTTATTATTTCATTTTTCTTGCATCTCACTATCTCTGGCTGTTTGCTCCAGTAGTCTACTGCTGCTGTTTGCTAAGGTGTTATTTCTGTTGTTTACACCAGGCATAGGCAAACTCGGTCCTCCAGATGTTTTGGGACTACAACTCCCATCATCCCTGACCACTGGTTCTGTTAGCTAGGGATGATGGAAGTTGTAGTCCCAAAACATCTGGAGGACCGAGTTTGCCCACGCCTGGTTTACATCAAATTTGGGGAATATTTGGCCTTCCAAATGATGCTAAACAACAAGTCCCATCGTCCCTGACTATTGGCCACACATAGTGGATCTGATGGGAGCTGTAGTTCAGGAACATTTGGAGGATCAATTGTTTCTGCATTAATAATATGTGGGCATTAAAAAGTATTGAAGGAATTGTTGACTTAATGTTGAGTTGCTTTTTTGGTTTGTTGGGTTTGTTGGGTTTCTTTTGCATTTGAACTGGTGGATATTAAAATAAGGTAAGCTCAAGAGATGCATGTCATGAGTCTATGTCTTTGACTCTTTAGGGTAGGTCATCAATGGCTGAGGCAAGCTTAGTACCACTTCCTGCTGATTCAGATGGATAGACGTTTCGTTCCATGTTCCCCTAGTGGACCAGTGGTGTATAGACCAGAGGAGTCTATCACTAAGTCTTGTTTTCAGCAAAAATGAAGGACACACGTACAGAAAGTTCAACAACTCATCTGAGGGAATCGGATAATTGGTGAAGTCTGTTTTAATGTCTGGCCACCCAGCGATAGGCAATGACTTCTCGTCTTAATGGATTAGTCTAACAAAAATGTATTTTACTCAAGAGGTCTCCACTGCTCCAGAACTAATGAGAACAGGGAAATGCTCGTTTGGAACAATTTCCCTCATCTCCTCAGTGAGGCAACGGGGGGGGGGGTGAGGAGAAGGAGGAGACAGCTTCTACCCTCTCTTTTTGCATACTTGATTAGAAAGAAACTTGCTAATGGTAGCAGTAAACCAAAGTATGTAATTCAAACACAAAATTGATTAAAAAAAATATCCAACTAAACCAAGTGGGTTGTGCATTTTCCAGCAAGTTTTGGAGAGATCACCCACCCACCTTAAAGCATTAGATTATTTCAGGAGTTTAATGTATAGAATAGACAGTTTTTTTCAAGACTCTGTCATTAAATAGTATTTTAAGAAGATATGGTTAAATCCAGGAACCACATGCACTGTAGCCCTATAAAACCTTCCACCTAGGACTTTTTCAACACAATCACAATCAACACAGATGAGCAGAAGTGACTCCTTATAATTTGAAGTGTTGACACTGGTCCTTCTAGCACGGTGTTTTCTACATGAACTGGCTGCAATTCTTCCAGGTTTTAGACAGAGGACATTCCCAGATTTACCTGGATCTGCCAGGGGATTGAACTTGGGATCTTCTGTTTTCAAAGCAGATGCTCTACCACAAAACTGCAGTGCTTCCCTCTGAATGTTCCATTGTCCCTTCTTGGAATTGAAAAGAGGAGCATATAGAACATATAAACCTGGAAATAGGCCAAGCCAGATGCATGAAGGAGAACAGTAAGGTGTGAAAGCTGCCCATTCATACATACACTAATAATACATGGATGGGGGGGGGGTCATTGGCACACAGTCTCATGCATAGGTCTGTCTGCCAACAAACCCCACTCACTATCCATGTATGCCTGGTCTATAGAATTCTGGAACTTTTAGGGTGATTTTTTAAATATACTTTTGTTGTAAAATGGACTACTATATACTCAGAAATGTAAAAACAAACAAAGAAAGAAAGAAAGAAAGAAAGAAAGAAAGAAAGAAAGAAAGAAAGAAAGACGCTGAAAGTTCCAGAGTTTTATAGACCAGACATACAGTGCCCTGCATCAATCTGTGGAAGAAAAAAGCATGGACCCCCCCCTTTTCCCAATACTCCAATGATTTAAAACCAGACTGACAGTGGGTGTCATTCTCAGATGTCATTCTCTAAAATATCTCTAGGCGATGGCATCACATAGTGCTTCCAACATGTGCGAGGTAAGTACTGCTTTCCTATTTATAGCCAACCATATAAGAAGTGTGATGCTTGCCTAAAAACTTACTTTGACAAATGAAAACTAATACATTGTGTTATTTATTTAGCTTAATTGTAAGCTATTTTGAGCACTTTTGATGGGCTGAAATGTGGCTATAATATGTAAACCAATGATGATGATGATGATGATGATGATGATAGTAATTATTATTATTATTATTCCCTAACATCGATTATTGAGAGGAAATTTGCTGCCTACTACACATAAAATGGGACGCGGGTGGCGCTGTGGGTAAAAGCCTCAGTGCCTAGGGCTTGCCGATCGAAAGGTCAGCGGTTCGAATCCCCGCGGCGGGGTGCGCTCCCAACCTAGCAGTTCGAAAGCACCCCCGGGTGCAAGTAGATAAATAGGGACCGCTTACCAGCGGGAAGGTAAATGGCGTTCCGTGTGCTGCGCTGGCTCGCCAGATGCAGCTTTGTCACGCTGACCACGTGACCCGGAAGTGTCTGCGGACAGCGCTGGTCCCCGGCCTCTTGAGTGAGATGGGCGCACAACCCCAGAGTCTGTCAAGACTGGCCCATACGGGCAGGGGTACCTTTACCTTTACCTTTACACATAAAATATCTGCATGCTCATACAAGTCACATAAATAAAGAGTGATGGGGATGGAGAGACGTTCTTGTTTTGCTGCTACTACTACTAATCTGCCCTTCTCTCTAGGGTCCCAAGGCATTTGCTGAGAAGTGTATAATGAAGGTGTCAAGTGCACTTCTGTGGGACCGAGTTCTACAAATTAGGGGCTGTCACAGAGAATGCGCTCTTCTGAGCTACCACCCCACAATCTCTGAGAGGAGAGGAAGTACCAAGAGGGCCTGATCTGCTGATCTTCGCACCCAATAAAGTTGCCAATTCTTGCGAATGACAGTAAAGCAGGCCCACCCCTCCCCAGGGGGTACCTGTTCACATGAGATTCACACAGCTCTTACAAAGTTGTTAGCCTGATCCAGCAGGCTCTTTGTATGTTCTTATTGTGTGGGACTTCTGTCTCCTCTCCCTGCCCCCCATGCAAACCCAAATCTCCTCCAGAGGGTTCCTCAACTCACCCAAACTGATTTTGAGGGCACACAAGGGGATAGAGGCAACACGGGAGGCAGAGGAAATTACAATGCACCCACATAAGTCTCTTGCATCAGCAGAGCTACAGCACTGGAGGCTGCTTTAAAGGTAAAGCGACCCCTGACCATTAGGTCCAGTCGTGGCTGACTCTGGGGTTGCAGCTTTCATCTCGCTTTATTAGCCGAGGGAGCTGGTGTACAGCTTCCAGGTCATGTGGCCAGCATGACTAAGCCGCTTCTGGTGAACCAGAGCAGCGCACGGAAACGCCGTTTACCTTCCCGCCGGAGCAGTACCTATTTATCTACTTGCACTTTGATGTGCTTTCGAACTGCTAGGTTGGCAGGAGCAGGGACCGAGCAACGGGAGCTCACCCCGCCGCGGGGATTCAAACCGCTGACCTTCTGATCAGCAAGTCCTAGGCTCTGTGGTTTAACCCACAGCGCCACCCGCGTCCCTGGAGGCTGCTTTAGGTTTTAGTTAAAGGGAAGCAGTATATGCATGGCTGCTCCATGGTATCATGATGCAAGAGGCTACCTGGGAAGTCCCAAATCTGAAATTTTATTTTTCTTATTTTGTTTTCTTATAGAATTTATATGCTGCATAATGTCGAAGTAGATTTCCAAGTATTTCCACAAGGAGTGCATTCCATAACATCAGTGCCACCAGCGAGAAAGCCCACCTCCACATCACCACAAGCCAATGAGTAGGGCAAGACTACCAGGCAAATCTGATCTTAATGCCCTTACTGGGCAAATCTAATGAGCTCACACCATTCAAAGTGTGCATTAATGCAAGGGTATTTTTGTTTGTTGTTTGTTTTTTAAAAAAAACACGACACACACAATAACAGAAAGGAACTGGGAGGGAGGGAAAGGGTTAAAACACATAACTGAGAAAGTGTGTTTTCTGGCAATCTTTCATCCCTACATGCATTGGTCTCAGAATAAAGAGCTCCTGTACACACACAGCCATTGCATTGTCAGGTTCGTTGCTAATCATGAAACATCTTTGAACAAAGCATCTCCCTCAGCTTGATCTTCTGCAGTGGCTGCTTTCTGGAGCCGATTTCTTCCATTAGAGGAAGAAGAAGGGGAGAGGCTTCAATGAGTAGTTGTAGGGGAGCATTTAGCCCACGTGGATTAGCCTGTTCATATATTTCACATGATTTCAGGGGGACAGGGAGGAAAAGCCACGAATGGCATACAGTAATTTTCAATCAAACTCTTGTAGCAATGTTTCTAGGGTAATTAGATTCATGGCCTGCCACAGGGACCAATTTCTTCCACTAACTTATCTGGACTACAGATACTAGCATAAACATTCCGGAGGGGCCTTTAAATTCTGACCTGGAGTTGAGCTGATCCGACTTTCATCTTATGCCAGAAGCTGCCAACTGAATTATAGTAACATTTCTGCCTTCACCTTGAAGCAAACAACCCTGGGAGAAATTCATTGGCCACTTAAAGGCTTCTCCGTGTGTGTATATATTCTGATTTAAAAATAAAACCTATAGCTAAAAACCCCCCCACAAAAACATGGAAAGCAATTTGCCTTCATATCCTTCATTTCTGATTTAATTATCCCAAAACCCTATTAATTATATTGTTATTTTAAGAAGCTATCATATAATTCATGTTTTTAGCAGAGGACATTTTGGTTATATTCATAATCAGTCTTGACGGAAGCTGAATGCTTCAGGGTGGAATCTTTTGCCTCCTGTGTTTAATAAATGAAAACACATAAAAATTACTGGGAATTTAAATAGGGCCTTGAAGTTAATTTAGGGAGCAAAATTATATATATTTCACAATGGTAGTTCATTAGCAATCTCATAAACAGTAAAGAAGAAAAAGAGGAAGAACCTTTTATTATTGCCGCTTTCATAAGCCCTGCAGCGCTGTTGAGATTGGGATTGGGTTGGCATGTCCTGAGAGAGGAGGAGGAGGAACGCGGCTGGAGGGCAGGCGGGCTGAATTGTGGGAAGCTGGGCTGGACCTGTGTGGACTGTCACTTTGGAAATGGAGAGCATGGATGCTGGCTCTCTCCTCCAACTTTTCTACAGTGTGGAGAACCAAAGAAAGTCTTTGATCAGCTGAGGAGGGTGGCTAGACAGCAGTTGAACAGGAGCCTGAACAGGAAGGGGCAGCCTTGTCACCTGGAACCAGGTTCTGCCTTCACAAATGACAGCAGAGCCAACTGCCCTGAAGGAACACACACTTGCAATCCTGACTACCTCATAAGGCAATCTCTTGCAAGTGAGTGTGAGATGCTTACTTGGCAAGAGGGGCACATGGAAACTTCTCGAGATTTATTTATTTATTTGCTTCCATCCAGTTCTGAATTTCTTGCCCTGCTCCTGAGCTCCTGACTAACAACTCCTGAGCACTATGTCTGCTGCTGAGCCGGTATTGTTACTTGCCTGAATAAAGGTCTCTTTCTTACAAGTAAGAGCTTCTGTCTCTGTGTGTTGGGTGGGAGCCAGGACAGCTGCTTTATATCTTTTCTCTACCTGCAAAGCCTTGTGGAGAAAAGAACCATACTGGAAAGCCTCAGTATACTTCTAGGAAACCATGTAAACAGGGGAGGAAAAACATATTTGCTCTGATGAAGCTAACAAACAGAGAAAGAAACCCAAGATGAGCAGATGAAGCGGTGAATTTATTGCTGTTGGTTTATAATTTTATCTACCTTATTCTGTACATAGAAGTGCTCAGGAATGCCAATAGGATCAAAACAAAAAAACTCAGCATTAGGAACAACCCTAGATCAAAGTAAAACAGCAAGTGATACCAAAACAGTCCAGTTGCTTCTCCACTGAAACAGTACAGTCAACAAATGATGGAAACAAACAGGACAAGAGGAAGTTGACATCAAATACTAAATGATATATCAAATATTTCAGTATGGTTTGTTCCCAACTCAGGCAATGTTGCATTACAGGGATGAAGGTGAAGAACAAAATAAAAATAAAAATAGGAAGAACAGTTCTGGGTCAGATCAAAGTCTCAGCTGGTCCAGCTTTTGACATTCAGCTTCATTGGATGGCCCTGAATTGTACTCTTAATTGAGACAGAAAAAATATCTATTTACTTCCTTTATACATTGCATAATCTTATACACCTCTATCAGCACGGGTGCGTGCGTGCGCACACCCACACCCACACCCACCCTTTATTAGGCTTTTTTTCTAAACAACAAAGCCCCAAAAGCTATAGCCATGATGCCATTCCATTTGGGAGATAATTATTCCATTTGGAATGGCTAACACTATTCAATTTGGTTGCCATTTTCACAGTTTTTCCTGCTCTACCATATCCTTTGGGAGGTGATGAAACCTTAGCTGCATGCAGTATTCCAAAGTATGCTTGCAATGTGCTGACCTGCCAGAGTATTTGCTGAAGCAGCTGAAAATCACCAACACCCCTCTGTTCCAAAGGCTTGGTTGCTTTCTATAATTGAGACGGGATTATTTCAATCTCTCTTCATCATGTTTCCATTCCCACTTCTCACAAATAGCTGGGAAATTATGAAACCAGGAACTCCAGTTATCATTGCCCTAATGAATTATGTCTCCATATTTCAACTGAATATTTGCTTATGTTTCACTGATTTCCTAACACAATGCATGATTTAAAATTCTAGCAGTCCATTTAAATGATCTACATGTTTTGCGGGGTTGGGGGTAGAGGGAGCCAGCAGCTATTATGAAGTAAATAGATTGTTCTGGAGAGGTATCTTGGGTGTCTTATCTTATCTATTTTATTAGCTTTGGTTTGGTTTATTGTGGAGACGGCAATACTAAAAGCAAACTGATTATATCATCACATTTTAAACAATTGCAACAGCCGCTCAGAAAAAGGGGAAAGGTTGGAGGCAGGAAGGTTGCTAAGTGGAGGAACATATATATTGGTAGAACAATGGAGAATAAGAAAGATAGAGGAGATAATGAAAAGCTGCTTCCTAGAGAATTCAGAAATTAAATAATTAGCTACAAACTACCCTGAAACTAAATGAAAACAAAAGCCCCAGCCATGCAGTTTTGCCAACTGATGGATTTTATCCACACTTGACAGGTGAACCTAAAAGCAAAACAGGGGGCAGGACCAAGCTGCATCTATCAATTAAGTTTGGCTTATGCGGAATGAGAAAACATCTCAACTTGACAAGATCCTCACATGAAGCTAAAAGAAGAGGAGGAAAAATCAAGTAAGAAAGAAATGTCATTGCTTGATTTCTCAAGTGTATTAAACTCCATTTTCACTAGGATATGGCTGAAGGGCGAGAGAGCTATTGCAGTTTTATAACATGTGGCCACAAAGGTCAATTTTACAGGTTGTTTGTGGTATAGCTTGCAGAGTGATTCATGCTTTTGATCTCCTATTTGTGGCCTGCCCTCATCGGAAAGAGGACTGTATAAGATCTCATTAGCCACAGGAGCTAGATACTGAAAACTGTCTTCCACATGAGCAGCTGGAAAGCTTGAGTCGCATATTTTCACACATTACCACAACTCAACAAATGAATATTTCAAATTAATATTTGAAAATAGGTATTCAAATGAATATTTGAATACAGGTTGTCCTCAATTGGCACAATTTACATGTAACGTTGATTCAAGCCATGGCTAACAGTGAGCACACGGATGAGGAGACGGCACCATTTTGCTCCTCTCCCATTCCGTGGTGGCTGTCACTCATTAGGATTGGTGGAGTAGAAAGCAAGGAGACCAACCATTGGATGAACTAGAGCCAATGACAGGAGGAGCTTGAGCCAATGAGTAGCAAAGTCAACTAATTCTGCTTTTGTCCCATCCTCCTCCCTGTTGAGTACTACAATTGCAAAACTGAGACGATAACTGGTTGTAAGCTGAACTGGTTGTAAGTAGAAAGGTTTGGAGGAATCAAGACTGAGGCAGGTGGTAAAGTATGTCATTTGTGCAAATGGACCAACTTCTACTGCTTCTGGCCTCCCTGTACTGTGGTGAGCTAAGCCATGACTTGTCACCTCCAAACAAACTATGAGCTTCAAGCTCAGGCAACATGCTAAATCAAACCATGGCTTAGCAACAGCGGAGGAGCAAGACAGCCAGAATTTCCTCTGCTGAGCCTCTTGGGCTTGCCGATCAGAAGGTCAGTGGTCCGAATCCCTGCGATGGGGTGAGCTCCCGTTGCTCAGTCCCAGCTCCTGCCAACCTAGCAGTTTGAAAGCACGTCAAAAATGCAAATAGATAAATAGGTACCGCTCTGGCAGGAAGGTAAATGTGTTTCCGTGTGCTGCTCTGGTTTCACCAGAAGTGGCTTAGTCATGCTGGCCACATGACCCAGAAAAACTGTCTGCAGACAAAAGCTGGCTCCCTCGGCCTGTAAAGCAAGATGAGCGCCGCAACCCCAGAGTCATCTGCGACTGGACTTAACTGTCAGGGGTCCTTTACCTTTACCTTTTTAAGGTTTGTGTTAGTGTTATGTGCATTCTGGGTCATTCTGATTCCAAGCCTTTAGCACTTCATTTTATCTATTTTACAAATCTATAGAGTCCTTTGCAGCCTGAGGCGATCAAAGTGGTATACAAAAAGGGAGGGAAATAAGATACAAATTCTAAAAACAACTAAAATCATTTCTACAAACTCTAAAAAGAATAAAACTGTGCTTACACATGTACAGTTATAATTCCATAAAATGAGTGGGCCACACATTTATTTATTTTTAATCAGGCCTTTAAAAAATGTTTTCACTAGGTGCTTAAACACCATGATGCTGGGCACCTATCTATTTTCAGAAGGTAGCAGATTCGAGAAGGTTGGAACTGCAACACTAAAAGCCTGCTTTCTCGTGCATACTAAACACACCACTGGGACATGTAGTACTCTCAGAAGTGTCACACTCGCCTTATTTTGCACCTTCCTTGGGTCTTTTTGCTTGGCTGGAATGTGTTCTTCGTCTCTAATAATGTCTCTTGCCTGTCTGGATGGAGGAGAGAGGGAGAGAGGGGGAGAGAGAGGGAGAGAGAGAGACAGAGACAGAGAGAGAGGGAGAGGGAGAGAGTATGGCAACAAGCATGCTGCACAAAGGTAAAATCTATGTTCACTGCTTCATCCACATTTGCCTCTCTGGCCCTGCCCATCACTGGTATGTTCTCTGCCTCTGGTTTATAGGATCATGTTTTAAAATGAAGCACCACGAGATGCATGAGAGCTTCAATGATTGCATTTGTCAGGGACTGGACTGAAGGAGTGAGATTGAGGAGGAATGGTGGAGTTCACCCCCTTCTATTCCTGAAGCTTCCAGAAAAGAGGAAGGCAGCATTGAATTACAGCAGTGGTTTGAGGAAGGTCACAGCTCAGAGACAGATGAACAGAAGAGTTGGGAGGTGTTGGGAGTAGTTAAGGAGGAGACAGAGCCAGAGCAGCCGTCTGACACTCGAGAGAATTTCTGACCCCCTTTCTCCCAGAACCCGGCATTCATTGACAGTGCAAGACCAAAGGACCCAGAGACAATCAGCCCCTGGCGGCCACTGTAAGGGGAAGTGCTGTTGCTGGGAAGGGAAGGGGAAGGAGCTCAGTTGGAGCAACACCGTTAACGGAAGACTGACGGCATTCCTTTGCCTCTCATTGTGATGATTGAATAAACTAATTAGTAAGAACTCTTCTTTGTTTTTCTATGCATCTTGCTGCCACTGGGGGAGAGATAGAATTCCCCGAAGCCTGACAGATGCATTTATGCCAGGATGTTGGAACACACCAATGGAAGGATGGGCTGGCTGACGCCATCAGATTTTGAGAAAGTATTGAAAGGCAACACATTGGGAATTAACTAGTTTACTATTATTCCCATTTGGGCAACCTTCTGGGGTCACATTACAGTGATGGGCAGCGCCAACAGCCAAGGTAGGTGGAGGAGTAAATGTAAGGTTCACCTTCAAAGAGTATGCTAGTTTCTACACATGTCTATTCAGACATGCAAGCATCATTATTAGAATACAAGGACAACGTTCCAGCTTGGCAAAAGCACCCAGGGTGTTAAGCAGTCAGTGAGGGGTATGGGTGGACTAGCATTCCGAGGGCCAGGTAGAGTGGCCTGAAGGACCAAATTTGGCTTCTGGGCCTGAGGTTCCCTACCCTTGTTTCAACATCTGCACAGCATGTGGGACAGGCCAAGCACTTCTAGTAGTGTATAGGTGGTCAGAAACAGGTTCCCTAATTGTTTGGCTTGCTTTGCCACTTTGCTGGCCAATCGAATAGACCCAGTTGTCTTTTATCCAGAAATGCGTTCCACGTAGTTCCTCCTCGCTCTCTGCTTCACTCCTGCCTGCGGTCACAAGTTAGAAGCTACTTTCAAAATAGATTCTCTTCAGAAACCCTGGCAGAAATAAATGAACCCCAGGCACCCTTTTAATTATTTATGATATAGTAAAGAGAGTAAAAGGAACAACAGATGAATAATAGCTATTTGGAAAATACTTTGCATAATACTCTGAATTTGCATAATGCACATATTAATGGCGAACCAAGAGTGTTTAATATATTTTAAATTATTTTGCCATTAGTTTAGATAAAGGTTTCCTATTAACATGAAATTATAGGTGACCTTTGCAGGGAGAGAGAGCATTAACAAATTCAGGAATAAAGCTTAGAAGTATTCCTCTCTAAAAAGCCTGCTCTTGGGAAAACAAAAGCTAAAAGAAAATTATCCTGATTAATAAGCGATGCTATCTGCGTACTTTGGAAAACACTATCAGGGCCGAATACAAGGGTAAGTTGTCAGGATAAACATGTTACTCCACAAAAATCAGAAGTCCCCAAAGCACACTTGACTATTACTACTTTTTTTAAAAAAGTAATGCATAAATGCAAAGCTTTTTGTTTTCTTTTTGATAGAAGAAAAATCTATATTTCATTTATTTATAGCATTTATACCCCCAGCTTTTAGCCAAAAAGGCTATAATAGCAGCTTACTAAAATCAGTGCTAAGACTGTTCCTTGCCCCAAAAGGGCTCATAATCTAGAAAAGACATACCACACAAGGAAAAAGAAACTGGAGGGAGGAGGGAAAAACAAGCTCAAGCACAAATCGCAGCTAACTATCTCATCCTAGAGAAGAGCAGTCCCTTCTGGGACGTACTCCTGTCTCTCCCAATCAAGTCCAGGAGCAAAGCTAGTAACAACATCCAGGCCATCTCCTACCAAACAGTTCTTCTTTTAGGCAGCTGACTTGATGGGAAGTAAAATCCTAGTGTAACAGGAGGGCACCTGAGGAATAACCCTCCTTCCTCACCAATGTTAGTGACAAGTGTGTGTATAAAAGGACTAGCTGGCCAGTACCAGGGAAAAGAGAAGTTAGCTGTGTTAGGTGAAGACAAAGCCTTCCAGATCTATGGAGGTGCATAAAATACCAAGCATGTTGCAAAAATCAGACTGTGCCCAGTCTAAGGTTTCAGGAAGAGTTGGCATTCTCTGGAAGAGTTTCCCTTTTTAGATGGCATCCCTCCAACCCTTCTCAGTTTAGGAACTTTAGGAACTTTGCAAACCCAGTCAGCTGGGTGAGGAGCTTTACAAGATACTGTCTGTATTCCAGTTGATTAGAAAAACAGGACTGGAAGAGAGAAGCTGATGGAACTGGATTGTTCTGTCTGTGCCCCACTGTGTTTCCCAGCCTCACTATTAATGATCAGAAAGACAACCACAGTCCCATTTATGTGACTTTCTGGCACATTCTGGTGCACCAGGCACACATGGACACACTAGATTATGCTAGATCTTGTTCCTCATAGAGACGGCAGTATTAAAATGAGACATGGCATATGTCATTGCACTTCAGCACAACTGCATTATAATGCATTACAAGGGATGCTATCAAAAAATTGAAAATCCAACGAGTGTTTCGCTTAGTTACAGTAATTTTTCAATGCTATTCCAATCTTGTGCAAATTAGAAACCACTTACGGCTCTGACGACTGACAGGAAACTGAATGAGGTTCTCATTATGCTTTTAATAGGCTTACTGGTTTTTTCCTATTAAAGGGTTCTTCATGGGGTGGGGTGGGTGAATTATATGGCATACCTCTATATTCAGACCAGGTACAGGGTGCTCCATCAAATTCAGCATAAAATTTTGCATTCTTTCATATGATGATTTACACTGCATAATTTTCCTTTGGGAGAAAAGGGTTCCATTACCTTACACTTCAAATAGTTTCAAAAACTATTCCCCAGGGGTAAACCCGTGCTAGGGTTGCACTTCTTAGAAGTTCACTAGGTGGAAGGGGGGTACACTCAAATGATTTATTTATTCAGTGTTTGTATATTCCATTATAAGGAGCTGTTGAAAGGTGACTCCAAGTCACCTCTCTGGCCTCATCGTGGCCAAGTATAAACACAGCTGTGCCAGGAATTGGCTGGTATGGGGATTGGCTGGGATGGGATGGGAATGAGGCCCCACCCTTATCAGCTGATAGACTCAAACAAACAGCAAGAGTAGGAACAGCAGGCATATATCTACGAAGCTCCACAGCATACATAGAAGCCTTTACCACTTTGGTTGAGGAAAGTTAAACAAAAAAAATATTCCAGTCTCTGGCTGAGTAGCAGAGCATAAGACATGCCCTTTGGATCAGGTCAATGGCCCATCTAGTCCAGAATGCCATTCTCATGGTGGCCACCCAAACACCTGTGGGAAGCCTGGAGACTGAGAATGTGCACAACAGCACTCTGTCCATTTGGATTCCCAGCAATGGATAGTCAGAAGCATACTGCCTCTGACAGAGGAGGTAGAACTTAGTCTAGCTATCCTCCTTTTCCATGAGTTTGTCCAATCCTTTTTTAAAGTCATCCAAGTGGGTGGCCATCACTGCCTCTTGTGGAAGTGAGTTCCACAGATTAACTATGCACTTGGTGAAGAAGGACTTCCTTTGGTCTGCCCTGAATCTTCCAACATGCAGCTTCACTGGATGTCCATGTGTTCTAGTATTATGTGAGAGGGAGAAAAACTATTCTCTACCCATAGCTCAGTAGGACAGGACAGGCAGGGGGAAGAATAAGAGACAGAGTAAACTTTGGGACTGTTTAAGGATTAAACAAGGTGGCCAAACAATACTGTTTGAACTTTGTAGTCATTGGAACAAGTTGTGGCATGTGCTTGGTTGTGAGGTGTATGTAGTGCCCACAACAGTTTCAACAGTTTTCAAGTGTGCCTGCAGGCACAAAAAGTTGGCAAGCCCTGATGTAAGCAGCTCCTGCTTGCCCCCACTGGACACACCAAAACGGCACTGGAGAGAGGACTGGGGCGATTTTAACAGAAATTCCAATCAACGAGTAAAAAGAGACATATTGCCATCAACAGTGGAAACAGAACACAGCCATCCTAAATCTACATTATTTTATTTCCACATTATGTGTACAAATTGCATTTAAATGTACATTTTTTTAAAAAAAAAAAAAGTTATCAACACATTTTCTGAGCTCAGAACTGTGTTGGAACATTCAGGGAGCCACAGGCTGTCTTGGTAGCTATCCTTGGTAGCTATTCATACATTAGTCTGGAATATGTAGTCAGTTCATACTCTCATGAATATCTAGCTGAAATGAGATCTAAACAAGGATGCCCAAGCTCACAGGTCTATGCTCTGGAGAGGCATACTGGAGAGGCACAGCTGTGCATATAAACACAGAAGTTGTTTTACTTCAATATGCAGAATATTCCAAATATTATTTCTGTCTTTTGTGTTAAATCACCCTTGCTAGCACTCTCATACTTCTTGTCTGATCATTAACCACTGACGTAATTAATATGCACTCACTGAAGACCCAGCACAGTAAGAACATAATCACCTATTGATTTGATTCATGGAGGTGCCTGTGCAAGGAAGCCAAGATAGATTGGATTCCTTAAAGTGTCTCAGATACAGAAGCAGAAACCTGGAGCAAGGAGGGAGTTACCAACTGTGGTGGGGTGCTAATTAACAACTCAATTAAAAAAGGCAAATTAAACTTTATGGTTCGCTATCCTTCACTGCTTAATAAACTGTTGTGCTAAGCAAATGATTAAAAATGATTGTCCTAGGGAAAAAAGGTAAGATACCTTTTTTCTTCCTTTTCTTCTTTTTTGAGAAAAAATAAATTGCAGAAAAGCTGCTAGTAGAAGAACATGTGTACACTGTAACCTGGATGTGACTGCTTATTTTTGTAAGCTAGCAGGAATTTTGCTCAGTTCAGTAGAAAAGAGAACATGAAAAAACATGAAATCATTTTGCAACTACATAGAATTTCATATTCTTTTTCTGCTGTGTTTTCTTTTTTTCAACAGGCCTTATATGTTTGCATTCTTCAGTTCCGTTCTTTCAGTGAAAGGTCCTCAGGGTTTCTGAGTTTCACCCTCAGATTTTTTCCCCTTTCTTTGTGCAAATGCATGCACACAAACAGACACACACACACACACACACACACACACACACACACACAGGGATATGGTAATAAAAGCTTGGTTAATTCTCATACACATGACTCAAGGGGGGGGGGGTGAGTAAACATCCCTTCCCCACTTTTAAATACTTGTCCCTTGTTACCACTTCTAGTAAAGACTGAAATATGGTCACAAAAGCAGGAACAGCAACAAAGTGGAAACACATTTACAGTACTGTGAAATGGGAAGTAAAACAAAGTTGCTGGCTAACATATACTGATGTCCTTTCAATTTTACCAACAGAGGTTTGGGAAAAGTTAGCCACTGCAGAGAAATATATGCACCAGGATCATCTCATCATTCTAGAGCCTTCCAACTCATATAATAAAAAACAGCATCTACTTTAAATCAGTCCTAACATGAAATACTATTTTTATGATGGAGCCATTCTGTAACCTTGTAAAAAGCTGGCAAAGTAGGCAATTGTGTTGTTTCATTAAAAAAGAAAAAAAGGCAAGGAAGACCTCGCTTACTAGCCCCTTCTTCTCCGTTCACAATGCCAGGTGCATCAGGTAGCCCCACTGACATGCTGAATTAGCAGAACCTGAAGGAGCCCTGTCAGTCAATCACTAAGAGGAATACGATAATCCTTGCAAGTCAGCAGAATAAAACACATAGAGGGCTGGTGGAAAGGCATTGCAAGTTGCAAACACTCTGCGATAGGTTTTCAAATCATTCTATACACCTTTTAAAGATAAGAGGCAGATGGAGAGCGGAGATGGGATGTGAAGAAAAGTGTACAGGAAAGGAGATGGGAAGGTGAATGCTTTCAAAAAGAAAAGAAGGAGGGGAGAGAGAAATAATGGGAACAATAGTTAAGTAAAAAACATGAAAAGAAAAGGGGAGAAAGACATCAAGGAGGAGAAAGCCTGATGGATTCAGGCCTTCATTCTCATAAGATTCACTTGGCAATTAAAGCACACACACTTGATGTTTGACCTTCAGTTCAAACTGCAGAAAACTATCAGTAACAAACACTGTCCTGGTTATTGCTGAGGTTATTGAGTAACTTTCCAAATTCCCTCTTAAGATGCAAGAGGGTTTCCCCCCCCTACTTTAACTTCTGAAGTGTTAAATTAACAAAGAGGGGGGAAACAGCCCTTTGCATATTCAGTGCTCTGGATCCAATCTATAGAGAGTTAGTTTCAAAGAACCACAAGCAGAAGGAACATAGTCGCCAGTGCTTGTACGCAAATGCTGAAGGAGTGTTGTAGCAGGCAGGTTCTGCAGCAGTACACAATCTGGGAGAAAGAAACAGGCACTAGTTTTGGTTACAACTTTATTCTAACTACCTATCTATTTAGTAAATGTTTTTTCCTGCCCTCCCCCCCCTCAAAAAAGTCCAAATGCACAAAGAATAATTCAGTTAAAACATATTTTTAAAAAACTTCAAAACAGATGCATTGTGAAAAAGTTCTCAACCTAAAAGGCTTGTAAGAAAAGTAAGGTCTTCATTAGGAGTTAAAAAGGCAAAAGAAAAAGTGCCTGACTAATATTTAATGGCTGGGAATTCTTACATTGTGTAGAATGAACCTCTTGAGAAAATGTTATCTGCAGAAGGCCATCACCTGCAGACTACAGTGATCAGCTGGGTATATAAGGGGCGAGATAATCTTTCAGGTACATTATTAATTGTACAGGTAATCAACATGGCATGTGGGGATAGCAGAGGCCTTCATTACTAACACCCTTATTTACCCACGGAGCTGGACTGGCTCTTTATGTAGTATTTGACTGAGCTCTCCAACCATGGTGAAGCCCTACTTATTATCTGACAACAGGGCTATTCAAGTTCCCATTTCTCAATAATTGCTCCAAATCTTCGTGGTAGTATCACAGGGTAGCAGCCTCTAGGAACATAGGAACCTACCTTATACCTAGCCAACTCATTGGTCAGTAATGTCTACAATGACTGGCAGAAGATCTCCAATATTTCAGACTGCGGTCTTTCCTAGCTGTACTCAAGAGATATCAGGCTTTGAACCAGGGACCTTCTGCAAACAAAGCAGTTGCTTTGCCACTGCACCATGCACTTTCCCCATGATAAGTCATCCTGACTTCACCTTTCAATTGCCTCCATTCCCCCCTTCTTTTTTCCTGAACAATATAAATTTAACTACAGTTTTTAAGTGATGGCCAATCTGGATGGCAAGTGAAAAATTTCTTCCTAATCTCCAGTCAGAGGACAAGAAAACTCCTGGGGTAACCCTGAACCCTTGGAGTTGGTGGGACATGTTTCCTGCCTGACCCCAATTGAGGTCAAGCTACGTGTAAAATGAGGCCAATAATCCTCACCAGATATTGTCTCCTGAATTTCACAATAATGAAATCTCATTTCCCATAAGATTCTGATTTTGTAAGTTCTTGTGAGAATGTCATGCTCTGGTCAGATGCTTGATCCTATAGAGAAGGAAGCAAGGCGCAATGCAGGTCAGCAGTTTCAGGACCATAGACAGCTCTGAGCTGTACGCCCATGAGCAAGCCAGATGCCCTGACAAAGGTTGGGAATTGACCTCTTGTCAGGCTCAGGGGAAGACACCCCACAGGCTCTGGTGGTTCAGGATGTCCTTCTGGGGACTTCTGTCTGACAGCCTCATGCACAGTGGCCCCCTATCTCCAGCAGCTGACTTAATCCTCCTGTACTTGGTCCAGTGCCTTAGCTCGTGTTTCTGTACCCTCCATCTCTAGACTGCTGCTGGATTCAGGGGTTGTGACAGATGGTGGAGAGCTCCCGGAAGCCACCAGACAAAATAAGAGTTTCTCCTGGGAACAAATGAAAGAATCTCTTGGTTGTTCTAGGCTAGGAAAAAAACACAGCTATGAGCTTCAGAAGTCAGCAAACAGTGATCAAAGGATTCTGTTTCCTGCAGGTGACTCTGTGCAAGTCTATTCTCATCAGGCAAACCACCTCTTGCTCGTAAGCGAGTCCATGCTTCGGCTTGAGGATATGATTGCACAAGCAGGAAAAAAACTGGGTTTAATTTCTTTTTTCTCATATAATGTGATACTGTGAGATATAAAACTTTCCTTCTGTTAGCAGAAGGCTCCTTCCATGAGTGGAAGGAAAGCTTCTCATTCCAACCCAGTATCTTCAACATATTAAATCAATGCACAATGTGGAATTTTAAAGAATTATTTGCATTTATTTTGTATGTGCGCACGCATGTGCGTGTGTGCATGTGTGTGTGTGTGTGTGTGTGTAGTTGCATTGTTTGCTGTCTTGTCTTTGACCGCAATAAAGATGGATGGATTGGTTGGATGGATGCATGGTTTTACTAATGTTTTAACTCTACCCTTCCACAGACAGTACTCAAGGAAGCTCACAAAATACTATTTAAATATTTGTTACTAAAATACTAAAGACATGTTAATAAGATTACCAGTCTAAGAGCAATTAATAATCTACAATACCGATAATGACTGCAGTAAAATGACTAAGAAACCATAAAAACCATCAAAATAATTGTTTGTAAAGGTTACTGACATACCGTGAATTTTAGAAAATGAGGGTTTTTTTCACTCTGGACAGCATTCAAAAAATTGACTCCTGTGCACCTACAATCTAAAGTGGCACAACTCAGTCTGCATAAAGGATGTCTCTAAGTCCCACTGATTCAATCTATTTCTCACATATGTTTTTATAGCGTAGTGCTGTAGCTCTGCCCACAACACTGAGCTGTGCTATATGGCCAGAGCATTATTCCCAGACACTCTGGAGGGTCATGCAAAATCAAATAAAGCTGCTGCTTTATTGTCAATTGTAGATACAACACTCTGCTTGCTACTGGCAAATTTCCACATGCAAAAAGTTCCAGTCCCTACACAAACAAATAGGATTGAATGCTTGTGATGCTAGATTGATCTATTTTCAAAGTACATATATTTATGCATATCTCTGTCAATATTTGCATGCACCCAGAGAAAATGAAGTTTCTTTTACAATTTAATTCCTGGAACGGGAATAGCCAACATGGCACACGCAACATGTTGTTGAACAATCCCCATCATTCTTGGCCTAGCTGGAGTTGATGAGAGCTGAAGTCCAACAACATCTGGAGGGCACTTCATTAGCTACCCTTGTCCTAGAAGCACAAGACATGTCCTATGGTTACCTGAACCACCTTTCCTCCACTTTAGTAAGGGTTAACAATGCATTTCAAGCATCTAGTCGCCTTTCTCAGGACAGAGTAGAATTTTGGGGGGGAGGGGAGACCCACACTGGCCCTTCTGGCTCCACTTTTCGGCCTGTTCCACATTTTAGGGTGCTTTCATTTGCTTTTGCTCTATGTACTTATTTGGTATGTTTGGCATTCAGTACAGGCAAGGGAATTTAAGAACTTAATTGTCAGGCATTGTAGGGTTTAGGGACACTCTTGAATCATAGCTTTTGGCTTCAAGAATCCTTAAAACTGCCTTTTAGGCCTGATGGGAGCACCTTGGTGAATGCTAGACAGTCAGAAAGCATGTTAGGTTCACATGCTGGACAGCATGTTGGGTTCACATACTCAAGACTTACTCAGCAAGGAGGGATAACTTTTCCCCATTGTCTTCTCCTTTCTTTGGAACTAATTACTAAGATTTCACTCTCTTGGTCCATGATAAATTGCATTAAACCAGCATCCCCCTAAGTGATGAGCTCCAGCTGCTCTGAACTACAGCTCCCATCAGCCTCAGGTAGTGCCAGGCAGAGGAAGGTTGTGCTTAAGCATGCAAGCAGACCTTTTAGGGAAACAGCTTTTCCAAACTTAAGTGAAAAAAAGAAAGGATTTATCACTCCATGAATTGAATGTGAAACTTTCTAATCATGTAAGGAAACCAGGACACCCTTCAAGGTGCTTCACAGACCATTCCATTTATTTCAACTGGTAGAAGGCAAGAAACATCAGGCCCATCACAATTAGCTCTTGTAATGAGGTGCCCTCAGGAGATAAATGCTGGTTATGTTTTATATCATCCATCCATGGCCATTGATAACAAAGAAACGATGCTTGGCAATTTCTTCTTGCTCAAGAATAAAAAGTGTCAACAATTAATCATACCCTAGTAAATTGCACTTGGGTTCATTTTCAGCAATTAGTTGAAATGTATTGTAATTTTCTTTCCACAGCTGTTGACAACGAATCTGACAGGCTCTGAAACATGTTAACAGTGAGAAATCTAACTTCAAAAACAAAACAAAACAAAACTTTTAACTCACAGTAACATGTGGCCTGCCTATTCCTGTCCAAAATTTTATCTCTGCATATCCCTGAGTATGTAAATTAAATGTTTAGAGCTCCATCTACAGATGTATGCAATCACACACCATTGGCACACCATTAAAATACACCAGTTTAATTTCACAGCAACCTATCAAGATGGTAGAGATTTTGTATGAAGTTCTTCTGATCTTACTGCAAATGGATTCAGCTTTGGAAGTTCCAGATTCCCAACTCACATATGAGCACTCTTGAGTGAACACAAGCTTGTGAAGAATTAAACTTTTCAAAAAAACAAAAACAAAAAACCACCACACATAACATAAACATATGGTTTTAAAAAGGTAAAGGACCCCTGACAGTTAAGTCCAGTCGCAAATGACTCTGGGGTTGCGGCGCTCATCTCGCTGTTTGTCCGCAGACAGTTTTTCTGGGTCATGTGGCCAGCATGACTAAGCCACTTCTGGTGAAACCAGAACAGTGCATGGAAACGCCATTTACCTTTCCGCCGGAGTGGTACCTATTTATCTACGTGCACTTTGATGTGCTTTCGAACTGCTAGGTTGGCAGGAGCTGAGACTGAGCAACGGGAGCTCACCCCATTGTGGGGATTCGAACCGCCGACCTTCCAATCAACAAGCCCAAGAAGCTCAGAGCTTTAGACCACAGCGTCACCCACGTCCCTAAACATATAGTTTACAGACCAGGGAAAATGATATATAAGGGAATTAGGTTGCTGCTTCCTGGCATTGTCTTCTGGTCCCCTTTATCCCTGTCGCCTCTTAATTAAAGCTCCAGACTCTGGAATATGCTCCAGCTACAATGTAGCTCCCATTTGCTGCAGCTGTGTGTCCACCCAACTTCCTCACTCAACCCAGCATCCTGATGCAGCCATATTTGGGATCTTCCACCAGTGTGGGGTTTGGGTGCCAAAGTGGCTTCAAGTGTGGTGGAACTTGGGAGGCTCTTCACAGATAGGTGTAAAATATTCAGACCATACGTGTGCATCTGGGAAGGGGTAGGGGAGGAGCGGGAGACCTGGAGCATATCTGACACCAGTTTTTCTGACACAAGTTTAACTTTTGTTCTGTGTATGGTGAAAGAAAAATTGAATGTGATACAGGGCAAATGTAGAACATGTTACACAGCCAAATGAAATGACAATGCAGCTTTTAGGCTATTGGTAGCTGCCTTTTGGCTTACTTGGCAGGGACAATTCTTTCACAGTTTTCAGCATCCACTGATTGCCAAAAGGCAGTAAATATGCACTTTTCAGCCACACACAATTTGTTAAAGGAAGACAAGAAATCACAAAGACAGTTTATTTTTCTCTCGTTATATAAAATGCACACACACAAACATAGCAAAGGTAAAGTTATCTGCAAGTAGAAACATCTGCCTAGAAAAACGTTTGAATCCAAGTTAACAGTATTTAAATGCAAGTGAAATCTCTATCCATCTCCAGTGGACAGAAACTATGAGGGGCACATTTCCTCTTATGGAAATAATTTGTTTTCAAATAGTTACACAAATGTAACCGTGTCTGTCTTCTTTTCTTTTTTTTAAAAAAAGGACAGGCTGTTCTATCTTTTAAAAATATGTTATTTCACATACAACTGCAAAATGTCAGCAGTTACAAACATAATTATTTCAATTAGGAGCAATCGGGATCTTTAAAATAGTATTTCCAGACCTTGAGTGGCAAAAGGTGATGGGTGTCAGGTAAGAAAGAGACTTCCCCTACCCCAACTCACCCACTTTGCGGAATAAAGGCATTGGCATTATGAGACATGCTTTCATCACCACTTCAGTTTTAGACAAGAATGTCATGAAGTCTTTATATGTACTTGAATGTTCAAACCCCATCAAAATAATTAAATGTGTCAACATTTCTAGTCACAACTGAAACTGTTATAACCTTATTCAACTTAAGCTGAAATAACTACTGCCTCGTGAAGTAAAATGCTGAAGAACGTATTATTGCAGTGGTAGCAGTAACATCAGTCAGTGCTGTGCTGAAACCTGTCCACTGATATATTGAAAAAGAGGGTTCGGGTTTTTCCTGCCTCATTTGCAGGGCACTTTAGAATTCAGCTTTCCATACTGTTGTGAAGTGGCCATTTCATTCTTTTTTTATTTTTGGAATTGTACCTTGTTTTGGTCTGGAGCCCCCAAAGCAAATAAGGTAAAAGAAACAGTAATAACTTTTGGAGTAATAATAATAATAATAATAATAATAATAATTTATATGCCGCCCATCTGACTGGGTTACCCCAGCCCCTCTGGGTGGCTTCCAACAAATTAAGACAAGGGATGGAGAACCCGAGGCCCTTCAGATTTTTTTTGTAATACAACTCCCATCATGCCCGACCAGTGTCCATGCTGGCTGACGTTAATGGCAATTGGAGTCCAACAATATATGGAGGGCCACCAGTGCACCAAACCAAATAGATAAAATATTCCAGTGAATGTGCAGATGAGTAGAAACGATGATCTTTTGCCTCCTTCCCTTTCTCCTCACTTCGCTCTCACAGGGCAGTTGATCTTATATGTGATGTCCCAGAATATGGTCAAGCAAGCGTGGAAGGGGAGGGAGAAAGGGAGATTCAGAAAGCATAGGAAAAATACCTTCAAAAAAGATATTGCAGAGTTGGAAAAGGTTCGTGAAAGGGCAACCAAAATGATCAAAGGGGATGGAATCATTCCCCTATGAAGGAAGTTTGCAGCATTTTTTACTTTTTAGTTCAGAGGAAAAGCAAGCAAGAAGGTGAGGTGATAGCAGGTTATGAAGTTATGCATGGCATGGAGAAAGTGGATAGATAAAAAAGTTTTTCTCCCTCTCTCATAACACCAGAACTCATGGACATCCAATGAAGCTGAATGTGGAAAGATTCAGAACAGATTTTTTTTAAAGCACCTCGGCACATATGGAACTCGCTCATGGAGGAGGCAGTGATAGCCACCAGCTTGGATGACTTTAAAAGAGGGCTGGACAAATTCACGGAGGATAAGGCTATCAATGGATGGTAGCTATGTTGCCTATGCTCTGTCTCCACTGAATACCAGTTGCTGGAAACCATGGAGAGATAGGAAGTGCTTTTGTGCTCAGATCCTGTTTGTGGGTTTCCCACAAGCACCTGGTTGGGAAAGGATGCTGGACCAGATGGACCTTTGGCTTGATCCAGCAGGTTCTTATCTTCTTAACTGAAGATCTCACAACCCTTCAAAATTGCAGGAACATCAGTTTTTCTAACTGGAATAGCCCCAAGCTCAGCAGCATATGACATATATTGGGCTCAGATTCTGTAGCGAGCTGGGAGTTGTGTGCAAGTCTTTGGACAGCCACTGGCCATCAGAGTATACAAGACCACTGGTATGACTCAATGACAGCTGTTACGCTGTCCTCCAAAGTGTGTGTTCATGGTATCAGCCAACGTATCTAGAATTTATCTCACTACTCTGAGAAGGAAGCAACATGCATTCTGAGCAGTGTAAAACAAAATAAATACACCAGACGAACTGATAGTTGATGCAGAGCTTTTTACAACTGCAAAACAGAAAGATCTTCAAAAACGTACTAGAGGCCTCTATCAATTAACCAGAGTGTGCTTCAGCAGTGCAGAAATATCCTTCCAGCAAAGCCTGAGGCTACAAGAAAGTTTCTTTTTCTGGGAATGGGAGGAAAAAAGATGGCTCTGATAGGCAGGCCATATATAGCATGGAACGGCACACTAATGCAAAATTTATATGGGCCTCTATTGAAGATCAAGTATTTAAAAGTTTATCAGCAGAAACCAAATATTAGTAAATGTGCCATTTAAGGACACATTCCATAAATCATTATTGTATTACTTTTCACTAAGTTGTACTTTTCTACTTATGTCACTGTGATAAGTAGACATAAATGGCAATATGGGAACTGAAACACAGCCATCTGAAATGTTAACTTCTCCAATTTTTGCAGTGGTGTATTCCAGCCAAGTAAGGTGTACAAAAATACATATAATGGGGTATAAAATGCATGTTGGTGAAAAAGGCACATACGGAATGCATTCTTTTGGTGAAAATTGCAAAAATGGGTATATTAGCAAAATTGCATATAAAATGTGTGTCTCAGGAGAAATTCACAGTAAAAAGCTGGCGATTTTTTTAAAAAATGAGGACTTCTTTTAAAAAATGCAAACAGATGTGGAAATGTGGAGAACTGAACTTAAGATTGAAAATACAGTGGTACCTTGGGTTACATACGCTTCAGGTTACAGACTCCGCTAACCCAGAAATAGTATCTTGGGTTAAGAACTTTGCTTCAGGATAAGAACAGAAATCGCGCAGCAGCGGCGCAGCGGCAACAGGAGGCACCATTATATAAAGTGGTGCTTCAGGTTAAGAACAGTTTCAGGTTAAGAACGGACCTCCGGAACGAATTAAGTACGCAACCAGAGGTACCACTGTAGTGAGAAACTGAGGGAAACTGAAATTGGTTTATTCATCCTTCCCTTGTCATTCACAAAATTAGAAATTTCAAGAATCGCTTTTTAAAAGTAAATTTCAAGTGTGGGGCCTGATCTGGATCGGGACCAGAGCATCTGGGAACAGTTGGCTTTAACCCTTCACCCTCTACTGTGGTCTCATTAAAGATCAGGAAGGACTGTGCCTTCTATCTGCATTGAGGAGGGGGAGAAGCTCCTACACTAAAATATTGATTTCTTACAAATGCAGAATGGGTATTATGTGGCACCTGTAACAATGCCAGTTCCACAGATTGAAATGTTCAAGTGGGCATATACGGGGTAATGTGATCTTGCAAGTAAACTGGTCCCGAATTGTTTATATATTAACCATAACAAGTTGCAAATCAGCAAACCCTGGAGATTAGCAGAGATGTTATATGCTGACAGGGTCAATTGTGCTGCAGCGTTCTTCACTTACTGCAACTTCTAGATCAAGTGCAAGGCAAGCCCCATATTTAGATTTCTGTTGAAAGCTTGTTGAGGATATATAATAAATAATAATAATAATAATAAATTTTATTTATATCCCGCCCTCCCCAGCCGAAGCTGGGCTCAAGGCGGCTAACAACAATCAAAATAGTCTGACATTCTAAAAACATTCATTATAAAATTAATTAAATCAAATTAAAATCAAATTAATGGCAACCATCAAGCAAAATTCTGTGCAGAATGCCGATTGCCAGAGGAGGGGGGTCAGGCTGCGCCCTGACCAAAGGCCTGGTGGAACAGCTCTGTCTTGCAGGCCCTGCGGAAGGATGTCAGGTCCCGCAGGGCCCTAGTCTCTTGTGACAGAGCGTTCCACCAGATTGGAGCCGCGGCCGAGAAAGCCCTGGCTCTAGTTGAGGCCAGCCTAACCTCTCTGTGGCCTGGGATCTTTAGGATGTTTTTATTTGCAGACCGTAAATTTCTCTGTGGGACATACCAGGAGAGGCGGTCCCGTAGGTATGAGGGTCCTAGGCCGTATAGGGCTTTAAAGGTTAAAACCAGCACCTTAAACCTGATCCTGTACTCCACCGGGAGCCAGTGCAGCTGGTATAGTACCGGATGGATATGATCTCGCAGCGAAGACCCCATAAGGAGTCTCGCCGCGGCATTCTGCACCCGCTGGAGTTTCTGGGTCAGTCTCAAGGGCAGCCCCACGTAGAGCGAGTTACAATAATCCAGTCTGGAGGTGACCGTCGCGTGGATCACAGTGGCTAGGTCAGGGCGAGAGAGATAAGGAGCCAACTGCTTAGCTTGGTGGAGATGGAAAAAATGCCGCCTTTGTTATAGCTGTAATCTGCGCCTCCATAGAGAGGGAGGTATCGAAGATTACACCCAAACTCTTAACGGACGATGCTGGCACTAATTGCACCTCCGCAAGAGATGGGAGTTGCCCCCTCAATCCCATATCGCTCCGTCCCAGCCAGAGGATCTCTGTCTTCGAAGGATTTAACTTCATCCGGCTCCCACATAACCATCCAGCCACAGCTTCCAGACATCTGGTCAGTGTATCTGGGGCCGAGTCAGGATGGCCGTCCATCAACAGATAGAGTTGGGTGTCATCGGCATACTGATGGCAACCCAGCCCAAAACTCCGGACAAGCTGGGCGAGGGGGCGCATAAAGATGTTAAAAAGCATCGGGGAGAGAATCGCACCCTGAGGCACTCCACACACCAAGGAGTGGCGCGATGACAATTCCCCCCCAAGCGCCACCCTCTGTCCCCGACCAGAGTGGAATGGTGTGCTTAACTCTGCAGGTAATATCCATTCATGTGCAGTGTTCTGCCATAAACTTTCCAAAGCTGTTGATGAATATATTAAAAGAAAAACATTTTGGGTTTTGGTTTTTTTTAATCCATAGCCTCCAAACAACATCAACCCATCATTGGTGTAGAAATCATCAACAGTGTGGAACTGCAGTGTCATCCAGTGGTCTAACAGATTAACACACATTATTTCTTCAGATGCCTCTTGAGGCAGATAATATCCAAAGTTTGGAGTGTACATTTTGAAACAATACATTTGGAAATGAATTAACAGAGAAACCTAACCCCAGGGTCTGCAAATGAGAAAGAGAGAAATATCCACATTTCATAAAAGACTGTTAAGTTGAAAACACAAAGAGAAATGTGCAATTGTAGGCAGTAGGAAGGCGAAACAGCTAAACAAGGGCCAGGATTTCTTTTTAAAGATTACTTAAACACATCCAGCTTCCTTGTAGTGGAGCAGGCAGCAGAATTTCCCACCTTTACAGCTGACCTCCACGGCGCAACACAAACTTCTTCCAGCCACTAGCCTGTTGAAGTGTTCCAGTGAACTGGAAATCTCAGTCATGTCTTTGTTAGGATCATAGCTCAATAGCAGAACATCTACTTTACATGCAGAAGGTCTCAGGTTCAATCCCCAGCATCTCTACATTGAGCTAGGAATGTCTCCTGTCTGAAACCCTGGGGAATTACTGCCAATCAATTTGTAGACAACACTGAGCTAAATGGAGAATTGGTTTGACATGGTATAAGGGAGGTCCCTTAGTAATTTTTTAGTTGGCCCTAATATGGGTCTTACTTTTGGAATTTTTTGCCAATGGACCATCAAAGCTACCTGGAATTTTAGTCCAAAAGATGTTTACTTGGAGGCAATTCCCATTGCTTTTTTTTTTTTTTTTTAAGGAGACTATATATGCCTTGGTCTCTAGCCTTCTGATAGGTTTTCTCTCTGCCTTAAAACATGCAGGATAGAATGGTAAGGTCTGTCTTCCTTATGGGTTTTTAACATTTTACTCTACAGGAAAAATTAAGCAGATCACAAAACCCGGCAGACTTCAAATACTCTCAGTCACCTCTCTAATTCTATAAATAACCTCTGCACAGTAATGTGTGGCATATATAAAAAGCAGTGACAAGGTCATTTTCTTTGAACAATTTGTGATCAGTTACCATAGCAATAGGAATATACAGCAATGACGCTGGGGAGGGACATAGTGAAAATAAAGGATGCCTCTTTTCACCAGTATTTGCCTCAGTTCCTCAGAATATTTTCACCAAAAAGTTTAGTTACAGGGATCTATGCTAGGTCTTCCACAGTGAAGGCAGATGTAAATAATTAATTCAGGTTCTCTGTACTCTCACTTTCTTCCAGTGGCACACTTTTGACTCCCTTGTTGTCTAAGGTCCCACCATCTCACTAGCCAGTTTCCTGTTCCTAATGTATTTTAAATAACGATTTATTCTTGGTCTTAATGTTTTTAGTGTTGTGCTCCTCGATTTTTTGCCCTTTGTGCAGCCATTATTCTGTGCTTGCAGAATGGGGTTATGGAGAAAATATTGTACACAGTTAGATTTTCAACAGCAGTTAAGCACTGAAAATCCTATTAGATTCAAATCAACTGATACCATGCTTTCTTTGGAACTTCTAAAACCCCAGCTAACATAGCATGGTCCCATTTCCTCCTTTCTTTTTTACACTGCTTGGCTGCTTGTGTGAAAGTATATTAAATTCAGAAAGTTGTTCATAACATCTACCACAGCTGTGATATTAGATTTCCACATTTTTCACATCCAAGCACATTATAACATCAGCTACTACGCTTGACCTAATATCTATGGATTTAATCATGTAAAGCGTTTCCACTGATGACAACTTTCGTCTCTCTGACCAAACAGGGAGCAAATTATTCAGAGGAAAAAGGTCATTCATCCAGCAAATAAAAAACTCCTTCCACAAACTGAATAAGAGCAAAGATAGCCAAATATAAGTTAGGTATATACAGTATGCACAAACCCTAACTAGCAAAAGGAAAAGTTTGAAATCAGAATTATCAGTCCAGTCATCTGGGAGTATTAAACAGCCTATGACTTTTTTGGAGGCAAACACAATGAATTAGAACAGAAATGATTGGCTGAACATTGAGACTTATTCCTGTGCAAATAAAGTTTAATGTGACTGAGGAGAATATCCTCCATAATATAAACTCCTGAATAAGAAATGCATTAATAATAGCAAAAATTGTATGAGGTCATAGGTGTCAAAATCCACAGGCCCCATCTACATGAGAAGTGGCTATTGAAGAGTCTAGAGACAGTAGAAATTGATGAGTTGGCTTTGTTCACAGAAGGAATAACAACTCTCAAACTGCTAAATTTGTAGAGAGGTGGAGTTGTTCCGTCGATCATTGGAAACGTAAGGATTTTTGAAAAACCTTGGTAAACAATGGATTATTTTGTTTGATTTTCTGAATACTAATGAAATAAACTAGAACCTCAGAACTAGATTTAGTTTACAGAACTACACATCACAAGTTGATATACACTTTTATTCACTTAGTCAATGTTAAGCTGATGACTGCACCTTTGTCTGATACTATGATGCACAGTGACATCAGCTGCAATATCAGTACCTGGCATGACTGGAAATCTTCCAGTGGGCCAGTACCCTGGCAGAGCCCACCATTGAAACTGCTGCCCCCCCCCATCCCCTGCATACACAGTCCTTCACTCACTGCTGCTCTGGGTGTCCAGGTCTATCTGCCATTTAAATTCCTCACTATGTCCTTGACAAATGCTATGCTTTTGTTGTTTAGTCATTTAGTCGTGTCTGACTCTTCGTGACCCCATGGACCAGAGCACGCCAGGCACTCCTGTCTTCCACTGCCTCCCGCAGTTTGGTCAAACTCATGTTCGTAGCTTTGAGAACACTGTCCAACCATCTCGTCCTCTGTCGTCCCCTTTAAAATCAGACCTGGAAGAAGCAGCCCAGCCACCAAAAGATAAAGTCCTACTGAACCCATTGATGGATGGGAGAGTTGCCAGAGCACACTTTGTCCATGGTTCCCTAAAACCTGGAGCTGGCCTTTAATGGCATAAGGGGTGACATGATGGCTCTGTGGCATTTTTTTAAAAGATGAGTTGGACCTTCAATAAAGTGTTGTATAGATAAGTGTCCCTTTTCAAGTTCCTGGACATCATGCCCTTTCTCTGGATATTATATTGCATTCCCTAACCTCATTTGTCGATTTTCATCCCTCAAGTCAGACAGCATTTCAAGACCACTAAGCATGCTAAGTCTTCAGGTGACTTTGGTTTTGGTCCCTCCCCTGTTTAGGGTTTCTTCCCCTGTAACTCACACATACATACATACATACATACATACATACACACCTTAAACTACAATTCTCTCAAGCCTGCTCTGTACAATGAGGAGAAACCTTTAGCTCTCCAGAGATTGCTGAACTGCAACTCCCATCAGCAGTCAGGGCTGATGGGTGTTGTAGCGCAGCAACCTCTGGAGGGCCAAAGATCCCCCACACCTGCTGTTGTGAAATTTGGTAGGTAAGGATCCACAACCAGATGATATACTTTGCTATTAGGATATTGTATTAGAGAAATGAATGCAGGATACTGAATGTAGGTGCTGAAGACACACCTCTTTTCCCTGGCCTTTGACAATGTGAGTTTTCAAGACTCTGTGACTGTCATTTATTTGAATTGTTTTTAATTCTGAATTTTAAATTGTTGTAACTTGCCCTGGGACCCGCTGGTGAGAAGCAGGTAATCAATTTGATGATTACATACCCTCCAACATGCCACAGCCCAAAACTGGGATGAATGCCTTCCAGGCCATGCTCCCAGGTGAATCATATTACCTATGCGAGAGTATGGAGCCCCAAAATGTGTGGTTTTGGTGCTGCAAAAACATGCATTTTGGGGCTCTGTGATGTTGTGCAAGAGCATGGAGGCCCTAAACGGCATGTTCTAATTTAATTGGGACAGTTGAGGGATACGTGATGATACACAAAATGTACCAATGCCTAAGTGCAGCTACCATATCTTAAGATGGTATACCTGATGACAGTCTGGTGGACTCAATGATTCTAATACACAACAGGCAGATCTGGGATTCTCTGTGTGCCTAACAGGTCTCATACATACCAGCATTTATAAAATAGTCATATCTTTCTTCTTGGCTTCCCATAAGCCACGGTGAGACCAGGATGCTAGATTAGATGGGCCATTGGCCTGATCCAGGAGGCTCTTATGTTCTTATCCTTATCCTGCAGAATAATGGTCATTGTTGTTATTTTCTACCTCTACTACTGGAGGCCGTATGCCTCTGAATGCTGCTTGCTGGGAATCACAAATGTGGAGAGTGCTTTTGCACTCAGGTCCTGCTTGTGGGCTTCCCATAAGAACCTGGTTGGCCACTGTGAGAACAGGCTGCTGAACTAGATGTGCCTTTGGCCTGATCCAGCAGGACTTTTCTTATGTTCATAACACAAAACAAGAATGTATACTGAGGCTACCTAATAACATACTAAGGACCTTTCCAAGCAATCTGCCTAGTTCAAGAACATTTCCACCGCATGCCATAGTATACCCGTTTCCCACCTTGAACGTTTCCCAACTTAATCTAAGTAGCAAAAGAGGGTTTGCATTTATCTTGATGTTTGGGGAAAATCTTCCTTAAAGCCAAAGGGAAGCTGGAAGCATTTGCCAGCAGACAAGGACCCAGAATAAAAGTACATTGTGTTTTGGTTTCTTTCCCACACCATGAGCATTGATGCTGCTGGACTACTGACTCGGCAAATGAAATAAATGGGAAAGGTACTTGAGGCACTCAGATGAAGAGCAAATTTCAATTGAGTTCTTGAAATTGCATCAAAATCATTACAAGGGTGGCTTAACACCCACTGTAACACAGTTGGGCTTTTGAAAGCTTTAATTGCATTAGGCTGAAAAGGGACAGTTTGGGATGTTAAACAGAAGAGAGAGAGAGAGAAACCTGAGATTTACATATGAGTGTCAACCATGAGCAAGGAAGGGCACACAATTTTCTATTAGTGACAAGTGCAAAGTCAGAAAGATGCACTGTGGAAGTGTCTGTGAATTTTAGAGTTAAGCGAGCACAATTTATTTAAAAAATATCAAAATGAAATCTCTTGCATGATTATAGATGAACATCAACACATGTTTAAGGGTTTAGTATTAGTGTTGATGGTTGTGGATGAATACACAAATGAAACTCAGTTGTAGGTCCCATGTTTGAAGACTGGCATATCCAAGCTGGGCTGGAGAAACCTCCCCTACCTGAAACCATGAAGTGTGTTGACAGTGTTGTTCTTAGGAGGCTATTTGTGAGATCACAAAGAAGGCATGGTTGCTAGATAATATGACCCACCTCCTATTGGAGTGCTTGCCAGTGCCATGATAGACGGAATCATGCAAATAGTTGTGAGAAGAAAGATGGGAATTGTGTGATCCCACAGGAGCACCAAAATAAATAAATAAGTATGTAAGTAAGGCTGCTCCCCCCCCCCTTTCTTTGGAAGCTTCCCCCAAATGAATGGGCTATATCTGAGTTGGTGTTTTAGTGGGGTCTAGAGCAGATGAAGACAACACCTGTCTTAAGACATAGGCTAGAGTTGAGAACATTCCTTAGAAAGTTGAGATAATTTCAGTCTGTTTTAGTGTTTTAACCTTTGTATGGTTGTGATCTTTTTCTTGATTTTCTTGTGTTTTGAGGGGAACTGCTTTACAAAAAAACAAAACAAAAAAACCCACTTTGCAAAACTGCTTACATACACATGAACAAAACTTCCAGAACACTCACAAAGCTAAAACCATTTACCAAGGCTGAACACTACGGGAAGTGCTCCAGGCAGGCAAACTATATCTGCCCAAATGGAACATGGCCAAGAGAGAAGCACTAATTATTTCTGTAAAACTCGTACTCACACTGAAAAGAGAGAGAGAAACCTGTACCAGGTTGACAGCATCCATTTATCCATTTATGGAATCCATTTATTCTTTGCAAAGTCTGGTTTCACCAGTAGTATTTGCCAATATACCTATTTTCAGAAATATATGCTCTAAGTGGAAATGTGCAGCTTGATGCAGACACCTGTGCTGACCCTGACTGCCAGGTGAAGGACTTGAACTCCCAGCTTGGTTTCTACCAAAAACTTCAATGCTTAAACCAAAGTAGTACAAGCAAGGCACAATTACAAGGTACAGCAGGTGTGCAAGAGGAATAGATAAATGGCCAGGTGCAAACTAAGCAACATGCCCCCTTGGACCTTCCTTTTCAGGGGCAGAATGGGCAAAGCACCAACGTGGCAAATGGCTAGAGTCTTCAGATTTGACAAGCAGACAGGAACCACTGCTGGTTGGTTCAGCTTGCAAGGTCTGTTTATGCCAGCCCAGTGCTGGCATCTCCATGTCCTAGGAGATGGAGACAGAATTGGCTCTGGTTCAGCATCCAATTTATTCTCAACAGAGGGAGGAGCTGGGGCTGACTCCATGGCAGGAGGAATCTGATCAGGGATGCCATCAGAAGAGAACACTCCTCTGCTAACCCACTTGGTCCATCCCTGGATCTAACTCTCCATCCTCCAAGCTGCTAGCTCCTCCTCTGGACTTTGGCACTTCTTGGGGTCCCCAGCAACACTTTCCCCATCCTGATAGGGCCCTCCCCATGGTCATCCAGCTCCAACTTTCAGAGCGCCTCCCATTCTCAAGATCAGACCACTTCCTCCATGACACCTCCATGGGACTCATGACATCACCCAACTTCACTGAACCATCAACCTTTTGGTTTGTGGCTCCACACAATGTAACTGTGGTATACCCAAGGGAACCTCAAGATGGCAACCACCCTGTAAATGAGGGCTAGGCAATATTGTGACCTCCAGGTATCACAGGACTACAACTCCCATCAGTCCCAGCTAGCATAGCCAATGGCCAGAGATGATGGGAACTGTAGCCCAGCAGCATCTGGAAGACATCCTGGTTACCCCTGCTTTAAATGCATACAACTATGTGCAAAGATGGGGAAAGAACAAGCACCTTTATAAATTAGACATAGATTTTATATAGGTTATACCTGTATGCGTGCTGAAGAGGACAAAGAAATCAGATGTGGAGTGCCCTAATAAGGTCTGCCCCTCACTGCTTCATTCCAACTGTATTAGAGTTAATTCTTAGAAAGGTGCAATGGAATGTATATAACTGGCTGTAGGAGGCACTCTAAGGACTTAACCAGGTAAAAGTTGCAGAAGAGGGGTTTGGCAGATAGAATGAGAGACCTCCAGCTTCCCTTTACCTTTAACCTATTGAGCTGACCTCTCTGTCTCTTTTCTGTTTAAACTGATACATCTTAGGTTGCATCCTGTTTTAGCTGAGATTCCTGCATTGCAGGGGGTTGGACTAGATGATCCTTGGGGTGCCTTCCAACTCTACAATTCTATGATTCTATCTACTACTCAGGTTTATTATGAGACATTAAGCTAAATATTGTGGATGAGAATACGGTGCTACTTGAAGTAGGTAAGTATTTCAATCAAACAATTGTTCCACCCACCTTGTAGGTTGCAAATAAATAAAATTAATACAAGATTCTATTTTAGTGCTCATTGGAAACATTTCTGAACACTAAGTTACTGATACACTGTATACCTCATTTAAATCCTCAGCCTGATATGAAAATTACTTCTATTTGTTCCATTTTTATATGTAATAGCCCATTCACTTAGGTAACAATTAAAGTAGGTTTCGGATTGATTACAAGATTCCAAGTGTAGGCAAATAACCCCTTGCTTTCATTACTTCTTGATTGTTCAGCAGAATTCAGCTCAGTAATACGTGTAGAGGGCAAAAACTTTGTTCTCCATTTCCACAATATAGCAGCTGCAGTTTCTGGCTCAGAGTCACTGACATAGCAGCATATTTCATCTATATATACTCTTTTTTTTTCAAAGTAAAGTTTTTATTCTCTTAAACCCAACCTTTTAAGAAACCAAACGGTAACATATTTCCACTTTTATACTGCAAACTATCAATATATTTATCCATAAAAGTTTTTTTTCTCCCTCAGCCTTGATTTCCCCCTAGTATTTCAAGCCAAATGCAGGATGTTGAAACAAAAAACTCAACATTTCTATTTTAAGTGAGAAAAAGTGTTTTTCAAGAAGCTTTTTCAAGCATCATCGAAGCACCACTATACGGGGGGGGGGGGACTTCTTTCTCAGAAAATCAAGAGAGATGAACAATGCAATGCTCAGAGAGGCTTTAAAAAAACAATTCAAAATTAAACAGAAAACAAACATTCCATGCTCAAAAGACTAAATTATCAATACACGGAGTTCCCCCAATACACTGTTCCTTTGTATATCCAGTTATACAGGAAATAGTACGAGGTCACTTCCTGCAGAAAGACCATAGCTCTGTTGTTAAGAGCATCTACTTTGCATGCAGAAGACCTCGTTTTTAACCCCCTGCATCTCCAAGTTGAGCTGGGAAAGCCCCCTGCCTGAAACCCTGTAGAGACACTGCCAGTTAGTCTATACCAGATAGAGGAAACCTTTGGCCCTCCTGATGTTGATGAACTTCAAGTCTCATCAGCCCTAGCAAGCATAACCAATGGCCAGGGATGAAGAGAGCTGTAGTTCATCGAAATCAGGAGGATCAAAAGTGTTGATAACATTGAGACAGATGGACAAAGGGTCTGACTCAATGCAATAAAATGAGGCGTGCAGGGAAAAGGCACTGATAAACCATTTTTTACTTCTTGAAAACAATTATGCAGTGCCCTTCAATTAAAAGTTCCCAGGGTGGTCTTACAATAACTAATAAAAACAAAACAAAGAAGTCCTGCATTATATTCTTGTGGAGAAGTGGTAAAATGTGGGCTAGACAATATTACTGTGAGGTGGATGAGTGCAGACCAATGATTCCTTGTCATCCTGGGGGGGAAAGTGGCAAGACAGTGCCACAGGATTCTGTCCTGGGCCCCGCTGTTGTTCAACAATGCACAAATACAGGATGGGAAGCAACCGGCTTGACAGAAGTACATGTGAAAAGGATCTAGGGGTCTTAGTAGACCATAAGGATAACACAGCAAGAGTGTGATGCAGCAGGGGGCAGGAAGCCAATGCAATTCTAGGCTGCATCAACAGAAGTCAAGTGTCAAGGTGAAGAGAAGTAATAGTACCACTCTATTCTGCCTTAGTCAAGCCTCCCTGGAGTAACTGTGTCCAGTTCTGGGCACCAAGAAGGATATTGATAAGCTGAAATGTTTAAGAGAGGAGGGCGACCAAAATGATCAAGGGTCTGGAAACCAGGCCATATGAGGAACAGTTGAAGGAGTTGGGTATGTTAAGCCTGGAAAAGAGAAGACTGAGAGGGGATATGATAACCATCTTCAAATATCTGAAGGGCTGTCACATGGAAGATGGAACAAGCTTGTTTTCTGCTGCTCTGGAGGATAGAACCCTAACCAATGCCTTCAAGCTACAAGGAAGGAAATTTCAACTAAACATTAGGAATAACTTTCTGTTCTCATCTCCCCTGATCTGTCCACAGATGAGGAATCAGTTGGAGAAAAACATACAACTAATATTAACATCAAAAAATGACTCACAAAACATTTGTTGCTGTGAAATCTTGTTCTCCTTTATAATACATCATAAAATAGATTCTATCACAACTGGCAACCAAATCAAGAAAAACCCTAAGTCCCCCCCCCCCCACACACACACTCATTTTCTGGGGAAAATTCAATCACATTCTGGTGTATTTCCTTTAAAGGAAGTGAATAATTCCCACTGGAAAAAAGTCTTACTACTGGTCCCCTAAAGCCACATCAGAAACATGCTTTTTTAATCAATTGTCACCCTTCCACTTCTTACCCTGTATTGAATTTTACTTTAATAAATTTTGTATTCAGCTCACAGCTTAGACTAAAACAACATTACAAAGTAGCATCCACCCCCCCACCCCCACCCGCTATTCCGAGAGCTTCACAGACAGTGAGAATTATGAATTTATCATTGAAAGCCTGTCTAGCTTCTCATAACCACCAGCAGGATAACAGAAAGATTTGATTTAATATTGTATTTCTCTGAGAATTTTATTTAGATTTTTTTATATAGTGCATAGTACTAGCAAGACTTGTAAATAGGGACTCTGAAGTAGCCCATTTATAATAGCAATCACAATCTAATATCATTTACGCCTCCAGCGCTTGGAATGATATTGCCCACATATTGCACTCTCCACGGTTACTTACAATTCACCAAGAGGAACAAACTCCTCCTCACAACGAAAGCCATCTTATTTCCTTTGACTTCTCATTTCATTGTACAGAGGAGTCTTGTAGGATTTTTTTTTAGGGATTAAAACAGTGCTTCCCCCTGTGTGCCACTACATCGCAGTTGTTTAAATTGCACAGCCATTCCAAAAAAGGCCTTCTGTGAATGAATGATCTTTGCAGGAAACAAGTTTAGACAACAATCCAGAGGTCATCTCTCAATTTGGTTTCTTGCAAGGGATAATCAACAAATCTGCTGTTCCAAAAAGCCTTCAAACCTACAATTTGTTGGCCATTGAACAGAGGGCCAACAAAGCATGTGGTGGCTGTGAAAAGGGCAGGCTCCATACTAGGGATGGTTAGGAAAGGAACTGAAAATAAAACTGCCAATATCATAATGTCTTTATACAAATCTGTGCTGCAACTGCATTTGAAATACTGTGTGCAGTTCTGGTTGCCTCACCTCAGAAAGGATATTGTAGAGCTGGGAAAGGTTCGGAAAGGGGCAACCAAAACGATCAAGCGACTCTTGGGACTTTTTAGTCTAGAAGAAAGGAGAGTAAGAGGTGACATGATAGATCTTTATATAAATATGCATGGCATGGGGAATGTGGAGAGAGAGAAGTTTTTCTCTGTTTCTCATAACGCTAGAGCTTGTGAGGATTTGGTGAAGCTGAATGTTGGAAGATTCAGGACAGATATAAAAAAAGTATTTCTTCACACAGTGCATAGTTTATGAAATTCGCTTCCGAAGGCAGGCACTGATGGCCACCAACCTGGATGGCTTTAAAAGAGGAATGGGCAAATTCATGAAGAATAAGGCTATCAATGGCTACTAGCTATCAAGGGCTATGCCCTACATCCACAGTAATGCTTCTGGGTATCAGTTGCTGGAAGCTACAGGAGGGAGGGTGCTCTTGTGCTCAGCTCCTATTTGGTGGTTTCCCATGGGTACCTGATTGGCCACTATGACAACCAGATACTGGAGTAGATGGGTCACTGGCCTGACATAGCAGGCTCTCCTTTAGTTCTTATGAACAATTCAGTTACTATATAGCAACTTTCCTTACTTTTCAGTGTTTTGGACAGCATCTCACACATTATCCCTGACCATTGGCCATGATGGCTAGGGCTGATGGAAGCTGAACTCCAGGACAGCTGCAGGGTACCAGGCTGAAGAAGGTTGATCTAATCCATATATTGGCTTGACTCACATGTCAGCCTAAGGCAAACTATGGCTTACGATAAACAAGCAAGCATGATGGTGCACAATTAGAATATCATTGCTTTGCTCCCCCTCCGCTCGTCTTGTTGCCACACTACAGGAAGCTAAGCCAAGATTTGTGCTTAGTGTTACGTGCAAACCCAGGCTCATGGTTTGTCTCTCTCCAAACAAACCATGAGCTGCAGTCAAAGTTTGTTCTTGACTTATTGCTCATGGTTTGCTTGGGGGAGACAAACAGGAAGCCTGGGTTCCCAAGTAGAACCATAGCTTAGCTCCCAGTAGCATAATTGAGAAGCAACTTTCTAAGTGCACACACACATCTGTTTATTCACACTTCACTGTGGTTTGGCTCAGGATTAAGTGTGAATAAGGCTTCCATACTAACCCAGGCCCTAGCTGAGGATGAATGGATCATCCTATTTCTGGTTTGCCTCAGTTTCTCACATGGATTTATGGGTCCATTCTGTCCCTTTCCCAAATTAATCTGTGAATTTCTTTTAAAAATTCATTTGAAGATTCATATTTGAATACATATTTTATCTCGTATGCATTTCTAACTGCATTTTATTGTAAGATATATGTTTTTATGCTTTAGGGTACTTTTGAAAACTGAGGACTGTATCACAAAATTCAGAGAAGTGCAAAAACCAAATGATAATTACATTGGGTCATATCCAATATTACACCTCCTCATAGAAGACCCACTGAAATTAACGGCATGAATAATTTAAGGCTATTACACTGGTACCTGGGGTTAAGTACTTAATTCGTTCCAGAGGTCCGTTCTTAACCCGAAACTGTTCTTAACCTGAAGCACCACTTTAGCTAGAGGGGCCTCCTGCTGCTGCTGCGCTGCTGGAGCACAATTTCTGTTCTCATCCTGAAGCAAAGTTCTTAACCTGAAGCACTATTTCTGGGTTAGTGGAGTCTGTAACCTGAAGCATCTGTAACCTGAAGCGTATGTAACCTGAGGTACCACTGTAATTTAAATAGGTAAAAGTTACTTGGATTAAACCCTTTTCTGATTCTTTTCTTCTTCTTCTTGCAAATGTGATTTAGGTCACTTCACTTAAAAAAACGCAGACCAAACAAAATTATTCTCCATCTTCAATCCCAACAACTGTGACCATTAATTGTAATGTTATGTTTGCACAAAAAATGCAGTGACTTTAAAGATAAAACACTTCAAAAACAGAATACTCTCTCTGATGATGAGAGTAAATAAATACCATTTTGCCAAGTCCAAGCCACCTATTGACTGTGATAAGAACGGCCATTTCCTTTTATATCTAACACAGAAAGCAACATTTACTTGCATCAGAATATGCAACCTTCAAGAGCACCTGATGCCTTTGATTGTCTTAACTGCATCCACATGTTTTGCAGGTTGGCGGGGGAGTGACAGCTGAGGCTCTTGAAGAAGCATCTTGCATGTTTGCCTGAGGCAAAATAATGGAGCAAATAAGATAGCTCAATTATTTGTATATATATATTTTAGAGCAGGGGGATGTGGTTCATTGTTTGGGTTGGATCCAATCTCCCTGGGCTGCCTTGGATAAGGCACTTCTCAACCTCAGCATAATGGAGTGAAGAACCTTCCTCTTGTCAGAGACGGTAGCCTGGAGGCAAGTAAGTTCCAATCAGGCAGACAATCTAACTAGACGATAAAAAGGCAGTCAAGGCAGGGCAGTCAGTCAGAGAAGCTCAGTCCCTTGCTGAGCAGCAAGCCACTCTTATAAGGGAGCCAAGGTAGTGGCAGAATCCATGCAGGACCAGGTAAAACCCTATTGACCCCAGAGTCCTCTCTTGAGGCAGTAGCTATAGTACTGCCCTATCTGAAGTGATGGTGCTGCATTGTATAGGCCAACTGCTCCATCCTCTACAAGTTTCTATTGTGGCACAAAATTAAGCACCTGGGACCCATTGCTAGAGGCTCTGGCTCAAGATTCCCAATGAGCTTAACATCCCAGTTTTTAAAAGAGCAGTGGAAACATGATATATTATTGTTTTTGGGAAAGATTACTGCTATTGTGTGGACAAGCAACATGCTGCAATCACACAAACTGGGAGATTGAGGAGTCTAGCTGAGTGAGGAATGGAAAAGCAACCCTCAAAAGTCCACCCTTTCTAAATTATTCAACAAGTCCCTGTCACAAATATTGTCCATTGTAGCAACTACCTGTGATGCATCACTAGCATCATGCTGCTTTAGCCTCTACTCAGGCAACCATCCACCACTCAAAAGTGGAACACCCATAGAACTCATTGATCTTCTGCCTCATCTCCATCTTCATCCAAGTTTGATGTTTCTTCACCAGAATTCAAATGTAAGAGTGCCAGCATCTACTATCAACTGCTCTGTAGAAATGATCCCAGAGCAGGCTGGGGGAGAGGGAGCCAGCTGAAGACCACCCCAGGAGCTGCCCCAATTAGACCATCCCTTTGCCACCTATTTCCATTGCATGAGCTATCAACGATCATCTGGGAATGAACCTGATGTGTTTTTGATTTGTTAACATTTTATTATATTGTAAAATATGCAACTGACTATTAGTTGCAAGCAAACTTGTTTGGATTTATATACTGAAAGGTGGGGTATACAGAATTGTGAAAAATAACTATGATGCCTCTGCTGATGAATACTTTGTAAAGGATTGGTATCTAAAATGTATAAGTTATTATTGGATTGGGAGACAAAGGATGAGCAAGTAAAATCTTCAATGATACATTAGGATATGGAAGTGTGGGAACGATTGTGGCATATGGATATAAAATTGACAGTTTGCCATGGTTTAAGAGAAAACTATATGAAAATGTTACCTAGATGGTATCTAACACTGAGTAAACTGGCAATAATGTATAAATCAAAATCGAATAAGGATTGGAAATGCAAAGAGAAAGAAGGTACTTTCTATCAGATGTAGTGGTCTTGCAGTAAGGTTAAAGCTTACTGGTAAATGATATATAATGAATTGAAAAAGATCTTTAAAATATCATCTGTTAAAAAAAAAAACAACAACCCAGAAGCTTTTCTTCTGGGAATTATAGGGGCAGAACTACCTAAATAGTATAGAAATTTATTCATGTATGTGATTACAGCAGCAAGAATGTTATTTGCCCAAAATGGGAAAGAATAAGTCCCAGCAAAAGAAGAATGTATACAAAAACTTATGGATTATGCAGAAATAGTGAAACTTGCCGGAAAAATAAGAAATCAACAAACTTTTAATAAAAGAATGGAAATGGTTTATTGAGTATGTACAAACAAATTGTAAACAGATAAGGACATTGGCAGGATTGTTGTAATAACCTGCAATTTCATAAGAGTAAATAATTAAAGTAGATGAATAAAAGAATAAGTTAATTTAGAATATGCAGGAAATTATAAAAATAAATTTAAGGAACCGCAGAAAGGGGAGGCAGCAAATCGAGTTTTGAAATGTTAAAATGACTGTAAAACTATTGAAATGTCTATAACTGAAAATCATAATATATATTTTTTTAAAAAAATACTTTGTGAAGGATTTAGGAAGTCTAAATGGGACATCTGCAAATGATGTGTGAGTGCCAGAACAGACATACACCATTCTAATTCTTGATAAATTCAGATCTGTAGATGATATCCTTATTACAAAAATGTGGTGGTGTTGTTTGGTTAAAAGCAGCTCTTTGTCATGGTCATGAAGTTACACATTAACTCTATTTGTGTAAGCTTTTTCTGGGCACTTATTGTACAACAGCAAGATAGATGCTAGATAACAAATATCAACACTGCTGTTGCTCTTTCTAGAAGCTTTCTAAGCATTTTTTAAAATAAATTAAAACCTCCATCACTCAAGAGGCGGCAGGTGGGGAAGGTGTCTTTATATAGAACCCTTGCGTAATGAACAGTGTTTAATATATTTCTGGTTCCCCTGCTCCTTTCAGCCACTTTGATAGCATCACTTGTAAGGTCGTGACCAAGGTAAAGGGAGGGCATTTTAAGATTACAAACCTAGACATCTCAAGTGGATTTTTATGTATTGTTTACTAATATTTAATGGCACTTCTAATGAACAAATCCCAGTGGTATTTAATGTTTACCGAAGAGTACTGCATTCAAAATGTCTGGTGCCTATTTAATTGCTTTTTGTAGTCAATTTCCCTACCCCTCAAGGCTCATTAGTTTGTCACCTAATCATTCCACACAATACTGTGCCCTCTGTTTTCCCTTCTGTTCCTTGCAGGGGCATATAGTTACAGCTCCAGCATTAACATCCCTTGGTTGCAACCACTGCGTTCCTTACTTTTAAAATGAAAAGAAAACAACAGTTCTGAAAAATGGGGGGCTTGCAGTTATATAACCATGAACTTTAATCATTTGCATTAGTATTATATTTTATAGTTTGTTTCTTTGGTCTGGGTTGCACAGCAGGATAAGCTCAACTATGGCTTACTGTGACTGTGTGCTAAAGCATGGCCTCCTGTAGAGGAGCTTGCAGCTGCTTTGCTCCTCTACCCAGTCCTTTGCATTCCAGCACTGCACTCACCTAAGCCAGGGCTTGGTTTACTATGGCATGGGTTTCTCTTGTCCTGACTTGCACTGGATGAAAAACTCAAACTTGGGTTACAATTTCTGCAAAAAAAGGAAGAAGCTTTAATGCTCAATTCAGTATTGTACATAGGCATAGCACAGGTCAAAAGCACAACATGCATAGCTAAGCAAGCTAAGACGTTGATTACACCCCTTAGACTCTTGTTAGAAAGCAGTGGGGTAGGAATGGCTTTAGTGTGGCAAACAGAATGCATCTTTTGACTGGGCAAGCAAGCAGATACCCTCCAAGTGTCCTGATTTTCAAGGGACAGTCCTGGAATTACAAAAGCCGTCCCAGGTTCTGATTTGATCCTGGAATGGCTCTGTTTCCTCTGCCAGTGCCATTGCTGCCAGGTTCAGGGAGGAGGGTGAGGCAGCACTTGTTCTGAGCAGTGGTGCTGAGGGAGCATCCCATTGCCTCTCCATGACCTTCCCATGACTGCTGCTGCCGGCCTCCTTCCTTGGGCAGCTTGTAGTGGCTGCTAAAGAGAAGGCAAGGAGGAAGAGAGGCTGCAGTCACTAAGATACAGTCCCATGCAATGCGCCGTGTCTAAGGGGTAGGCAGAGGGCATAGGGCAGGGCTGCCCTGGATGGGAAGAACGGGGGAGCAGAGCGGAGTGGAAGGAGTCTTGATTTTAAAAATTAATGCTCTGTGCATCAGTGTCTCATCTTGCCCCTTTCTAAAACTTATTTATTGGTGTGTATTTTTCTTTCTGTAAATCTACAAAAAAATAAAATAAAATTAGGATCGAGGGGTTTTCTCAGGACAGTGGAGGGTGTGTGTACTGTGTTCTACTGGTCTGGTGGTGATGGCACTTGCGCTTCTTCCGATAGGAAATGCTCTTGGGGGGGGGTGAGGAGTGTCAGTTGGGCAGGAGTGACAGATGTGCTTCTTTCATCTGAGGAACATCCCTGGACAACTCTGATGCCTTGTAGGGCTTGGACATATCCCAGCCCAGCCCATTGGGCCACCCCCCACAGATCGTTCTCCTCCAACTCCTCCCATCCCTTATATCCTGATCCCACCCCCACCCCCTCCAAGAAAGGAAGCAGCACACAGCACATCATTAAACTATGGAACTTGCCCCCAAAGGAGGAAGTGATGGCCACCAGCCTAGATAACTTTAAAGGAGGATTAATAGAGTAGAGGGGTATTGAAGACTGCCAGCCAGGATGGCTATGATCTGCCTCTGCAGCTGGATGCAGGAATGATTCTGTATATCAGTTTCTGGAAACCACATAAAGAAAGAGTGCCCTTGTGGTCGAATCCTGCTTGTGGGCTTCTCATATGCATCTGGTTGGCCACTGCGAGAACAAGACGCTGGACTAGAATGGGCCATTGGCCTGATTCAGCCAGCTCTTCTTATGTTCTTTTGTCTCCATGGGACTCATGAAATCACTCATCCTTAACCACCTGTTTGTTTTGGTATGATGCTGTCCTTGAAAAAGCAGCCCAAATTTAGAACAAAGCCAATTCCAGGATGAATCTGGCACTTGGGTGTCTATTAATACATCTGCATCTAGCATTGACAATGAGCTAAAAATATCAATACAATATCAGGAAGCCAAACAAAGTCTATTCACAGCATGCCACACGATCCTTTATTCCAATGAGATAAGTATCTTTCATAGCCGACTTGCGAGACTCAATACTAGTTTTTATCAGGAAATCATGCAAACTGCTTGAGACAAGAAGAAGCAAGGAGCAGCTCATAACAAGCAGAGCTTTTAAAAAACGCTCTTTAAAACTGACAGATTGGAAAGAAAAGAAAGGAAACGGATCTTGAGGAGGAGATTAAAAACTAATTTCTGCTCAGGTCTCTTTTTTACAAAAAGAATTGTTTACTGGAATAGACAGCTCCTACACCATTATCATAAATCTTTCGCTGAAAATATATATGACAAGAGTTTCCAAACTGGCTGGACTACAATATAAATGGCTTATGCCCATTTTAGAATCTTTATGTGCACGGTCTGGTACTTCGATTAAAATTAATATATTTAAGTGTGAGCACTGGAGGTCCCAGAGTTCATTCACAAACACACACACAAATTTTCAGGTGTGGATCTACAGGAATCAATATTTTGAGAGTGGGGGACTGAGTAACTATAAATTAAAACATGGATTTCGTATACTTACATATATAGGGAGGAATCCTATGCACCAGAAGTTAGCATACAGCAAGCCAGCATAAATTAAGCTGGTGTTAAGTAACACCAGATCCAAACCCCATTCAGCAGCAGGACAGCTGCTCTGCCTAAGCCTGGCACAAGCAAAACAAGTCTTTAAAGTATTTTTCAATGCTGGGTTGGCAGGTCAGATGAATGGGCTGAGGATCTAACATAGATCCCCATTCTGTGGTACTGTCCCCCATGCCCTGGAATACTCCCTTTGGAAAGGAAAATGGAGAGCAAGGGTGCAGAGCAGTTTTCATACATTCCCCAATAGTCTTAAATAGTACAGCTTGATTTTGTCAAATATCTTTGTGCACCATTAAATATGTCTAAGAGGCTAAACATATAGCTTTATACTACGCTGTCAAGTAGTAAACACATATTTCTGCACTAAAAAGAAGTTTCTATGAAGTTCAAAATGCTGTGCATTTCAAGAATGGAGCACTACATGAACACAGTGACCTCTGCTGGCATACTGAAAACTAAAGTTCTTAACAGGTAATATTTGCATAGTTAAAACATTTATACACAAATCATGTGTACCAAAAGGGAAACAAATGCCAGATGGAGCACTCAGAAGCTGCAGAAGTCTCAGAGATCTCCATCCCAATCTCCTTATTATAGTCCCTAAGGCATGACAGAAAACACTGAACACCCTGTTTGTTGTTAAGCCACTGAAAGAAATGTTAAAAACAGGGAATATAATAATAGTCCTTCTCAGGGGAAGGGACGTTTTAATTAAGGATAGCAACTTATGTTGCACTTTGTAGGCCTCCAATATCACACTCAATTTTGAGAGTTTTCCTGGTAGCAGCTTTCATTGACTCAACATCTAGGAAAACACTGACTGGTAGCAGCTCTCCAGGTTTTCAGTTCAGGGCATTCCTAGCCCTACCTGGAGGTTTCCAGTGATTGACTTTCTGCATGCAGAACAGATGCTCTACCTCTAAGCTGTGGTCCTTCCCCATTTCCCATCAGGAAGGCATATGATAGCAGTGGGTTTATTCAACTCCCTATTTTTTGTGTCATTCAACATGTACCTGCTGAAAACCAGATCACTATTATTAATACATTGGATCAAGGCTACCATTAATTCTCTCTCAGGCTCTTTGCATTCTCTAACAAATCAATGATTCATGCTAGCACTCTTTCTGTTGCTTTGTGAAGCTCCTCTTAATAAGCTATTCACCCAGTGATCCATCATTCACAGAAAGAGTGAGAAGCTGTATAAAGGAATCCTCTTCCAAAGTCCAAAATCTTAAAAGGGAAAGTTGTTAATGCAAAATCTGGAATATGGTTCTTTACATATTCACCAGCCACTGAAACATCAAGGAATGACCCGCCATTTCCCAGTCTCTAATCACTTAGCATGGTAACAGGTGGGATTTTGTCTTCTCCAGTGAACCAGGGTTCAAATGCCAATCTTAGCACCCAAAGGTGCCTAGCACAAGATTTTGGTAGAAAGCACATACGTTGAAGTAGGGGTGGCCAATCCTTTTTTTTTTTCTTGTCAGGGGCCACATTACTTCTGTTAGGGACTGCAGGGAACACCAGTGATGGGTGGAGTCATGTTCTGCATCTGCATTAACTGATGTGTAATAAAGGCCACTCTGCTTCAATTTTCATCATGGCTACCTCATATTAGAAATTCCAAACCTACGCTAGTCTAGTCAGAAATATGCCCCAGTGGGTTTGATGTGTTATTCTTGTATACATTAGTAGTAGTGGTAAAATGGACGAATACAGATACTGTTCTTGAAAGCAAGGGAAAGTAATTCCTTTCCGACTTTAGTGTGCTACACACAACTACCAGAATGGCAAGAAACAAGGAGGAGCGAACAGGAAGGAAAGAAGGAATAGAGCAGTTTCAAAAGGCATCAGGGATTCATAAAAAAAGATCAAGAGTTGCAAGTGAGTCATCTGTGCATTAAAAATACTGTGTTGCATTGCCAGATGTAAACTATAGAGCAAATCTTCAGCTGGCACAAGATATACACTGAGAACCAGTGAACTACAGAGAATTCTTGTCAATTATGGTAAACAATGTTAAACAATTAAATTATTGCTACTGATACATTTGCACATTTGCAATGTGCCCAAGTTCAGAAAATTCAGAAGTTATGGCTCCTGTGACAACTGTACATTTGGCCCATTTATGAATGTGTTTCTTTCTATATCACGTTCTACACGCCTGAATTTACGAGTTGAAACACATGCTGTCAATTCATTTTATGCTTGCTTTGGGTACTCTAAGTTTAGCTGTTGTGCCTCATGTGTGCTTTAATGGAAACTTATGGCACAGAATTTAAACAACAAAAGGGAAGGAAATTCATAATTACACATTTCACAAAGCCCATGATTCAGGGCACTGCAAGATACAGATTAAGAAATAAATTTTACAGAACAAAGATACTGCATATTGCACATGCACAGTGGGGGCCAAGCGATGGATGCAGCAAAGAACAAGACAAGTGGTTTTATGTTTTCAATGCATCCTAAAAATCAGCAATCCACTTACAATATACTGACAGCTTCCCTCCCCAATTAAAAATAAAAAATAAAAAGTGTTTTCACAAACACAACTCATTTGATTACACAAATTAAATACCATTTAGAGCTCTTTGAAACATGATTTTTTACACTTAATCATATAGCTCACCTCACTTTTGTCACCCCTCTCCTTCCAACTCTTCCCTACCTCCTCTCCCAGCCTTTTCTGTTTTCCCTTTTCTGGGTTCCTTTTTAATTCTGTTTTGGCTGAGAATGGGTGCCTCCCTGCTTTCTCACTGGTCATCGCTAGTGGCACACAGTGTTTGGAAGCCAGGAGAGCAGTGGTGCCCCCCAAAATGTGGAAAGCTGGCTTAAATCCATGGCCTCTTCTTGCAGTGTTGGGAAACAGAATCCACGCCACAGGGCTTGTGTGACTCCAGCATTGTTCTCTACAAGAACAAAGGTGACCACGATGACACAAGAACAAAGGTGACCACGATGACTGTAACAACTACTGTGGCATCTCTCTGCTGAGCACTGTGGGGAAAGCCTTTGCCTGTGTAGTTCTCAACAGGTTACAGTCACTTTCTGACAAGGTCTATCCTGAGTCACAATGCAGCGTTAGAGCTCAGAGGTCCATAGTCAACATGATTCTCTCACTGCGCCAGCTGCAAGAGAAATGCCATGAGCAGAGACGCTCCTTGTACATCGCCTTCATGGTCCTGGTGAAGGCCTTGGACCTAGTCAGCCAAAAAGGACCCTTCACACTGTTCAACAATATAGGATGCCCACCTACGCTTCACAAGATGATTGAATCTTGTGTGGCACCACTCACTATGATGGCTCATACTCGTGACACCTATAAAGAGCAGTGTGAAACAGGACTGTGCTCTCACCCTAACTCTCTTTGGCATGTTCTTCCCCCTGGTCCTCTCTTATGCCTTCAGCTTGACTGAAGACAGTGTATACCATAGGAGCCAACTCCTAGGGGCCAAGGTCACTTCAACCCCCCCAATAAAATATTTGAGGGGGCCTCCCCCCCAAAATTGATAAGCATTGTCATTCAAATGGTGTGTGCGCGCGCTGCATCCTGTGGTCGATCACCTCCCCCCCCCATTTTTTATTCAAGTTGGCACCCCTAGTGTGTACTTTCATTCAAGTAGCAATGCGGATTTGTTCAACCATATGTTCCTTCCCTTCAACCCTTCCTGGTTTTGACACAGGGGACCTTCCTGGCTGTTCCACCACCCTCAGAAACTTGGGAGGGGGTGGCCCATAAGTTCCCACAGAGGTGCATCTGGCAATTTCATTACACAGTTTTTAGCAAATGTTGAAGAGGCACCTCTTTGCTCCTAGCTTTCATCATGTGTGCTTGGGGGGGGGGGTATGTGGGGGGAGTGGGGGGTGTATGGACCCCCATTATTTCTGTTATTGAGATTTGTTTATAATTGTTTTTTGTGTTTGTTTGTTTTTAATTGTAGCAAACCACCATGGAGAGATAAGTGCTGAACCACATCTGCCATGTTCAAAATCTGTGTGCTACTTTATAAAGCAGCTGAATCAGAAATATCATTGCATGTAGCTGTGATTTTATAACATTTCATTCGGAATTCCCTTTCAATTTCCTCCCTTGCCAGTTGACAGCTTTAATAAATAATTTAAACCGCTAATATATAAAACATTTGCATCTGCAATGTATACCGAGTTAGGGGAATGGTGCCTGTCGCCTCTGATGGAACTGGGATATACTTCTACTCTCCAGAGGGGTAGTTCGTTTCATCTTAGGAGCAGCCCAGAATAATTTTACACTTGCCAAATAAAGAGCTGCCCAGCATGACCAGCTTTGAGATGAAGGGGCTGAAGCAAGCTGCGTAAGATGCAGGGCAGCAGGAAGGGTAATGGGTTAGCTTCTTGCCTGAAAGGTGACACGCCTTTTGTGGATTGCTGAGGTTTCTGGACTCACTCCAATTTAACAGCTTCAGCTCTTCTTTCTACCTGCATGTGGGTTTGTATTTGCCAGTTGAGAGCAACACTTCATAGATCTGACAAAGTGAGCTCTGACCCAATACAGCTTTTGCTGCAATAAATATATTAGCCCAATCTTTGCCAACCTGGTTCCCTCCAGATGTTTCAACTCTCATCAGCTCCAGCCGGCCCAGCTGATAGGAATTGAACTCCAAAACAAATCAAGGGCACCAGGCTGTGTTGTCCTTTAAGGCATAAGAACAGAGAAGTCATCAGCTGGATCAGGGCAATGACCCATCTGGCCCAGCATCCTGTTCTCACAGTTGCCTGCCAGATGGCTATGGGGAGCCTACAAGCAGGACCCAAGCACAATAGGCCTCTCCCTTCATCTGGCTTCCAGGAACTGGTATTCAGAAGCATTACAGCCTCCAAACGTGGAGAAGAAGAAACGTCACCATGGCTAGTAGCCCTCAACAGCATATGTCATTACATTCGCTTCTTCACACAGTGCAGAGCAGTTAAAAAAGGAATTTGCTGCCATCATGTGTGGTGGAAACATTCTGAAAATACTGCCATTCTCTCAGCAAATAATTTCAGGCTTAGGCCTAAACGTTGGCCTGCTAGGCCATGCCTGACCCTAAGTGCATTCTCAATTCTTCCTTTTCAGGCAAAATTCTGTTTGTTTGTTTGTTTGTTTGTTTTTTGTGTTTTAAAAATGATGCCAATTCCTTCAGTTGCCTGACTGCTTAAGACCATATGAAATCAGGTGAGTGGCTTCATCCCTCCTGTCAGAGTGACCCACAAATGTCTCGCCACTTCTGGATCCAGGCCTCCAGTTGGATCCAATTTCCTACCTCTTCAACTTCTATTATACTTTGGGGGTTTTTTCACTTTAAATTGGAAGTCCTGGAACTGAAGGACAGCTTATATAATTGAAGACACACAGGCACCCAGCCCCTTATGAGTCTGAGATGAAAGTCTTCAAAATTCAAAATGCTTCTGGGAAGAAGTTGATTGAGAATGGTTTTAAAATACTATAAATTAACTCTGAAAAGTACACTTAGGTTGTAAATGATCACCTATCAAAAGAGGTTTTCAGAAGCCTTTGATGCTTCAGTGGGTGAAGACACCAGCATATTGCATAATAAAATATAATTTTACCCATGCAAGCTGCAGGTTTTGGTCATTATTTTGGCCATACTTAAGAAACTGCAAAATAAGCAGTAGCAGCTGGTGATGCAACACAAGTTGAGTACCATGCTCTTGCTGGCTTCCCAATACAGCAGTTCACTGATGCTTGCCAGGAGTGAGATGGGAGGAGTGAGGCATTAGGAGCTGGTCTTGGTGTGGTGCATGGTGGCAGGAGTTCTTGGATTGGTCTCACCATCACACACTGCTCTGTGATGACCTCCCCACAGCTCATCCCTCACTCCCCTTCACCCTTTGTAAGAACCAGCGACTCATTGTGTTGGGAAGCTGGAAAGGCAAGAGTGCCCCCACCCATGCCACTGTTGGAATGCATCCAAGGAAACAGGGGCAATTTGCAAGCCCCCAGCTGGCCCCAGCCCACCGGCCAGTAAGCCAGGCAATCTCCAGTCCTTGGAGAAGCATCACTGACCCCAGCCCACTGGCTACTGAAAATAAAGGTGGTATTGTCAGGGATTGGCAGGGCTCTGAAACCTCTGAAAATCTGTTTCTGGGGAATCACAACTGAGGGCTGTTGCACATGGGCTTCCCAATGGGGCATCTGATTGTCCACTGTGAGAACAGGATGCTGGTCTAGATGAGTCTTTGGCCTGATCCAACAGAGTGGTTCTTAGCTTCTTATGCTTTCCTCTGTTTGTTTTTAAAAAGTGAAAATAGCATAACATGTAGTTTGGTCCTTGAAGGACATATGCCATAAAGACACCACACATTTAGAGCACATGCATTCTCACGAAGACTCCTGGGACCTGTAGTCTGTTAATGGTAGCTTTACAAAGGGTACACACAGTTCCCGAGATTCTTTAGGGTGGGAAGTCGTGTGTTTCAAATGTATGGTGTGTATGCAGTCTATTTTACCCAGCATGAGAACGAAACAAGCAAGGTCTTAAACACTGTAGTACATTGGTTTACAAAAAGTGGTTGGAATAAGCGTAAAGTATGATGTTTCTTGTAGCCTTAGGAAAAACTCTTGGGGGGGGGGGCACAGAGGAAGAAGACCCAAAAGATCTGAATGAACTGGCATATGACAGAGCAAGTTTCTTTGCACCTACCTGCACATGTTCCTTCCATTTTTATAATGTTTTGTTTGCAACTTGCATAGTGGGAGTGACAACAGAATTGACAGATTGCAGCAGGAGGATGGGCAATATGGTCTAAATATCAAGTACCCTTACCCTTTATTTTGCAGCTTACTTAGTGAGCTAACAGTAAAAATAATGAACTGAACATAATGTTGCAGAAGATGGCATTCAAAGCCCCCATATGGGCAGGCTGCTATTGCTAAAGATGGAGGTGTAAGGTGTTGGGGGGGGTCCACAAATTCTTTGGGATTTGTAGTTCAGCAACTGCTGGATGGCCACAGGTTACCCATCCCAGACCCAAGGACTTCACAGAGGTTGCTATGAAACTGAGGCATACCTTAAGGTAGCTTTAAGATGATAGAGGGTCATGGCTAAGTGATAGAAGGTCCCTAGTCTTCCCATCTAGGGCTGGGAAGATTCCTCTCTGAAATTTAGGATAACCACTGCAAGTCAGCCTTCCTACTCTGTATCATCCATATGTTTCAGACAGCAACACTAATCAGCCTCAGCCAACATGATCAATGGTCAGGGATGAAAGAAATTGTAATCCAAGACATGTAGAGGGCACCAGACTGGTGAAGGTTGGAATATATGGATAGTGCTGTCTCTCCCACAACACTAAAAGTCTATCTCTCAGCAGACATACTCACTTTTGCTGGGACAAGTGGGAAAGAAGCACCTGAAGGCCAAGAAGGAGGTACAGGCAAGCCTGCAAGTGGATGCAAGTAGACAGTCACCAGCATGTTTACTGTCTATAAACACAACTGAGTTGCAATGCAGAACTTGGGTGAACTGACAGAGGACAAGCCACAAGGGAGAAGCCACAAGAACCTATTCAGCCAAAGGGCCATATCCAATGAGCTGCATGCCCGTATTGAGCAGTTGACAGAAGCAAAACTGAATGGAACAATAGATGTGACTTACATTTGTATAGAATCACAGAGTTGTAGAATTGGAAAGGACTCTGAGGGTCTCAGCCAGACCCCTTGCAATGAAGGAATCTCAACTAAAACATCCATACATTTTGGCTATGCAAAAGAATCAAATTTCTAAATAAAAACACACATATTCAATCCAGGCAAGCAAGCAACATTATCACAGCTCAAGGGGATATTCCAGTCGGACAACAGGCGTTTTAGGAGGGATTGTGAAAGGCATGGCCTGAGGAGCATCCTAAGTGGCAGAAAGCAGTATCTGGGGGCTATATATGACTATCTTCCCAAGACCTGAGGTTCCCTACCATTTTCCTAAATTAAAGTGGCTGGGGGAAAAGCAGGAGGTCAAGGGTAAAAGAGCTGAAACAAAGATAGCTGAAAAACAAGCTACGTCTGGCATGTGCACATATATGTACACAGGTGAGTCATTATTGCAGCAGTAGGGAAACTTCCGTGATTATTCAATAATAAGGAAGGCAAAATATGAACCCCCAAGGGAATGATACGCCATCTTCCTTTCTTGGCAGGAGAACGCCATGCTCAAAATGTCATTTCTGAAAGACATTTGGAATTGGAATTGTAAACAGTGGAAAAGGAGAGTGCTGCACAGGAAAATCTTGTATCAGGGAAAGATCAAAAGGATACATTAACTCCTCTGCTGGGTACCTGCTATGCAGTTAGCTTGAAACCACACTCTGGAGCATTCCAAGCAATTCTGCTACAATGAATGTAAAATGGCTATCACCATGAGGTAGCTGGAATTTTATGTAGATGCTCTTTGCAAGGTTTGAAGATAGGGCACTTTAGTCAGTCATTTTAGCCAGTCATTTTAAATAGCAAAATGCATTAAAAACACACACACACACACACACACAATGTGACTAAAATAAAATTAGGGACTTCAAATGTAAAATGTTTCTGTATTGTTCAATTATGTAACTGGAGATGTTCCATTTCATTAAAACATCTAGAAAGCAAATGGTTTTGTAAAATATATATATGTAATGTATGACGAGCATGGCATTTAGACTGATGCTATCAAACACACTCACTCACACACACACACACACACACACACACACACACACACACACTTTTTTCTGAACTTATAAATAGCAAAACAGACTACATCAAAGTACTGACAATATTTGTGGTTGCACTGTTTGCATTCAGGATTATTTGCATTCAGAAAGGATAGACATTTGTCTACAAAAATATATGCATGGACCAGTCTTCCCCAACCTGGCATAAGAATGTAAGGACAGCCTGCTGGATCATCTTACCCAGCATACTGTTCTCAGAGCGGCAAACCAAATGCCTGTGAGAAACCCACAAGCACAAGCCAAGCACGAGAGCACTCTACCCTTCTGTCATTTCCAGCAACTAGCATTCAGAAGCATTACTGCCTCTGATAGTGGGGGTAGAACATGAATTTGCCTAATCCTTTTGAAGTTGGTGGGCATCACTGCCTGATGAGGGAGCGTGTTCCATAGTTTAACCATGTGCTGCATGAAGAAACTCTTTCTTTTATCTGTCTTTAATGTTCCAACATTAAGTTTCATTGGGGTTCTAGTATTAAACTGGTTGGGGCTAGGTGGGACTGTTGGGGGATGCAGTACTCTAAAAACATCTGGAAAACTGTGTGGCATTTTGGTTTTGGTTGGAAAAGCTGTACAGAAGACCACACACAAATATAGCCATGCATACAGAACTCAGTCACTCCAAACAAGTGAGGCACATAGTTTTAACGCCGAGATTGCCAACATGGCACCCATGGACACAAGGGACTTGAGGCCCTCCCTTGATGCCTATGTAACATTCTCCTCACTGACAGGAATGTTTGCAAATAAAATATATACTCCATGGAACTGGGGTTCAACAGGTGCTCCTTGCCACATAGATTTCGCTCTAAAATCCAGCACCTGTTGTCACCTGTTGGCACTACACCCTTTCTTACAATCCTGTCCAGCGGCCCCCACCTCAATCAGCAAGAATTGCAGGATTTTTGGTTTGTTTTTTAAAGGCTCTGTGTGTGCTTCAGTAGACCAGGATGATCAAACAGTAGCATTCATACATTCAATGCCAGCACAGAACCTGGGCATTTGTTTGTTTGTTTGTTTGTTTGTTTGTTTGTTTGTTTGTTTGTTTGTTTAAGGCACCAAGGTCTTTTCTATACCACAATACAGAGGAATACAGCTGCAACAGACATGTGACTCTTTCATACAAAACACAAGGACCCATTTTATAACTGTACCAAAGTTTCTATCCATTGCTTCTTAGCGTGAACTTATTGCAAAAATAATTGCAATACTAGAAAACTAGAACTTTTACGTTTAATATATTTACATTATGCCATATCGATAATGTTTGGAAGGTAGCTTACAAAATCCTGAAATCCTGTAACCTACAAAAGACAGTGCGGTGTAGTGGTCAAAGCAGGTCTGCAGAATAGTTTTCAGCTCAAAGACCTGATTGTTTCAAGGCCTTCCTGGGTGCAATTTGACACCATTTTGAATCAAGATGGTGGGCTGAACCTTTCAAAACTGCACTGGTTTTAACAACCAATTTCAAAACTGAAGATTATTTTTGGTTTCCTAGAATTCCCAAGCAACACTGGGGACAAAAACAAAAACAAAAACATGAGAACAAAGCAAATTAAAGCCACTCTAGTAATGTATCTTCACAAGTGTCATAATTAACAGAGAAGCTTTCATCATTTTCTTTCAATTTGATTTGCATGAGGGAAATCTGAATATTAGATCTACTATTAATCATGAGCTGCTTTTATTTGCCCTGTTTATTGCTTTGATCTTTTATTTTAAATGCTGGTTTGTAAGCTGCCTCTCAAGGAGGGATGGAGAAGAAATTCTTATTTAAAGGGAAATCTATCCAATCTAAACTTTCCAAAACAACCCAACGCACATAAATCCTTTGAAATTTGTGACGCACTTCTCCAGCCAAGCAATGTGTACAAAAATGCATATATTAGTGCAAACAACATATAAAAGTATTTTGCAAAACTATGCAGATTAGGAGAAATATGCACTAAAATGCTGGTGCATTTTCATAAGCACTTTAAAATAAAAAAAATTATGTGGAATAGTAAAGACTTAGGCATTGAAAAGCAAGGAACAGAAAGAAACCAAAATTGACAGATTCGCAAATTCCTTGTCTCCAATACTTTTTTCTTTGTGCTTTGGAAAGCTGTTTTAGCTCTTGCTGTGCGGGCGAAGAGTTGCAGGACCAAGCAAGGACAACAGCACCCCAATTCCATGTACAGAATCCAACTACACTGGCACTTTATTTCACAAAGGTTATGGGGGGCGGGTTCCACACACTCCTGCCTTCCCACCTCAACGGCAGGCACACGATAGGTCACTCCTCCAATATCTCATTGCCATTCCCTGAACCTCAATCACTCAAATGGTAAATGGACCACACAGGGGGCCCAATCAAATCACAACTGTGATGGAATTAATCCTTTCTATCTTTATTATTTTCCTTGTCTAAATTTTATTTATCAGATTTGATTCATCAAATTTCTATCCTGCCCTTCTTCCTCCCAAAGGGGCCCAGTTCTCAAAATGTTTGAGAAGTTGGGGGACAGAATTCAGCACAGAACTAGTTTCAGTCCAGTCCACTTTATCAAGGTCATTCTAAATTTCATCCCTGTCTTCTGAAGTTTTAGCTATCCCTCCAAGTTTTGTGTTATCTGTAAATTAGAGATTTATTTGTGTAATAGATAAAAGAAATTGTTCTCTCTCCAGCTGGATGAGGAATCACCAGTGAGCACACTAGGTCTTAGTCTGATGTCATTATCATATAGCATTTAACCAGTCTGCTAACGAAAGTCATGGAGAATGTTATTAAAATAGAGGTAAATTACATCCACAGCATTCCCACAATCAACTAACTGGATTAGCCAGCCATTATATATTCTTGGCAAACGTATGTTGACTTCTACTAATCTCGGCATTGCAACCAGAATGTTTATAAACTGACTCCACTGTAATCTGCTCTAGTATATTTCCCTGTATTCAAAGTCACACTGGAAGTCTGTAGCTTCACTGATTTTTCCCTCTATTTGAAGATTATGACAACTTTACAAGCCTCCAAGGTCCTTAAAAAGATCTATCAAGAAGACACTCCCCCCTCTCCTTCTCCCAAAATGTAACTAACTGAAAAACCTTGCTTGTGGCATTCAGAAATGTTCACCTGGACTTCATTAGACCACCCTTCAAAGTGCCCTCCAAGAGTTGTGAACTGCAACATGTTCATAAATTATGTTCATTCAAATGCTGCCAATCACAAGCAAACTAAATATGTAGATCAGCTGCAGCTATCCAATTTATGGCATACTTTTCAATGTGACTTTCAGAGCTAGAACTCGTTATTTAGCCCTACAATGATCACACTTTTGAATTCTCTCAAGGTAGCCCCCCCCCCCCAACACATGCTGAATTACGCACAATTCATCCATAGTGGGGGGGGGGGTAACATAATAAGCCTTCCCTATTTGGGTTAGGCCACACTCACCTGCCCCATACCAGTTCTCAGCTAAAAATCTGATTCACCCTAAAGGGGGTAATTGTGGGCACTGCCAATCAGCTGACTGAAAGGGCTCTGCAAGATCTAGCAAAGAATTCCGCAAGCTAACACTTTGAAAGGGGATTCTGATTGCCAGGTCTTGCAAAGCACCTTGCAAGACAAGTCCAGAGTTATAAAAGCTGCCTGGCATCATTGTGACCTCAAATGATTGTCAGCCAGAATACTGAGCCAGGTGGACAAATGTTCTGACGCACTATAAGGCAGCTTCCTATGTCTCAAATGTCAATACAAAAGAAACTGTGCCCCAAGTATCAAATGTTTGAGCAACACTGTATAAAAGCTATGTAAGGGGGATAAATTTGCTTGGTTTAACTCAGGGGTGGGGAACATATGGCTTCCAGCTGCTGCTGGACAACAACTCCCATTATCCTTGACTATTGGCCATGGGTTGATAGACTGACTTCAACAACATTGGAAGGCATCCTCCTTCTCTGGTTTAACATAGCTAATTCAAACCAATGCACAAACTGAAGCACAGCTATCCTTCAAAACTTGTGCTTTTCCATGCTGATTGATCCAGGTCTCCAACCAGAAAACTGCATACAGAATATGTATGTTAGTGAAAACAGAATGCAGAGAAGCAACCTGCTTGAAGATGTTGCTTGCAGAAAGAAAATGCATTATCATTTTTGTTTTCACCTTTTTGAAGAAACAAGTGCCATGTGAAAATGTGGCAAACTGAACTTACGACTGCAGAAATGAGAAACTGAAATCAACAGATTCATCTATTCCTAATTAAAGTCACAAGTTTACCATCCCCATATTTGTCTGTTCAGTAAAATAAATTATCTTAATATCAGTCTATCTTTCAGCTCCCAAACATCACTACCCACACACCTAAAAAGTATATGAATTAAATGGGAGAGGTAAAGAAAAAAAAAATCCAATCTTTAGGTTTTCATCCAGTAATCATGTCTGAATAAAATGCGACATTTGGTAGACCACAGAAAGCAGTAAATGAGAAGTTCAAGGTTGACTGTACAATTTCAGCTCTGGCCACCTGTGCATAACCTTTACAATACAGCCTTTCAATTTCTGGTTCAAAAGTTATTTTAGCAGTACATGTGTTATCACAAGTTGCACTGTATTTCTGTTTCAGAGAAGCAAGGCGCCTTTACCTAAAAGCAAGCTTTCATTCTGCAATAAATGCATATGCTTAAAAGCCACCTACTGTGCAAAGTCACCTGTTGCGTTAAAAAGAGGGTCATGTTCTAACTGTTAATGAACTTCTGCAGACATCTTGGAATTTAATAAGTCATGCTAGTTTTAAGATTTCCAGATAACAAGCATTTTAAATCACTCAGGTTAGAAAGGGCGTTTTAGAGCTGGGATACTAGCCCAATTCTTTACAGAAGTTCTCTAAACCACTTGGGTAAATTTGCAGTGTACTTTTTTGTTTCTGTTGTTAATGCCACATCGAATTTAACTTCTCTCTGTTTGGCTCTACCATAGTATTTAAAATGTGTCATGCACAGGTATGCCACACTGCCTATCTGCCTTTGGCACTCAGACAACAGAAGGCATTCTGGTAAGCATGCGCTCCGTGACCCAATTTGGTCAACCAGCTGCCACACAGCATTTTAGAAAGGGAGAAGATAGATACCATATCAAGGTTTATCCCAGACTTTCCAAGTATCTGAGCTCTCTTAATTTGTTCAAAGCCTTCCTGTGCCCTACTGGAGACATGGTCAATGTAGTTATTCAACTACAACTCACATCAGCTCCAGCACACACAATGAATGGGTCTGGGATGGTGGCAGTTGCAGGCCAACAAGGTCTGGTGGTCGTTGTGGCCAAACAACCTTTTAGGAACATACAAAGCTGCATTAGACCAAGTTAGACACTGGTCTTTCTAACTCAGTAGCATCTGCACAGACCGACAGCAACTTGCCATTGTTTCTGAAAGGAGTTTCTCCCCATCCTACTCAGAGATGCTGAGGATTGATGCCAGGACCTTCTGCATGCAAAGCAGATGCTCTACAATGGAGCTAAGGCTCTTTTGTTTTGCTTATATGAGCTAGCTGAAAGAGGTTCATATACAAGCATTTAGATAAGCATTTAGTCAGCGCTATTGTTTCTTGCTTTGCTTTGTTCTGTTTTGTTTTATTATTATCATTATTATTCTGTTAAATTATTATATAGTTTGTATTTTGCTTTTTAAGGGGTGGGGTCAGGGCTGCCTGGGAGTGGGTCCCAGCAAACAAAATGGCTGGGGCATGTTCCACAGGGGGGGATGCACTGGGACAACCGATCTCAGTGATCATGGGTAGGAGGAGGAGTTACGCTAAGACCAGACCATGTCATTACAGAGGAGGCAGGTTTAGTCGTTGTCTGAGGACTATCCCTGCCTCCAGGTCTGGTCCTGACCGGAAGGATACTGGAATCAGCAAGGGAAACCCACATGACCTGAAAGTGTTGCTGTGCAATGCCAGGTCAATGATGAATAAAACCACTGCCATCCACGACCTGATTGTGGATGGAGGATTTGACCTGGCATGTGTGACAGAGACCTGGTTGGATGAAGCAGATGGGCCTGTCCTTGCCGCTGCTTGCCCACCAGGTTTCTCTTACGCACAGCAACCCAGGTCATGTGGGCGGGGAGGGGGGGTTGCAGTGATTTTTAGGAAGTCATTAGTCTGCACCAGGCGTCCTATTGGGAAGACCCAGTTCTCTGAGTGCATGTTCTGGAAGTTGGGCAATAGGGGCAGTACAGGATTCCTACTGGTGTACCGACCTCCCCGCTGCACCAAGGATTCCCTGCCCGAGCTGCTTCAGGTCGTGGCGGATATGCTCCTGGAGACACCTAGCTTGGTTGTCCTGGGGGATTTTAACATCCATGCCGACACGACCTTACAAGGGGCCGCTCGGGACTTCGTGGAAAGCATGGCCTCCATGGGGCTGTCCCTGAATAAGTTTGGCCCAACTCATAGCCATGGACATGCCTTAGACTTGGTGTTCACCTCTATGGATGCTGGTGATCTGACACTAACTAAAAGCGAAACAAAAGAAGTGCCATGGTCAGATCACTTCCTGGTGCAACTGGACTTCTCCGCAACCCTTCCCCTCTGCAGGGAGGTGGGACCAATTCAGATGGTCCGCCCCCGCCACTTAATGGATCCAATTGGCTTCCAGAGAGTGGTAGGGGATGCTTTATCCCAAGTTGATGGCCTTTCAGCTGATTCCCTGGTGGCACGCTGGAATGCGGAGTTAACCAGGGCTATTGACTGTCTGGCTCCGAAGCGCCCTCTCCGATTGCATGGAGCCCGGACAGCCCCGTGGTTTTCCCCGGAGCTGAGGGTGATGAAACAATCGTTGAGACGGCTAGAGCGCCGGTGGCGGAAAACTCATTCTGAATCAGACCGGACACGGGCTAGAGCTCAACGTCGAGCCTACCAAGTGGCAATGGCGATGGCGAAGAGGGCCTTCTTCGCTGCCTCCATAGCATCTGCAGAAAACAGCAGCAGGAGACTTTTTCAGGTGGTTCGCAATCTATCGGAACCACCTGTACCACCGGGGCCTGGTAGGGACCCCAAGATCTCCTGCAATGCTTTTGCAAAGTTTTTTGCAGATAAAATCGCTCAGATTCAGAAGGAGGTAGACTCCACCGTGGGAGCAGGGCCAGGGCGGGAGAGTGCTAGAGTTCTGTCTGGTCCTGTTACATGGGATCAATTCCAGTCTGTTACCTCCGAGGATGTGGACAGGCTGCTTGGAAAAGTGAAACCGACCACCTGTCTCCTTGATCCTTGCCCATCCTGGCTGATAAAAGCGAGCCGGGAAGGGCTGGGCGATGGGCTCTGCGGGGTGGTGAATGCTTCCCTCTGTGAGGGAGCCTTCCCAGACCCGCTGAAAGAGGCGGTCATTAAACCGCTTCTTAAAAAAACATCTTTAGACCCGGCCAATTTGGCCAACTATCGCCCAGTCTCAAATCTACCATTCTTGGGCAAGGTGATTGAGCGGGTGGTTGCTGAACAACTCCAAGCACGCCTGGAGGAAACGGACCATTTGGATCCCTTCCAATCGGGATTCAGGTCTCACCATGGGACTGAAACTGCCTTGGTCGCGCTGGTTGATGATCTCCGGCGGGCTAGGGACAAAGGTGAGAGCTGTTTCCTAGTTCTGCTGGATCTCTCAGCGGCCTTTGACACCATCGACCATAACATCCTTCTGGACCGTCTAGAGGGGCTGGGAGCTGGGGGCACTGTCATACAGTGGTTCCGCTCCTTCCTCCTGGGTCGTGTCCAGAAAGTGGTGGTGGGGGATGAGTGCTCAGACCCCTGGGCTCTCACTTGTGGGGTGCCTCAGGGTTCTGTCCTCTCCCCCATGCTTTTTAATATCTATATGAAGCCGCTGGGAGAGATCATCAGGGGGTTTGGACTGGGTGTTCATCAGTACGCAGATGACACCCAGCTCTACCTCTCCTTTAAATCAGAACCAGTGAGGGCGGTGAAGGTCCTGTGTGAGTGCCTGGAGGCGGTTGGAGGATGGATGGCGGCTAACAGACTGAGGTTGAATCCTGACAAGACAGAAGTACTGTTTTTGGGGGACAGGGAGCGGGTTGGTGTGGGGGATTCCCTGGTCTTGAATGGGGTAACTGTGCCCCTAAAGGACCAGGTGCGTAGCCTGGGAGTCATTTTGGACTCACAGCTGTCCATGGAGGCGCAGGTTAACTCTGTGTCCAGGGCAGCTGTCTACCAGCTCCACCTGGTACGCAGGCTAAGACCCTACCTGCCCGCGAACTGTCTCGCCAGAGTGGTGCATGCTCTAGTTATCTCACGCTTGGACTACTGCAACGCGCTCTACGTGGGGCTACCTTTGAAGGTGACCCGGAAACTGCAATTAATCCAGAATGCGGCAGCTAGACTGGTGACTGGGAGTGGCCGCCGGGACCATATAACACCGGTTCTGAGAGACCTGCATTGGCTCCCAGTACGTTTCCGAGCACGATTCAAAGTGTTGGTGCTGACCTTTAAAGCCCTAAACGGCCTCGGTCCTGTATACCTGAAGGAGCGTCTCCACCCCCATCATTCAGCCCGGACACCGAGATCCAGCGCCGAGGGCCTTCTGGCGGTTCCCTCATTGCGAGAAGTGAGGCTACAGGGAACCAGACAGAGGGCCTTCTCGGTAGTGGCGCCCGCCCTGTGGAACGCCCTCCCATTAGATGTCAAAGAGATAAATAATTACCTGATATTCAGAAGACATCTTAAGGCAGCCCTGTTCAGGGAAGTTTTTAATATGTAATGCTGTACTGTTTTTAACACTGATTGGGAGCCGCCCAGAGTGGCTGGGGAAACTCAGCCAGATGGGCGGGGTATAAATAATAAATTATTATTATTATTATTATTACAATGCCAGTGCAACCATGAATAATATTCTCCCCCCTCCCAAAGTGCTTTTGATGCTCTTATGTTCCAGCATTTGTACCCTGTCTTTCTGCCAAGGAAACTCAAGACACTAAAGTTCCAAATCAGCCTTCCATTCAGACCTCAACCTGCTTCACTTCATCAAGGTTGCTGCAACATATGAATAAGTGCTGTTATTCAGTCCTGAATGAGAGGGAAGAGAAACAAGTTTCTACACTCCCAACCCTGTACTTGACAAGATAATACAGTGACAAAAGTAAGAGCAGCATTTGCAAGAAGTTATCCTGTGTTTACTCCCTCCTGCCAAGAGGGATAGACAAATCTGTCAATTTTCAGTTGTTCTGTTTTTCTTTTCTTTCTTTTTTCCAATCTTAATTTTAGTTTGTGTTTTTTTTTAATTTTGAAAAATATCCTTTTGAAAATTTACTTGCATTTTAGCATGAATTTATTCTAGAACTAATTTTTGCATGCAGTGTTGACACATATACACATTTTAAAGGAATTTCCCGTAATATAATATGTTTTTGTATGCTATTTTCACCGGTATGTGTGCACTTTATTATAATGCATTTGTTTATTTGTCTGTTGTTTGTTTATATCCTGCTTTTTGGTCTGATGGGGACTCAAGGCAGCTTACAGAAACAGCTAAAAACACATAAAAAGCTATCATTAAAAAAATTAATAGAATATGATCTATTAAAACATAAAGAACATCACAACACAAGCCCTTTCCTTAAAAACAGTCAGTTCCCAAAAGCCTGTTAAAATAAGAAAGTCTTCAGATGCTGGTGGAAGGACAAGAAGGAGGAAGCCAGTCTAACTTCTATAAGAAGGGAGTTCCAAAGTGTGGGAGCAGCCACTGAGAAGGCCCTCTTCCTACCAAACATGCCTTTTTACACACACACACACACACACACACACACACACACACACACACACTGCTTGGCTGCAGAACTTCATTGCAATATATATATAAAGTAAGAATT